>NC_083235.1:28999232-29305125 GCF_032191835.1 Heteronotia binoei
AGCAAAACTTAAGTGTTAACATGGCATATTAAATGATGCAAAAATACATAGTAGGATCCATTGTACAGCAAACTATAATTAATCAAGTGGTACATGAACATGAATAGAGTATTTCTGTTCATTACACAGTGATCATCACTATTCTCTATGTATCTGTTATGTATGTGGACTCAAGGGAAGACTTTGGTGTTTCCGCCTGGCTCATTGGAGCCATACGGACTGAGCTTGGGGACTTGGGAACAAAAGGCTGTAGGATTCAAACCCCTGAAGCCCAGGACGAATCACAATCCCCCACCGGTTTGAATGACCCAATAACATGCTTGCGCGGGAACCCAGAGATGTATATAAGTTCGGCCCGTGGGCCCCAGCACCAGTCTTGTACTGTAACCTTTTACTATGTGATTCCTATTAAAGAGCTTGTTATCACTTACTCCAAGACTGCCATGCATAGAACCCACTATATTATAGTATCTTATTTAGATATATATACCTTGTTTTGCTCCCCAGTAGGGACCCCAAATGGCTCATAATTCTCCTCTCTGTTTTATCCTCATAACAACAACAACCCTTTGAGGTAGGTTAGTCTGAGACAATTTGTGACTGACTGGCGCAAAGTCACCCAGCAGGTTCCCAAGACAGCAGGAATTCGAACTTGTGTCTCCCAGATCCTAGTCCCACACGCTGTCCACAATAACAGATGGTTGAGTTTTTTTTACCTGAGGCAAAAGAACAGCTTCTCCTTCGTCACGCTCTCAATGTGGTTGTACAGCTCTGAGTCCACATGCTTCAGGATCTCCTCGCAGATTTCTGCATGGGACAGAAGACAGGCTGAGATCCTAACTCCCCACACCACCGCTCCATCTCTGTTAGATCCATCCGCAGCAAATTGTGGGTTTTTAAATTTTTCTTTGAATGGAGCAAAACTGAGGCTTGTGGGTAGTGACAAACACCCTGGGACCTTCATGCACAGCAGCTATAAAAAGGGACGTCCCTCGAAGCAAATCAAATTGTCATGGGGGGAAAAACCACACCTGCACAATGCCTGGTGACCTATTGAAAGCCACAAAAGGCTCATTAGGGTTTTCATTGAGCAATAGGGGAATCTTTGATAGGCTTGCCAACCTCCAGGTGGTGGCTGGAGATCTGGCATTACAACTGGTCTCTAGAAGACAATCAGTTCACCTGGAGAAAATGGCTGCTTTGGAGGGTGGACTGTATGACATTATAGCTTGCTGAAGTCCCTCCCCTCCCCAAGCCTCACCCCCAAAATATCCAGATATTTCCCAACCCAGAGCTGGCAACCCTAATCTTCTCTCCCCATGGCTAGCAGTAGTCAACAAAATGATGCAAACAAGTAGGGATAATCGGTGGCATTCATTTGGCTTGCTTTGCATTCATTGATACAGTTTGCAGAAATATCTTAATGGCAGAGTAGAAACACAGAACAATCTGATTCAGGGCTGCACTCTTATAAACCCACTGAATTAATTTGATTTAGAAGGGTATAGCCCCTGACTATAGATACTATTAGGAATCCTATGAAAACTTACTCCACTCTAAGCCTAAGGGGGTTCTGGCTCAGTGGAAGAAAATCAGCTTGGTGTGTGGCAGGTCCCAGGTTCAGCCCCCTCCACCTCCACTCAAAGGACAAGGTAGGAGAGTTATGTGAAAGACCTCAGTCTGAGACCCTGGAAAACCACTGCCAGTGTGAGCAGACAAGACCAGTGGTCCAATGGTCTGATTCAGTATAAGGCAGCTTCATGAGTTAGTGTTGCCAGGTCTGTGTTGGAAAATGCCTGGAGACTTTGGGGGTGGATCCAGGAGAGGGTGGGGTGAGGGGAGGGGCCTCAGCGTGGTACAATGCCATGGAGTCCACGCTTCAAAGCAGCCATTTTCTCCAGGGGAGCTGATCTCTGCCAGCTGAAGATCAGTTGTAAAAGTGGGAGATCTCCAGGCCCTACCTGGAAGCTGGCAACCCTATTAATCTTCATAAGATTGCCTTGTTATCTTTCCTTCCAAGGAATTAATCTTCATAAGATTGCCTTGTTATCTTTCCTTCCATGCCCTGCTAGTAGAAGTTTGGTGTCAGTCACCCATCCCAACTAATTTAACCAATTCTTCTGTTCTTCTACTTCTGCGGCTTAGTCCACTCTCTAAGTGAAGACAGATGTAATATTTAAAAAGAAGTCACAAGTTCAGGACCCTCAGCTTAGGTACTGAACACGGAGTAAACTATCGGTTGCATCATTTTCCCCACATCTCAGGTGGGTTGTTTTAAAATATTTAAAATGCATCATAAACAGAATTACATCCCTCCAAATCCATTGCAATCAATGGGCTTAGAAGGTGTGTACTTTCGCTTTAAGTCTGCACTGTCAAAGTGCTTTATTTATTAATGCTAGAATCTATGCTTTATTTATGAATGCTGTTAATACGTCTGATCTGCTAGAAAGCAGAATTTTTTTAAAAACTATGCAAAACGGTGCTAAGGATTGGGGGAGCTGGTGATGTCACAGGCATCCACCAGACATCACTGTGCACAGCCTGCTTTTGCAGTATCATTTTGCAAAACTGGTTTTTGCTTTCAGTTCCGCCCTGAGGAGGAAAAGGGCTGGTATGGTCAGGGTCCTTCCAAACCAGTTCCGCAACTCTGCAAATGTTACATCTGTCTCCACGACTTCAACTCTCCCTTCTTTTTCTCTCACGTATCTTGCGGCGCACGCCCAGGGTGGTGAAGCTCCATGCTGAGCGCCGCATGTAACCCACAAAGCACCAGAAGGCATCGGTCTCATTGTCCAGAGTCTCCAAAAAGCGGCTGGCAAAGTCATTCATTCCCTGGCAGTATCCAATGTCTGTAACGGGTAAGAAGAAATCAGAAGCAGAGAAAGAAGCGCTTAGTGCTGGGCAAAATTACCAGATCTGTGCATTATACGCTTCGGTCACTGGGCAAAATCTACAGCAAGCACAAAGCGAAGTTTATCACATTTTTATCCTTCCTCCAAGGTGATAACAGCAGTACATGTGGTTCTCTCCTTCTCTTTTGTCCTCTAAACAACTGTGAGAGGTAGGTGAGGCTGACTGGGGGAGAGGAGGGCTTTTCTATACCAAGCTTCAGTATCATTAACTTGTCATTGTTACCTAAGTTTTTCTTCAATCTTTTCCCATGTTTTTGCATACTATGAGAAAATCTCAGACACCAGGCAAACAATACTGTGTGCAGTGTTTTGGGGTTTTTTTGTAGAAAAAGCCCAGCAGGAGCTCATTTGCATATTAGGCCACACTGCCCAGGCAGAGCTCCACTCCTGTGGGCTCTGGCAGAAAAAAAGCTCTGACTGTGTGTAAGGAGTGGGAGGAATCCAATGCAGTTAAAAAGCCAAGCCGCAGCTGAGTTGAACTTGGTGTGGAAAGCTCTGAGTGACTGCGCTAAAGTCACTCCAGGAGTCTGATTTGAACCTCTCTCTCCAGTTTGGTGTAGCGGTTAAGTACACAGACTCTTATCTGGGAGAACTGGGTTTGATTCCCCACTCCTCCACTGCACCTGCTGGAATGGCCTTGGGTCAGCCAGAGCTCTTGCAGAGTTGTCCTTGAAAGGGCAGCTGCTGTGAGAGCCCTTTCAGCCCCACCCACCTCACAGGGTGTCTGTTGTGGGGCAGGAAGGTAAAGGAGATTGTGGGCCGTTCTGAGACTCTGAAATTCGGAGTGGAGAGTGGGGTAGAAATCCTTCTTCTTCTTCTTCTTCTTCTTCTTCTTCTTCTTCTTCTTCTTCTTCTTCTTCTTCTTCTTCTTCTTCTTCTTCTTCTTCTTCTTCTTCTTCTTCTTCTTCTTCTTCTTCTTCTTCTTCTTCTTCTTCTTCTTCTTCTTCCTGGATCATCCAATATTCTAAATGCTCCCAACACACTGATACATGGAGGTGAAATAGCTTGAAGAACCACAAGTTCCTAACAGAGTTGCCCAACGTGGTGCTCGTGGGGGCCATAGCACCCACCAGTATCTCCCCTGGCACCCAACCAGCTGTTCAGAAAGTTGGTGGGGCTTTAATAAGGCAGGGCTTGTTTTGGCTGTCATCATTCAAATGGAAAAAAAGAAGGAAGAGGAGGAGCAGATTGGATAGATACCCCACCCTTCACTTGGAGTCTCAGAGCAGTTTACAGTTTCCTTCCTTTCCTCTCCCCACAACAGACACTCTTTGAGGTAGGTGGGGCTGAGAGAGCTCTGGGAGAACAGCTCTTGAGAGAACAGCTCTGAGAGAGTTATGACAGACCCAAGGTCACTCCAGTAGCTGCATGTGGAGGAGTGGGGAATCAAACATGGTTCTCCCAGATTACAATAAACCAAACTGGGTTTCCCATGGCTGCAATACCAGCTGCAGTGCCTGGAGGATGAGGACTAGTAAGAGTCCTGTCTTGTGGTTCCATTCCCTTTTCAGGCTTTCTGTTATTATCCCTTCTCATTGTCCTCATGTCATTCCTTAGTTTCTTTTACTTCCCTTCTTTTTCAAAGAGAGGTATTGCTATTTGTTCCATCTCCTGTGGCAGCCACTTTGAGGGGGTCCTCACCACCACCTCTCAGAAATTCAAAGGTGCCCACAGGCCCCATCCCTGTCCTACACTATGGTTTAGGAGCATAAACTTGTACCTTTGACAGATAAAAATAGCTTTCTTGGAATTCCATGCTTTTTGCACTAGGCATTGCCACTAGAGTCCATCCTGACCACTGTGCATTATGGAAGGCTTTTCCCTCCTGAATGGTGGATTTACAAAACAGTGATATAAAAAGAAGTGGAGATCTCTGCTCTTTGTCATAGGGATATATTAGGAAATCAGAAATTTCCTATGATAGGTTGTTATACTAAAAAAGCAATCTTATGCATTCTTACTGAGCAGTCAGTAGGTCTATTATGCTAAGTGAGTATTAAAAAGGTAGCTCCCTGTGCAAGCACCAGTCGTTTCTGACTCTGGGGTAATGTCGCATCATGACATTTTCGCGGCAGACTTTTTACGGGGTGGTTTGCCATTGCCTTCCCCAGTCATCTACACTTTCCTCCCAGCAAGCTGGGGACTCATTTTACTGACCTCAGAAAGATGGAAGGCTAAGTCAACCTTGAGCCAGTTATCTGAACCAGCTTCCACCAGGATCAAACTCAGGTCATGAGCAAAGAGCTCGGACTGCAATACTGCAGCCTCACCACTCTGCGCCACGGGCATTATTCCTAGGTAATGTATTTTTATTTTATTTTATATATCCCCCCCCCTTGCTTTTCTCCCTAGTGGGGACCCGAGGCAACTTGCAGAAGTCTTCCCCTCTCCTCCATTTTATTCCTACAACAACAATCCTGTGAGGTAGGTTAGAGTGTGGTTGGCTCAAGGCCACACTGCAGATTTCCATGTCAGAGTGGGGATTTGAACCTGGATCTCCTGGATCCTACTCCAGCATTCTAACCTCTATGTCACATTAGTGTGAGCAAAATCTTCAGAGTGCTATATGCTTGACAGCCAGTTCAGTGTAGTGGTTAAGAGCTGCAGACTCTAATATGGAGAGCTGGTTCCCCATTTCTCCTCCACAAAGCCTGCTGGGTGAGCTTGAGTCAGTCACAAGTTCTCTCAGAGCTGTTCTTAAAAGAGAAGTTCTCAAAAGAACTATCTCAGCTCCACCTATCTCACTGTGTCTGTTGTGAGGAGGGGAAGGAAAAGGAGATTGTATGCCACTCTGAGACTCCAAGTGAAGGGCAGGGTATAAATCCAATCTCCTCTTCTTCTTCCAAAATTAGATTTGCCAGCTATAACATGGGAAAATAGCAGGCGACCATAATGTGCTTCCCAGTTCCAATGGCAAACGAGGCACTGAGGCATGATTATACTGTGAGATCCATGAATGGCTCTTTCCAGTGATTTTTAAATGGTGGTAGAAACTGTATTGCACATGTGATATAGAAGATGATTTATACCCCACCCTTCTCTCTGAATCAGAGACTCAGAGCGGCTTACAATCTCCTTTATCTCCTCCCCCCACAACAGACACCCTGTGAGGTGAGTAGAGCTGAGAGGGCTCTCACAGCAGCTGCCCTTTCAAGGACAACTCCTACGAGAGCTACGGCTAACCAAAGGCCATTCCAGCAGGTGCAAGTGGAGGAAGTGGGGAATCAAACCCAGTTCTCCCAGATAAGAGTCCGCGCACTTAACCACTACACCAAACTGGCTCTCATATTATATATTTGCATATGTTTAAACTTCATTCCTGTAGTCGGTTTTTCCCACTGAAAGCTCCCCACTATTACTGGGGGTTGGGGAAGGCAGGCAGGAAGAGGGTCTACAAAACCGATGCAAATCTGTTTGCCAGAGGTGGTAATATGAAAGAGTCGCTATCATCTGCAAGAAGAGGAGGGCAGAAGTGCTTCCATGGTGTGAAAAAGAAATGCAACATTCAAGCCTTAAACCACTTTGTGGCACTGTTTGGATAGAAAAGCCCTAGGCTAATTAAAAGCACTGTATAGGTGATGAATGTTGGACATGTGAAGTGTCAGGAACAGAGAGCATGAAGGTGAGTGGGGCAGAGTAGAACCAATGGCATCAGCTGCGATTCCAGGAAGGGAGTGTCGTGGTGCCCTCACCTTGGTGAAAGGCCGTGTATGTGATCAGAATGTCCCGGAGGTAAAGCAGCTTCACCAGCCCTTCACGCCTGCAGAGACAAAAAAAAAAAAAAATCTCCATAAGAGCTATTGCTGTAGAGTGCCAGCCTCCAAGTGGGGTCTAGAGATCTTCCAGAATTGCAATGTATCTCCAGATGACTGAGATCAGTTCCCTTAGGATAGGGTTGCTTTGGAAGGTGGACTGTGGCAGTATACTTCTCTGAGGTCCTTTCCTTCCCCCAAACCCACCCACCCCAGGATCCATCCCCAGATCTTCAGAATTTCCCATCCCAGGTTTGTCAGCCCCATATTGCAGTGGTGGTTTGTCTTAGAAGCGAGGGGTGCCAGGGCTTGGAAGCCACATCCTCTTCTTCTCAGTTACTCCTCTGCATGTTGAAGAGCAGAGCCTTAGCACTAGAAAAGATTCTAACTGTGTAGTCCTAAACAGATGGGCTTAGAAGGGTAAGATGGTGTTTAGGACTGTAAAAGCCAGGAGAGTTGCCCAGTCCTGGCCTGGTGGACTGCATTCTGCTTGGTGGGTCACAAACTTGCCCATGGATGTCAGGCAGTTCTCTTTTTGAATTTTGATAATCTAAAACATGCTATGCTTCCAACATTTTGCTTTGGCACAGACTAGGGTTGCCAAGTCCAATTCAAGAAATATCTGGGGACTTTGGGGGTGGAGCCAGGAGACATTGGGGTGGAGCCAGAAGTAAGGTTATGACAAGCATAAGTGAACTCCAAAGGGAGTTCTGGCCACCACATTTATAGGGACTGCACACCTTTTAAATGCCTTCCCTTCATTGGAAATAATGAAGGATAGGGGCACCTTCGTTTGGGGCTCATAGAATTGGACCCCCTGGTTCAATATTTTTGAAACTTGGAGGGTTTTTGGAGGAGAGGCACCAGATGCTATGCTGAAAATTTGTTGCTTCTACCTCAAAAAATAGCCCCCTCGGAGCCCCAGATAACCGCAGATCAATTCTTCATTATACCTTATGGGAATCAATCTCCATAGGGAATAATGGAGTGCTCAGCAGACATTTTCCTCACCCCATCCCCCGCTTTCTGATGACCCTGAAGTGGGGGGAGGGCCTCCAGACCAGGGGATCCCCTGCCCCCACCTGGGGATTGGCAACCCTAGCACAGACGGGGCGTGGCTGAGGAGGAGCAAATTCTCTCACTGGAAGAAGGTTCGGTGTCGGTCTGTCCGGGGGATGTCAGCATCGATGTCTCGCAGTGCTTTTTGGAACAGTTGCTCATTAATGTACTGGAAAGGCAGGCTATGCTGGCAGAAGACAGGATGGTGTTAGCATGCAGGCAGTGTTGTTGATGGACAATTAGTTACAAGAAAATTATGAGCTGCTTTTCAGCCTTTCAAGGTGGCACACATGGTACCAGAATAAAACAGTAGGAATGATTTAAGAACAATACAACATTACAGATGAATATTAAAGAGGGATTAGAATGCTGTTCCCAGAAAACAGACCTGATATTCTGGTCCCAACCTGACCATGGAGTTCAGACCCTAAGAATTCTCAGTCCCTTTGATCCAACATTTGGGCACCCAGTGATAGCCAAAGTATCCAACAGATGTTTTTGGAATTTGTCAAGTTGAGCAAGAGGGCCATGTCTCAAGTTTTATCCCCAGCATCCAGTACTTCCCATTAACTGCCTTATGGTGACTCTGGGGGGGGGAAGTGTTCAAAACAAGACATTCAGAGGTGGTTTGTCAATACCTACCTCTGGGTTTCAAGCAACCTTGGTGTTCCTTGGTGATCTCCCATACAAATACTGATTGGGACCAACAGAGGTTGAAGGGTTAAATCCTTCCCTGCGTGGCCCCCAAGACAAACTGAGGGCTCTTCTGCACTCTCATTTTCATCACTGTGTGTCCCTATTGCTTTGTGTGTGTTTCTGCACGTTTTGCTCCCTCTAGTGGTTGATTTGGTATTATATCGCTTTATGTCCAGCATATTTCCCTGCAGTTTTAACGTGTAGGGAAATACGTCAGACATACAGCAATGTCATATCACTAGGTAATACCACTAAAGGAAGGTACATGTGAAGGAGTAGGAAATCATACCTGGTTCTCCCAAATTAGAGTCCCTGCACTTAACCACTACACCAGACTGGGTCTCACACCAAACTGGAATGGAGGGGAGAAAACTTAGCCTTTAAAATTTTGATTCAAGAACAATTACTTAAAACAAGATATATAACCTAAGTAATATCAAAAATACATTTATCATAAATTTGAGTTTGGCTTAAACCCAACTCATCTGTCCTAGCTTTTCCACTGCTATTAACATTCTTCATGTCAAAAAAGTCAGTGTGTTACCATCTTGTCTCTCACCTCAATGTAAGCATCTGCAAGGGGTTTGGCAGCTTCGAATTCTCTCTCTTGGTCTTTGTACTTCTGGATGGCCAGGGAAAACTCCACTAGATGGGTAAATGGAAACAAAGCATAATATCACCTACCAGCTCTCCTCCCTGAAAATGCAAAGCCTAGTTGTTTCACCCACCAGGAAGGGATATAACACTGAGGGGAGGGGCAGCACTTACAATCTGAGTGGACCTTGATGTTGGTGGCCCAGGGGAAGCGTTGCTTCCAGGAGTACTTCATCCACCGATACTGTGAAATCATCCGCTGGTCCATCTCCTGCCTCTCTTCGGTCGTGGATTTCTCAGAGTACACCCCAAAGAGGAACTTCCAGGTGATCTTTCTCTCACTCGGATGTGTGCCTGAGATTTTTTTTTTTAAAGTTTACTTTGTCAGCCTTGATGACTTTATTCAACAATTTAATCAGCTTTGCCTCCTGATGTGGAATGCTGGTACATGGGGGTGGGGCAGGGGTGGGGCAGGCAGAATCAGGGGTGGGATTATGATCCAGCTTGTTTCTCTTCACAGATATATGCCTGCAGCCCCAAGGGGTGATGAAGCGGCTGGGGGTTAATTTGGAGCAAAAAAGGGCTGCTTGTGAAGGGTTTAAGCACTGATACCATGAAATCATCAAACATGATGGCAAAAATTATTGTTGTTGTTGCTTTTTTGTAGCAGGAACTCCTTTGCATATTAGGCTACACACCCATGATGTAGCCAATCCTCCTGGAGCTTAGAGTGGGCCCTGTACTGAAAGCCCTGTAAGCTCTTAGAGGCAGGGGTGGAATTCTAGCAGGAGCTCCTTTGCATATTAGGCCACACACCCCTGATGTAGCCAATCCTCCAAGATCTTACAGAAAAAGAGCCTTGCAAGCTCTTGGAGGATTGGCTACATCAGGAGTATGTGGCCTAATATGCAAAGGAGCTCCTGATAGAATTCCACCCCTGCATAGAAGATTGGCTACATAAGAGGGCTGTGGCCTAATATGTAAAAGAGTTCCTGCTACAAAAAGTTATTATTGTTGTTGTTATTTTGCTGTCAAATCACAGCTGCTTTATCATGTAACTGTAGGGCTTTTCAAGGCAAGAGACATTCAGAGGTTGTTTGCTGTTGCCTGCCTCTGCATCATGACTGTGGTGTTTTTCTTGGAGGTCTCCCATTCAAATACTTGCCAGGACCAAGCTTGCTTAGCTTCTGAGATGTGACAACTGGGATACCCAGGTCAAGGCACAGTGGCATAACAAAATTACAAAAGCAACAGCAACAATACAAGCTAGGGTATTAAGAACAGCATAAAACACCACTCAGAAGCATCAAATGATATACATAAAACAGTCCTCCATTAGAAGTGGAACATAAAAACAGTAAGAGAACAAAGTTGGAGTCCAGGGGCACCTTTAAGACCAGTGAAGTTTTATTCAGGATGTAAGCTTGTGTGTGCTAAAAGCACACTTCATCAGACTCTCTCTATATGTAGGCACTCTCTCTATATGTAAGACTGCTAATTTATTTATTTATTATTTATCTGGTTGATTTATATTCCGCCCTTTCCCTTACGGGCTCAGGGCGGATCACAGTCATAATAAAACAGTTAAAATACAGCAATGGCTCAGTAATATACTAATAAAACAAAGCTACAAATAATATACATAGGTGGGCAGGCACATATAAAACAAATATTCTGGCTCGTTGTAGTTTTATAGCCCACTGTGGGGGAGGGCAATAGATGGTATAAGCAGTAGAATTAAAGGATGTCCGCCTGCCTCAACCGATACTATCATCTGACGAAATGTGCTTTTAGCACACAAAAGCTTACATCCTGAATAAAACTTTGTTGGACTCCAGCTTTGTTCTATTGCTTTAGGCCAACACGGCTGCCCACCTGGATCTATAAAAACAACAACACAGAGATTAAGTCTTTTGGTTAAAAGCCTGGACCGAAAGACAGTCATATTCCATGACTCCATCATCACATACAGAAGCTGTCAACTTTTTTGGGGCCATTTTTTTTTTGCAACCTATGGTGGCCCTGTAGGGTTTTCAAGGCAAGAAACATCTGCAGGTGGTATGCCATTGCCTGCCTCTGCGTCGTGACCCTGGTGTCCCTTGGTAGTCTCCCACCCAAATACTGATGGGCTTAGCTTTTGAGATCTGATGAGATCAGGTTAACTTGGGTTATCCAGGTCAGAGCAAGCTACTAATTGCTACCCCACTTAATTTGCAAAAGTAGCACAGAGGAGTTGGACGACACATTGCGTGGGAGGCATGACAGCAAGCTGAAACAATAGCAGTAACCAGGGCTTTTTTTGCAGAAAAGGCCCAGCAGGAACTCATTTGCATATTAGGCCACACCCCATTGACATCACCATTGTTTCACACAGGGCTTTTTTGAAGAAAAAGCCCAGCAGGAATTCATTTGCATATTAGGCCACACACCCCTGACACCAAGCTGCTGACAGCCTGCTTCAGTGGGGAAGGTGGGATATAAATCAAATCAAATAAATAAAATTAAATTAAATTAAACAAGCCAGCTGGAACTGTGTTCCTGTGCGTTTCTGCTAAAAAAAAGCTCTGGGAGCAACCGAAAAGATGGTGGCGGGAAGCAGCCCAACATCTGTGTGATCTCTAGTCAGCACGACTCAAAGCCTGGTGTCATCATCAATCAAGGATGGCTTCTTGCTTGCGGCTAGGAAAATTGACACAAATTTGGACAAAGCCCAGTATATTCTCTGGATTGGGAAGGATGCCAAAATGCAGTGTTTGCGATTTCCCCAGGCATTACCAGAGCATAGACTGTGGATTGCTACCTTTCTCATAGACTAGCTGGCGCAAGCGAAAGATGTTCATTCTCCCGTTGGCATCAAATAAACTGTAGATGGATGGGGATGATCTGCTTTCAGCTGCTGAAGGGGAAGGGGAGGCCCCTGATCCATCCTCCTGGTTCTTATCTGGATTCTGCAGGCTTTTATCTCCGTGATTCTTTTGGTAGCTTGTCGGTATGGTCATTCTACATATGGCCCATCAAGCAAGGAAAAAAGAACACGCAAGATTCTTAGTACTGAGCCCCACCCTCCATTCTAGAGTCACACCAGTCTCTATAATGGATGGAATTAGCTGAACACATATTCAAACTGAAAAGAGACTTTATGGCCATTTGAATTTAAGATGCCTTAATCCTCCAGACTTCAAATCAAATGTTCATTTTGCAGTTTTTGATTTTGAGGAATACTTCAGTGTAACTTTTAAACCCCCAAAACACTAGCTAATAAGAGATAATCAAAAATAATAGACAAGAAAAAATATACGTTTGAAGTTTCTAACCAAAGTTGAGAGGAGGAGGGGGAGAAGAAATTGAATTTATACTCCGCCCTTCACTTGGGAGTCTCAGAGCGATTTACAGTCTCCTTTCCCTTCTCTTCCCCACAACAGACATCCTGTGTGGTAGGTGGGGCTGAGAGAGTTCTTTCAGTAACTGCTCTTGAGAAAACAGCTCTGAGAGAATGTGTGACTGATCCAAGGTCACACCAGCAGCTGCATGTGGTGGCGTGGGGAATCAAACCTGGTTATCTTAGATTAGAGTCTGCACTTCTAACCACTACACCAAACTGGCTCTGGATTTCCACACCCTCAGCTGATCCACCTTCCTTTATTTATTTCATGTATTTGCCCTTCCTCCAAGGAGCTCAGGGTAACAGCTTTCCTTTCTCCATTTTACTCTCACAACAACCTTGTGAGGTAGTTTAGGCTGAGAGAGAATAACTAGCTTAAGATCACCCGGTGAGTTTCTAGCTCAACACATTCTAACACACCACACTGGCATGTCTTCTACTGCAGAAGTGGTCAAGGTGTTTAGAAAGAGTATCTCGCCTGAAGTCCAGACTTCTAATGCACAGTCCAGTATATAGACAGCTTAGCTTACTTTGGTAGAGTTCCACTTGTGGTCTGCTCAGCTGGGGACCAGGCAGCATAGAACAGAAAGGAAAGAGTTTATTTCTTTCATGTGATTTTGGACTGCATCAACAGAAGTATAGTGATGGTATCATTTTACTCTGCTCTGGTTAGACTTCACCAAGAGCAGGGGTGGGGAACGTCCATCCCGAGGGCTGTTTATGGCCCTCGAGACTACTTGGTCTGGCCCTTGGGGATTGCTGGGCCGAGCCAAGCCACACTGCAGCCTCCCTGGGGCCCGGCTGGCTGATGAGAATCATGAGGCATAGCCACACTGTGCAGCAGCCTCCCTGGGGCCTGGCTGGTTGGCCAGGATGGCTGCGGGGCCTGGAAAAGTCACTGTCACAGTTCAGGTAAGTTTCCCCCTTATTTCTTTATTTCCCTTTCTTTCTGTTTCTTCTCCCCATTTCTTTGTTTCCCTTAATCCCCCTTTCCTTTCCCATTTCTTCTCCCTTTCCCCCCTTTCTTTCCCCTTCTTTATTTTTCTTTATCACCCTTTCTCCCCCCATTTATTTATTTCCATTTCTTTCAATTTCTTTCCCAACTTTCTTTATGTCCCTTTCTTCTCCTTTCCTTTTCTCCCCCCATTTCTTATTTCCCTTTATTCTCCTTTCTTCCCCCCTTTCTTTATTTTATTACCCAGCTACCACCAGTTTAATTTGCACTTGTTTATCCCATATGCTAATGAGTGTGTGACCTAATTTGCTAATATTAGGGGATATGGTCTAATATGCTAATGAGTTCCTCCTGGGCTTTTTCTATCAAAAAAAGCCCCGGACCTAGGCATTTGCCTAGGGCGGTGGGTTCGGTGTGTGTGCCAAATCAGGCTCTCCCCAGATGACTTCAAATAGAAAAAAAATATATTTGCATTAATTTTACCAGCCTGAATCATTTTCCCTCGACAGATCACTGTTTTTTAAGCTGATAATTTTGTATGGCCTGTGAACGATGTTATAAATATCCAAATGGCCCTTGGCAGAAAAAAGGTTTCCCACCCCTGACTTAGAGTATTGTGTTCAGTTTGGGCACCACAATTTAAGAAAGATATAGACAAGCTGGAACAGGTCTAGAGGAAGGCAACAAAGTTGGTGAGGGATCTGGAGACCAAGTCCTGTGAGGAAAGGTTGAAGGAGTTGAGTATGTTTAGCCTGGGGAGAAGATGACTGAGAGGTAATATGATCACCATCTTCAAGTACTTGAAGGCTGTCATATAGAGGATGGTGTGGAGTTGTTTCTGTTGCCTCAGAAGGTTGGACTAGAATCAGTGGGTTGAGAGTAAATCAAAAAAGTTTCCAGCTCAACATTAGGAAGAACTTCCTGACAGAGTGGTTCCTCCATGGAATAGACTTCCTTGTGAGGTAGTGGGCTCTCCTTTCTTGGAGGTTTTTAAACAGAGGACTTGATGGCTATCTGATAGCAATGCTGTGAACTTAGACAGATCATGAGAAGGGCAGGGAGCAGTACTTGTGATATTCCTGCATTGTGCAGGGGGTTGGACTAGGTGACCCTAGAGGTTCCTTCCAATTCTATGATTCTATGTGGTAGGCTGCAACTTGTAGCCAATCCTGTTGCAGAAAACTGCCACTACCCATGTTTCAACCAAGAAAGGGATCTCATTCCATATTCTGTGTCTCCCAGTACTGCTGTTCCTTCCTAGGTATACCATCTGTACTACCTGTGGCATGTGGGTGGGTCCCAGGTTTGGACAGCGTGCCATGAACATGGCATGCAGCTTTGCACCCCCTAGTGGCAGGTAGTGTCTCTGCTGGATGAAGCCAAGAACAGGCAACGCCTTCAGCTATAACAGGTGTGGCCAAACTGTGGCTCTTTCACACATATTGTGTGGATCTTGAAGCCCCCACTACCCTGTCAGTCAGCTTGGAGAAGGCATTTCTCTCTTTAAATCACTTCTCCAAGCCAGCTGGCAGCTTGGAGAATGCATTTAAAGTTGTTTTCTTTCCATCTCTCCCTCCCCATCTATCTTCCTTCCTTCCTTCCTTCCTTCCTTCCTTCCTTCCTTCCTTCCTTCCTTCCTTCCTTCCTTCCTTCCTTCCTTCCTTCCTTCCTTCCTTCCTTCCTTCCTTCCTTCCTTCCTTCCTTGTGGTTCTCAAACATCTGATGTTCATGTCTTGAGGCTCTCAAACATCTAACATTTTATTCTATGTGACTCTGACATTAAGCAAGTTTGGCCACCCCTGAGCTATAAAAGACTTCTTTGGCAGAGTACCACAAGGGAGAGAGCTGTAGCAGGCCAACCTCAGTCCTTTTGGTGTTTATCAGTTGCAATTTTTGCAGAGCATTTGGCTATCACTTGTCTGAACAATGCTGACATTTTGAACAACTGCCTGGAAGACATGCTGTTCTCCGTTTAATGAGGCAGTCTGGTTTTGCAATTACCATGTATCGACCTTTGAAAGCCCTGCTTGATAAGATCAACTTTGAATCATCGCGTTTCTTGAATGGAAGTTTTGGAAATGTTGTGAAATTGAGTTTCTTTGTACTTATCTCCTCATTTTATTTCTTTTTAGTATTTGGGATAATAATGCATTTTAGAATAGCTCTCTGTGCTTAGAACCTTCCAGTTGCAGCCAACTTATGGTGACATTGTAGGGTTTTCAAGGCAAGAGATGTTCAGAGGTGGTTTGCCATTGCCTTCCTCTGCATTGTGACCCTGGACTTCCTTGGTGGTCTCCCATCCAAATACTAACCAGGGCCAACTCGGTAGTTTACAGGGTCTGGCAAGATCAGGCTAACCTGGACTATTCAAGTCAGGACTCCCAAACACTAGAAACTTCCTTTAAAAGAATAAAACGGGGGTTCTCAGAACTGCATTGAAAACACAATCATATCTCATTCATATATATTTTGATGCTTTTTTGTAATTTGTTTTGTGTGTCTGTCTGCACCTGGAACTCATGGTGACTAACCCCTACTGGGGGCCTGGAGGATATTGGGAGAGGTGGCTGAATAAAGCCTGCCCCTGCCTTCAGGCACTGGTATTCCAGGGAGGTCTCCCATCCAGGGCTTTTTTTTTTGTAGCAGGAACTCCTTTACATATTAGACCCCCCCCCAATGTAGCCAATCCTCTTGGAGTTTACAACAGGCCCTGTACTAAGAGCCCTGTAAGCTCCAAGAGGATTGGCTATATCAGGAGCGTGTGGCCTAATATGCAAAGGAGTTCCTGCTACAAAAAAAGCCCTGCTCCCATCCAAGGACTTGTCAGAGTTGACCCTGCTTAGCTTCCAAGATATGAGGAGATCAGGCTTGCCTGGGCTATGCAGGTCAGGACGTATCTCATTCATACATTCACACTCTCCGTTAATCCCTTCATCCCCACACAACTCCCACCCTCTGTCCATTGATTCTTGCAAAAGTTCTGACCTGGCGCAGAATCCCAGCCTTGGGATCAGTTTTTTTAGCGGCCAGGTGTTGAAAATCTGTTGGAGCAGCCATTGGGCCTGGCACTCTACAACCTGCACTGCAAAGATGATGGTGTCCCTGCGAAGCAAATACCTTTTATTACTGACGGTGAAGGCAGCGATGTGAAGACAGGGATGGGGAAAACTACAGGAGCTACTGATAGGGACCAGAAATGTTTCATCAAAGTAGGGGGATGTCAGGTAGCAAGTTGAGATGCTTCAATAAGTATCTGGCAGAAACTGTGTACAGTTCCAGTCACCGAATTGCCAAAAGGACATTGCATAGCTGTGAAAAGTGCAGAGGAGGGCAACTGAGATGCTTAGGGGGTTAGTTTGAGCACCTTTGCTATGAAAAAAGGCTGAAGAGTTTGGGATTTTTCAGATTGGAAAAGAGATGACTAAGGGGGGGAAATGACAAATGTTTATAAAAATATGCAAGGGATGGAGAGAGTTGACAATTTTTTTCCCTGTCTCCCAAAATGCTAGAATTTGAGTGCATCCAATGAAGCTGATAGGCGGTAGGTTCAGGATGGACAAAAGGAAATACTTTACAGAGAGAGTGATGGAAATGTGGAATTTGCTGCCAGAGGATGTAGTGATGGCCACAGGAATAAGCAGCTTGAAAAGGGGATTAGATAGATTCGTGGAGGATAGGTATCAATGGCTAGTAACCATGGTGACAGAGGGGCGCTTCCATGTTCAGAGGCACTAATCCTATGAATCCCAAAGCCAGGAGGCAACATCAGGTCTGTTGGCTGTCCAGAGGAACTCGATCACTGTGTGAGACAGGATGCTGGACTAAATGGACCACTGGTCTGATCCAGCAGGACTCTTCTTATGTCCTTAACTTAAAGACAGCCCTGATGGATCAGACCAGGGGTCCTTCAGATTTCCAACAGTGGTCACCCAGAGGCATACTTCCTTCTAACCTGGTTATTCCTTCTCACTATTAAGGCTAACAGCCATTTATAGACATAATCTTTCATAGAATTAATTGTCTATAGCTCTTCAGAAACCATTTTGTCTACTGGCTCTCACTGCATCCTGCGGCAGGGAATTTTGCAAGTTATTTACACATTGTATGAAGAAGTATTTCCTTGTGTCTGTCCTAAATCTATGGCCAATCAATGCCACTGGGTGATCTTGAGTTTTAGTATTACATACGGTACTTACTGGATGACTTGCAACCAGCTCTGCAGGAGCTGATATGCCAGAGGACACGTCTTTGTGCCCTTCATCCCTTGCTTCCTGATGCTGTAGGCATGGAGGCCATGCAAGGACATCAAGGGATGTAGCTCAGGAGTCCATCCCTGTCTGCCTTCCTGCTTTGGGGACCTCTCCCAGCTGCTGCTGCTGTGGAACTTTCATGCACTGTGACCTCATAATGGCCCCTGGTTCTGTGATGACTCATCTAGGACACCAAGTCATAGTTACTTTTTACCTCTTACATCTGATATTGCTATGAGTGGTTTTCTTGTCCACTCATTTTGCTTAAAGAGCTAGAGAGGAGGTGGGGGCTATGTGAAAGTTGACATGTGCCAGCATGAAGATAGCTGAACAGGGGAACCAGGAACTGGCTTACAGAGTCAGGAGAGGTATTTGAATACTGTAGATTCGGAATTAAAATTCAAGCAAGGCCAGCCTGAAAATGGTTGCAACCTTCAAGTCCTTTGAAATGAATGGGCATACCTGACCCGGATAGCCCAAGCAGGCCCCAATCTTGTCAGATCTGACTTGGCATACCTGACCTGGATAGCCCAAGCAGGCCCCAATCTTGTCAGATCTTGGAAGCTAAGCAGGGCTGACTCTGGCAAGTACTTGGATGGGAGACCTCCTTGGAATATCAGGAGATGGGGGCAGGCTTTATTCAGCCACCTCCCTGAATATCCTCCAGACCCCCAGTAGAGGGCAGTCACCAGAGGTTGCCATGACTTCCAGGTACATAAAGGTAAAGGTAGTCCCCTGTGCAAGCACTCTGGGGTGACGTTGCTTTCACAACGTTTTTACAGCAGACTTTTTACGGGGTGGTTTGCCATTGTCTTCCTCAGTCATCCAAGCTTTCCCCCCAGCAAGCTGGGTACTCATTTTACTGACCTCGGAAGGATGGAAGGCTGAGTCAACCTGGAGCCAGCTACCTGAACCAGGTTTCACTGAGATCGAACTCAGGTCATGAGCAGAGGGCTCCGACCGCAGTACTGCAGCTTTACCACTCTGCGCCAAGGGTACATACACACACACAAAATGAAAACAATTTAAAAAATGATCAATGGGCATAGAAGCATTTAACTCTGGTTAGAACTCTGTTAGTCCCATTTTTGTGGTTCTACATTATGGCTTGATTGAACATTTGCAACATGCCACAGAGGGATGGATTCTGACTCAGGAATGCGCTGTTGTATAATCTGGAAAAACATTTCTCACTTGTCTATTTGAAGGGCTCTGGGTTAGAAACCTTTTTCACTCAGTCCCTGCAATTGCACCATTTCTCTGTCCAAGAACTGGGATGCATAGTGTCGCTCTGTGTTTTTTGCTTTGCACTTTGTGGTCACTTGTCTGATATTTGGAAAGTCAACGCTAGTTAATTTTGCAGTAATCTTCCACTCTGGGTTCATTAGCACTCATTGCCCAGGGCAGCGTATGAAACATTTTCCGGCACGCAGGTTGCTAGCGGAACAACATTGTTCAGATTGTATTCTTTGGGTATGTGACTGCATGGACATACAAATGAAACAAAAGATTGCACATACTTTAGCAAAATACAGCATGGATTGCAGGTGGGCTCTGACTTGGATGCCCTGGCTGGCCCCCTCTCATTAGTTCTTGGAAGCTAAGCAGGGACAGCCTTAGCTAGTACTTGGAGGGGAGACCACCAAGGGAGTCCAGGGTTGCTATGCAGAGGCAGGCAATGGCAAACCACTTCTGTTCATTTATTTACTTGATTTATACCCCACCTTTCTCCCCATGGCTCAGAGTGGTAAAGCAGCAGTACTGCAGTACTGTGGTCTGAACTCTCTGCTCACAACCTGAGTTCGATTCCGGCGGAAGCTGAATTCAGGTAACCCGCTCAAGGTTGACTCAGCCTTCCATCCTTCTGAGGTCGGTAAAATGAGTACCCAGCTTGCTGGGGGGAAAGTGTAAAAGACTGGGGAAGGCAATGGCAAACTGCCCTGTAAAAAGTCTGCCGTGAAAACGTTGTGAAAGCAACGTCACCCCAGAGTCGGAAACGACTGGTGCTTGCACAGGGGACCTTTCCTTTCCTTTTCCTTTCTCCCCAGTGGTAGCCTAAAGTAGCCTACATCATTCTCCCCTCCTCCATTTTATCCTCACAACAACCCTGTGAGGTAGGTTATGCTAACAGTATATGACTAGCCCAAGGTCACCTATCAAGTTTCCGTGGTAGACTGGAGATTTGAACCTGGAGCCTCTCAGTTCCTAGTATGACACTTTAACCTAAGGGTGACCAAATTTGCTTAACATAAGAGCTACATAAAATAAACATCAGATATTTGAGAGCCACAAGGAAGGAAGGCAAATAGATGAGGGGGAGGGAGGGGGAAAGAAAACAATAACTTTAAATGCATTCTCCAAGCTACCAGCTGGCTTTCCTTGGAGAAGTGATTTAAAGAGAGAAATGCTTCTCCAAGCTGGCATTTTTTTTTGGCAGGGGTGGGGGTGGCTTTAAGAGTCACACAATATGTGTGAAAGAGCCACATGTGGTCTTGAGCCACAGTTTGGCCACCCCTGCTTTAACCACTACACCAGGCTGGTTCATCTTCTGCTGTGAACACTAGGCTTGTAAGCTATGGCTCTATGATATTTATAGTATACTTTACTTTAGGTAATTAGATTCAGATGGGTAACTGTGTTGGTCTGAAAGTAACAGAACAAAGTGTTTGAGCCCAGAGGTGCCTAAGACCAACAAAGTTTAATTCTGGGTACAAGCTTTTGTGTGGATGCACACTTCTTCAGAATTAAACTTGGTTGGTCTTAGGGGTGCTGCTGAACTCAAACTTTGCTCTTTAGATAATTAGTTATTCATATCGTTCTGCAGTTCTGTAGTCTTGGTCCTTCTGCATTGTACACTGGTTGTTTTATGTTGTCTGCTTGCGCTGTTTCTATCAGCATTGAGTCTCCATAAGAAAAGCAGACTATAAATAAGTAATAACAGTCTCGACTTGCATCATAATGAGGATGTATGAGGTGGCAGAATGCTACTATGGTAGAATGGAGTGTGCCACTTCAGGCTGCAGGTGGCAGAACCACATTTCCCAAAATTCCTTCCCATCACTAATTTCCTGTAAATGGTAAACTCACACAGCAGGAGAAGGGATCCATATGAACTATCCCCCACCTTTAAAAAAAAATCGCAGGGAATTTTTACATGAGGGGAGCACTAAAGATGTGACATTCCTCCCCTCAAATGCTTTTTGAGGTGGTACAACCCATTCCCTCTGCTTGTTGATTCTATCACCTCATTTTGCCCCATGCAGGTTTTTTTTTTTAGCAGGAATGCACAGGAACACAATTCTGGCTGGCTTGGTGCCAGGGGGTGTGGCCTAATATGCAAGTGAGGTCCCGCTGAGCCTTTTGTACAAAAAGCCCTGTGTGAAACAAAAGGTGATATCAGGGGGTATGGCCTAATATGCAAATGAGTCCCTGCTGGGCTATTTCTACAAAGAAAGCCCTGGCCCCATGTATTGGCTAGGCCTGACCCGGATGGCTCAGGCTAGCCCGAGCCAGTTTGGTGTAGTGGTTAAGTGCGTGGACTCTTATCTGGGAGAACCGGGTTTGATTCCCCACTCCTCCACTTGCACCTGCTGGAATGGCCTTGGGTCAGCCATAGCTCTGGCAGAGGTTGTCCTTGAAAGGGCAGCTGCTGTGAGAGCCCTCTCAGCCCCACCCACCTCACAGGGTGTCTGTTGTGGGGGGAGAAGATAAATTAGATTGTAAACTGCTCTGAGTCTGATTCAGAGAGAAGGGTGGGGTATAAATCTGCAATTCTTCTTCTTCTTTGTCAGAAGCTAAGAAGGGTCAGCCCTGGTTAGTACTTGGATGAGAGACTACCAGGGAAATTCAGGGTCGTGATGCAGGCAATGGCAACCTACCTCTGAACGTCTCTTGCTTTGAAAACTTTACAGGGTCACCATAAGTCAGCTGTGACTTAACTGGTAAAAAAAAAAAAGCCCATGTAACTGTAGTTAATATAAACCCTCCCCTTGCTGTCTCCATCTCCTCGCTGCGTTCTCTCTCCTGGCGTCAGATTTGGAGTTGTAGTTTCTCAGCAAAAAGCCATGCATGTTAATGCTGTCCAAATCACCCTCGCCACCATTAAGACGCTCTTATCAACCCAATCTTATTTTCCCTGTTATCATAAAGGACCTTCCATTTCCTTCTGTCGAGGTTTTGGCATGGATCTGCCAGCAGCATAGTTGCTTCTGGTTTTTAATTGGCTTTTCCTTTGCTTTCAAACCTCATTCACATATTTTTTTTTTATCCCTATGGTGCATCTCTCTCTCTTTTTATTTTATAACCTTTTTATTACTTTCCATTTATAATCAATTATTTCGAAACCTCTTTAAAGTAATAACCTCAACTGGCCATCTTGTGGCGGCTTCCTTTGCAAACACTCTTTAAAGGGTAATGTCAGGAGCGGCTGTTAGTCAAACGCATCAGAAGCTTTCATGGGCGGAAAAATGAGACAGAAGGGAAGCATTTGGACACACTGGTGCTATATATTGACTGCCTGAATATTGGCCTCTCTGCCACCAAATCTGAGTGGGGATTGGTTCACACAGTCTGTGGAATCAGGTGGTACAGATGTTCCTGAAACATCTATTTCTCTTCGAGGGAAGGTTATATGTTTGCATGTGGGTGTGGCGGAACTATTGCAGGTGGAAGAACAGCATGTCAGAGGCGGAAGAGCTCAGCCCAGCCATGGTAGATTTCTTTGAGCAGGGAGATTTTGGGAGGGGCAATATTTACACATGCAACTGGCAATCTGCAGTTGGAAAAATGCAGTAGCGCATAATTTTGCAGATGGTGTCCACAGAGAGGGAAATTCTACTGCAGGGGGTCTCAACATGGTGCCCGTGGACACTGATGCACCTTTCCTGGGGTCCACAAAGTTTTCTTAGAAAGTGGGTGCAGTCAGATGGGACTTTTGCGCAGGAAGGCATGTGATTGGCTATTGATGATTTGATTGTGCATATTTTTAAAGGTGTTGATTTGGCAACAACTGCCATCACCGCATAAAGACTTTCACTGTGGTATGCTGCATTTTGTGACTGGCTCCGCCTCCTGCAGCAGCCATTTCGTGGCTATGCCCACCATGCTGTGTCAGAATTCCAAAGATGCCCACAGACTCAAAATGGTTGGGGACCCTGTTCTACTGTGTGAGCATCCCTGTAAAATCCTCCCCAGGCTTATAAAAGGTGGATTGTCCCCCTTAATTCTGGCCTTTTCCAATGTTGTTCAGCTCAGGATGCAAGACTAAAAGCTGGCACCAACTATTTCTGGAAGAATAGTGGGCTATCAATTGGGGTTGCCAATCTCCAGGTAACACCTGGAGTTCTTCTGGAATTACAACTGATCTGCAAACTACAGCAATCAGTTATTGTGAGAGGGGGACCTGCAGTTTTGGAATGTTTCCAACTCCTGCTTGGGAAATTCCTGGAGATTTAGGGGTGGTGATGAAGGAGCAGAGGCTGGGAAGGAGAGAGAACTCAGGATGTTGTGCCATGTGCAGAGTTTGCCTTCCAAAATTTGCAATTTTCTCCAGGGAAATGGATTTCTTTAGCCTGGAGATAACAATTTGTAATTCCAGGAGAACCCAAGGCCCCCAGCTGGAGTCTGGCAGCTCTAGAAGCAATGTTGTATTGTGAGAACTGAGCAACAATGGGAATTTTAGTGCTTAAATGCAACATATTATGAACAAAAGAAGATTTCAGCAACATCACGGCAAATGCTGGAATATGTAAAGAAAACCACACATTTAGCAACTTCCAACTTGGTTTTGGGCCTTGCTATCATTTGCTAACCTCCGTAATCTGGAGAGAAGGTTCCCAGCTCTGGGAAATACCAGGAGATTGGGGTGGAGCAGGGTAGAGCCTAGTAGGGCAGGGTTTGGAGAGGGGACGGATCTCAGTAGAGCATAGGGCCATACAGTCCACCCTCCAAAGGAACTGATCCTGGTTGTTTGGAGAGTAACTGTAGCAGCAGGAGATCTCCAGGTGCCACCTGGAGGTTGGTAACCGTATCTGTGGAACAGTTGCAGTTCCAGAACTGCAGTGAAAGACAGTAGGTATGCAACCTGGGACAAGGAGAGAAATGATGATGGCATGTAGTGAATCCCAGGACATTTTCTTGAAAAGGCTTGTGAGAGAAGAGGCCTAGCGGGAGGAGTACAGGAGAAGACTGCTTTCCTCCCGTCACCTCCATTTCCCCTGGGGGTTGCCAACCTCCAGGTGAGGCCTGGATTTCTCCTAGAATAACACCTGATCTCCAGAGATCAGTTCCCCTGGAAAAAACGGATGGTTTGGGAGGGTGGACTCTATGGCACTGTGCAGCACTGAGGTCTCTTCTCTCTTCCAGTCCACTTCCCCACCCCTCCAAAAAATCCAGGATTCTTCGGCCCAACCTGGAGTTGGCAAGAAGATCTGATTCCAAACCTCAGTATTCAGCAACGCCGCTTCCTACATTCCGGTACTCAATTCCAACCTTGGAAACATGTCGTTCAGGAACCCGAAGGGTTAATTTGAAACAGTCCCCCCCCCCTTCCCTTCATTAGAGGAGCCCAGAGCAATGCTAATTGTGCTAATTAATATGGAGCAGATGTAGCAGGAAGTGGGTGGAGGCGACGGGGAAATATCTCGGCAGATAGAGGCGGCAGGATTTATGGGGGAGGAAATTCCCAGCTTCATTTGCACTGCAGCCGTGGGGTAACAGAGCTGGCATGTGGAGTGCAATTTAGAGACCCTTTTCGGGGGGTGGGGGAGCGGCGGCAGCAGCAGCAACGTTAGATTGCCTGCGATAGCAGTATTGCAAGCTGCGTTTCAAGAACCCCCTAGAGTTTCTCAGTGAGAAGCGCCGGGGGTGGGGTGGATAAACTCCCTGAGAAACAGGGTGACCACTGCTAAAGGTGTTCCACTGCAGTGAAAGGGTGCCAGTCTCCAGGTGGGACCTGAAGATCTCTCCGTCTGAATTAGAAATTATCTCCGGTGACACAGATCAGTTCACTGGGAGAAAGTGGATAATTTGGAAGGTTAGTGCTATGGCATTGTACTCAATTTATCCCCCCCCTTCCCCAGGCTCCACCCCCCCCCCCATCTTCAAGTATTCCTCAATCCAGAGTTGGCATTGCTAGTTCAGCGACATTGCCAACCTCCAGGTAGTGGCTGGAGCTCTCCCGCTATTACAACTGATCTCCAGCTGACAGAACAGTTTATCGGGAACAAATAGCTTCTTTGGAAGGTGGATTCTGAGGCATTATACCCCACTGAAGTCCCTCCCCTCTCCAAACCCCACACTCCTCAGGCTCCACCTCCAAAATCTTCTAGTATTTCCCAACCCCAAATTGGCAACCATAGCAGTGTTGTGTTTGTTCTAGGGTCATGTCTAAGTCATGCAATAGTGAAGCCCAGCAAGTGCAGCCAATATCTTCTGTGAATTGAGTAAGGGTTGTAGAGCATCTACACAGCATTGAGAAGGTCCCAGGTTCAATTCTTGGCATCTCCAATTAAGATGATCAGGTGACATGAAAAAAACTTCACCTAGGAGTCTACTACCAGTCAGAGGAGACTGGCATTCCCAACCTTTTGACCCTGGCGGGTACCATTGAAATTGAGATATTAGTATGGGGGCGCAGCTATAAAATGACTGCCCTAGGAGGCAGCCAGTCACAAAATGGCTGCTGCAGTTTACCTTCAGTCGCACAGTGAAAATCTTTGTGTGTGTTTAGGGGCCCACACAAATGTTTATTTCTTTAAAAATCAGAAGAGGAAAAATGAAATGTTTAGGGCCCACAAAAATATATTAAATTTTGCCCCAAACAGAGAAAAAGTTGATTTATTTAAAGTTATATAAAAAATAACTTTAAATCTTGATATTACTGTGGTGGGAGGGACCCACAAAGGCAAAAGGGCTGTTAGGGCCCACGAAAATCATGCAGCCCTGGGCGTTTAGGCAGGTGCGTCTCTCTGGAGGAAATCATAGGAGCTCTGTTCCTCTTTGCCTTTGATCACTGCATGTCTAAGCCCACATGGCAGCTGCTAATGTGAAAGATTTTTCCTCATGAAAAAGAAAAAAATCTGTCATTCTTTTGTCAGTGCTTTTAACAACTGTGGTCATTTAACAGACAAATACCAACTGATGCAGGGTCCCCCTCCCTTAGTATTGCCATATCAGCAGCAGTTTAACCTGTTGGATTCCTGCCTGTAACGGGGCCCTTGGGGATCCTGAGCCTGTCAGATAGGAGAGTAACTGTTTATAACTGCCTAAAACAGGGCCAGACCTGGGGGGGAGGGGCAGAAGGGGGTGCTTGCCCTGGGTGCCGACGGACGGGGTGCCAAATTGGGTATGGAGTCCATTGTATTTTATGGGACCATAAGATAGAATGACCCATAAGGGGGCATCATTTTTTAATTTTGCCCCCTCCCCCCCCCCCCAAAAATGTAGATTCGGTCCTGGCCTAAAATAAGCATACTCAGAGGCACACAGTGCCAGATTAAACCCTGTGGAGGCCCCTAGGCAGTTTAAATCTTGGGGGCCCCCTTGCAAATTATCTCAGTCTGAACGCCTGCCCCACTGTCCAGAACTCCCACTGCAGCCTGCTGGCACCTTCTTAAAAGCCCCTTTTACTAAGCTGTGTGGGAGAGGCAGAGAGGCGCAAACTTGGCAACAACGCCAGCAGCAGCCACACCAGGTAAATTGGGCAAAGAGCAGTTCAGTTGCTGGCTGCATGTGCAGGCTGGGAGGGCTGCAAATGAGGAAAACTGGGGGGGGGGGAGCTGGCTCGGGGCCCCTAAAGGCGTGGGGGCCCATAGGCCAGTGTTTACTTGGCCTAATTGTTAATGTGAAGGAGTGGGGAATCAAACCCGGTTCTCCCAGATAATGTCCTGTGTTCCTTTATCTACAATCTGTCCTTAAACCCAATATTTAAACTACCAGCCATTAAGAGCCTGTGTGGTATAGTGGTTAGAGTGTCTGACTAAGATCTAGAAGACCCAGGTTCAAATCCTGACTCTGCCCTGGAAGCTCGCTGGGTCGCCTTAGGCCAATGTTCCTTCTAAGCTGAATTACTGTGAGCTAGCTCAGATTTTTTTTTGCCTCCAGCTCACACATTTTTGTCTTAGCTCAGGAAAAATAGCCCCAGAACAAACTAATTTATGCAATAGCTCACAACTTTAATGCCAGTAGCTCACAAAGTAGAATTTTTGCTCACAAGCCTCACAAAGTAGCTCACAAAGTAGAATTTTTGCTCACAAGCCTCCACAGTTTAGGAGCATTGCCTTAGGCCAGTAATATATACTCAAACTAACCTACCTCACAGGGTTGTGGTGAGGATAAAATGGAGGAGAGGAGAATGATGTAAGCTGTTTTGGATTCCACTGGGGAGAAAGGTGGGGTGTAAATTAAGTAAATAAATGGCATCATCCTGCGGCAGTCAATTCCCATTGCTAAATACGTATGATATGCAAAAGAGCTTGTTTGATTTAAACCTGATGTCTGTCCATTACTGAGGATGACTTGCGGAGTTTGCATTGTGGGAAAGAGTTGTGCTAATATTGTCTTCTCTGTCCACTTGTTTTTCATGCCCCTCAAGATTCACAGTAGGGTGACCACCTTTTTACCAGTCCTGCTCCTTTGATTTTTAAAATAGCAGTGAAACACACCCGTTTTCTTTCCACCCTTCTCCAAAAATTCATCTTCTAAATTACATTTTGGCAAGCCGTCAAAAGACATGAATGGGGCCAGTAAATGAAAAGCTACCCCCATCTTTGATGACATCTTCATTCCCATTTCTTGCAAAAAACCCTGACTGCAGTACAGAGAATCCTGGCTGTTTGGTGCTGTTTCTCTCCATGAATGAAAGAAATGATGACTCTGGATAATTCTTAGGTTGCCACTTGCAGGGAGCGTCCCAGAGATGGGAACAACTTTCATTTTTCCAATGATTCCCAAACATTCAAGGCTGCCTTCCCTATTTTGCCTATCTGCGACGCATGCATCCTTATGCACACACCTCCTGCATTCTTGGCCTTGACTCTCCTACTCCTGCTGGGGGCTTGAGCAGCTGCAGCTCCACACCCCAAAATACAGGCATGTCTCATTGGACCCCCCACCGGGCAGGGAACATGAGCCCTAGAGGTTTATATTGCAGCAGCTGGAATCTCATAAAGTCACATTCCACCTGCCCCACTGATCCCTCATCTGGAACATGGGTGGGCTTTCTGGTGGGGGGAAGGGACACAGAGGCTAGCACCTGTCACCACCTAATAACAGTCTTCTGAATCTGAACCCTTCCCTGCCCCTGCTTAGATTCCAATATTGTGGGCATTTACATGGTGCTGGGTTTCTGCAGCTTTTGCTCCTACCTGGAAATATGGTCTAATGAGATCAGAGCCATGAGCCAAATTGAGCCTCCTGGGACTGCTTCTCTGAGCTCCATAGGTGTCCCGTTCCAATCTGGAACCACCTGCCTGTCTCTGTATTATTTTAATTTTTAAAGAAATACATGTAATTATAGGCCCCATAATTAATAGTACCTCATATATATCAACGTATTCTTGGCTGTATCGAATAGACATTTGGTCTATCGAATATTTGGTCTATTGAATGTGTTCATTTTCACTAAATTCATGCTGTTTGGGGCAATGATTAGAGTAGAGAGTGCTGCTTTGTAGGAACCTAAGAGGGATCTTTGATGTTCAGAGCAAAACCTTGCCTTTGGGGGGGGGGCAAGTCTGAGATTTGCTAGATTTGGAACTATTTGTCTACATTAGGAGATTTTTTTGTTTTATACTAATACGTAGTTATCCACCCTTGAAATCTTTTTTCTGTGAAAGAACAGTTTGCATTTGGTTTCTGTTTTTATTTGCTAATCTGCAATGCTTCTCTCCTTCGTTCTGTCATTGTTCTTAGCTTCTCTATTCTTCTGTGCTGCTGACACAAAGACCTTTCTTGCCATCCTTTTGTGGGCCACAGGGGGGCCCCCTTGTGCTGCCTAATTTGGAAACTTTTCCAGTTACCTATGTTACTCACCTGAGATCCGGTCCCTAGATGGTGGGGAAAGCAGTGCAACTACATAGGGAGAGAGCCAAGATACATGCAGCTTGTTTTTCCCATGCTATCAACCCTTTCCTAGCAAAACGGCACTGTCTCCCTAGCTACTGAAAGGGAGTTGCATGCATCTGTGCATGTGGGATTTCTTAAACGACATTAATGTCCTAGGATCAGTGCAGTAGGCTCAGAGACTGGTGACAAAATGTTAAAGAAGGTGACGTGTGTTGGCCCCTAAGTGGATGATGTGGTTCTTGCACTGAAAGCTCTTCCATGTAGCATTTAGCATGGACTTTCATGTACAGTTGTTGATCACAGCATGTGCTGAGCTTTCTGTGGGTTTTTTGGCACTTGCATTTGACTATATTTGGCTTTCCACCACATATACATTATGGATGCTCCATATTTTAAGAAGTTCGTATTACATGTTACAGTCTGCATCAGGCATCCCCAACCTTTTAAAGTTTTTGGGCACCTTTAAAATTCTGACACAACATGGTGGGCACAGTCACAAAATGGCTGCCACAAAAAGTGGATCCAGCTACAAAATGGCTGCCACAGCTCACCTTCAATCACACAATAAAGATCCTTGTGCTGTGGTGCCTGCTGCCAAAGCCATTTTTTTTTAAAAAAAAATAATAAATCTATACAGCCAATCAAATCTCCAGTAGCCAATGAGAAGTCTTGCTGGGCAAAAGCCCAATCTGGCCCTGCCCTCTTTCTAAAAACACTTGGCAGGTGCCAGAAAAGGTTCTGGTGTGATCCATGATGCCCATAGGCACCTTGTTGGGCTGCATGTGTATTCTGTGAAAGGTTGCATTGCCTTGATTCCGTCTTGGTTGTACGAAACTATAATATAGTGGGTTCTATACGTTAATGAGGTGAGGTGGTAGTGAACATAGTTCTTTTATTGAATACAGCGTGGTATAGCGATGCCTAAGAAGACTGAAAACTAGGGCCGCAGGGCCCCCTATATATACACACCCAAAGTTCCCGCGCTGCCTGTGACTGGACCATTCAAACCAGTCAGGGGCTCTTGATTGGAGCAGGGCAGCAGGATTTGGATCCTGCTGCCTATTGTTCCTGAGTCCCCCAAGCTCTGTCCTTCAGGCCCCAGTGAGCCAGGCAAGAACTCCAGCTTATAGATACAATTCTAAGCACATATACAACAGAAACCTTTATAAAGAAAAGAGGAACTCTGAGTATGTGCGCAAAGTATTTCTATTTGAGGAAACCACATTTGGTCTTTCCAAAACCTGGCGCAAAAGGCAGGACAAGACATCCAGGTCACACATGTGCTTTCCAAACTGGGTAAAATCTAGCTGCCTCTCCTGTTGGTAAAAAGCAGTCTCTAGCATAAAGTGAGAACCACTTAACGCAGAGGTGCCCAAACTTGCCTAATATAAGAGCCACATAAAGTAAATGTCAGCTTTCTGAGAGCCACAAGACATGAACAAATATTACACACACGTCTTCATTAAATTCTTTTTTTGCATAGGAAGATAAAATACATATGCATGCACTTTACAACACGACCATGATAGGAGACTTAAAAAAACAAAAGCTGACAATAAGACCAGAATAAAGACCAGAATAGAGAAAGGTTAGATAATTATTTTTTAGCACCATTAGAAGAAGGAAACACACATGTACCATATAAATCACTGACCACCATTTCCATCATTATGCATCTCTCTTTGTCTTGAAACCAAGGTTAGTAAATAACAGCTCCTACAAAAGCTAAGTAACTAAGGGGGAACCCTCTTTAATTCTGTCCCTCCTTCCAGTGGCTCCCTCAGCTCTTGCACTCTGTGTCCCCGCTCTAGGTTTTAAGCGACCTCTGTGGTGGTGGAAAAGAGCTTGCAAAAGCCTGCCTATTTCTCCCTCTTTCCCCACTTCACGCAGGGTGGAAATAGTCACCCACCTAGGGATCAACATTCAGAGGCTGACTGAGGTCCCAGTGCTAAGAATGCTTACTTGAGAGTAAGCCTTGACCTCTGGGAGCCACACAATACGTGTGAAAGAGCCACAGTCAGGCCACCCCGACTTAACATAAGAACATCAGAAGAGCCCTGCTGGATCAGACCAGTGGCGTGCTCCATCTAGCCCAGCATCCTGTTTCACACAGTAGCCAACCTGTTGCCCTTGCCCCAGAAAGGCAACCCAACAGGACATAACAGGCTCTGGTGCCCTCTGAATCAATTTGAATGTTTTTTTAGAAATTCCCAACTTGGAATCGTGGGCATAGCTCCTAAGAACTACTAAGCTCTTGGATATACACACAGAGCTCTTGTTTGGTGTGGAGAGCCAGTTTGGTGTAGTGCAGGGGTGGCCAGTGGTAGCTCTCCAGATGTTTTTTGCCTACAACTCCCATCAGCCCCAGCCAGCATGGCCAATGGCTGGGGCTGATGGGAGTTGTAGGCAAAAAACATCTGGAGAGCTACCGTTGGCCACCCCTGGCATAGTGGTTAAATGTGTGGACTCTTATCTGGGAGAACCAGGTTTGATTCCCCACTCCTCCATTCGCAGCTGCTGGAATGGCCTTGGGTCAGCCATAGCTCTAGCAGAGGTTGTCCTTGAAAGGGCAGCTGCTGTGAGAGTCCTCTCAGCCCCACCCACCTCACAGGGTGTCTGTTGTGGTGGAGGAAGATAAAGGAGATTGTGAGCTGCTCTGAGATTCAGAGTGGAGGGAGGGCTATAAATCCAATATCATCATCTTCTTCGTACATCCCTCTGCTACACACCTGGCAACAGCAGACTGCCTCAGTGGGCCCACCTACCTCGCCTCTCTGGCAGAGGCAGGTGTGTGTTGGAATCTCCCTCGGCTGACTGCGGAGGGAAGCGTCTTAGCAGGTGATTTCCCCTGTTCAATTTCCTGGCATTTAATGAGCTTGGCATTAGATGCAGCTCATCCATCGGGCACTGATTGCTCCCCAACTGCTAATGATCTGCTTTCATTCACTGGAAAATTCACCAACAAGGAGAGGAGGAGGAGGAGGAAGCCTGCAGCGCATGCAGGGGAGGGGAGAGCCCTGCTTGTAATGGCTCATCGTGGGATGCTGTTGCTGGTGCCAGCATCTGCCTGCTGTCGGGGCTGCAGGAAGCCGTGGGTACACTTGGGAGGCTGGCTGGAGGCAGGAAGAAACGGGGAACAGACAGAGAAGGGCTGTGTTGTGCAGGGCTTTTCTTGTGGGATCCGATTGCTGCAGGATGTTAGCAAGGCTTTGTAAGAAAAAAGAAGCTCACCGTGTAGTCCTCAGTAACTATACCCTTCTTAGTCTATTGACTTCAGTTGACTGTTTAGAACTGTTAGTAGTTTTTGTGGAGGATAGGATATTTTAGCCATTAGTTGGGGATTGACTTTAGGGCTGGGTCAAGGGTAGGCAGTGCTGGCGCCCCCGACTTTCTGCTGGCTGCTTGCCCTTCCACCCCTCCACCTGAGCGCAGCTGCAGTGGACCCCAGTTGGCATGCTGGAGTGCACCCACCACTGCGCCGCCCTGCTGCCCCTGTTGGGAAGGGCTGGGCAGTTCCTCTCTTGACACCAGCCTTCCTCCCTTCCTTAGTGGCAGCAGGGGTGAGAAGAGGCTCCTCCAGCTGCCAACCCAGGCTAATAGGAAGAGGCGGAAAGGCAGCGTGGAGGAGCCAAGACAGGAAGAGGTGGGTACTGTGATTCCTTCCCACTGCGCTGCCTCTTGCTGCCAAGCCAGTTTTATTTGCACTGGTGGCTCAGCCTTCCCTGTAGGCTGCTTGGGCTGTCTGTAGGGAGAGGGTGGGGGTTGGAGAGGCTCCCGGTTCCCCCATAGGCCAGGTGGCTACCCTAGGCAGCCTTTTACCTGGTCTACTCAGATGTGCCGGGCCTGAGGGTAGGGAAGGCCCAGCAGAACCCCAAGTTGTTTAGTTCAGCTTTTTTTTTAAATGTGTTTTTTATAATCTAGCTTTCTCGTGGGGACTAAAGGCAGATAACATAGTGAGTCAGTACAATCAAAAACATGGGACATCAGTGCACTAGCATTTTACAAGTCTGGATTGGAACCACCAGAAAGAACTGCAGCATAGCATAAGTATTCATATGGCACATTAAGCGTTACAGAAATCACATAATAGGGTCCTGTTTGCGATAATGTTAGAGATTAGCAGGAAAGGGATTAAAAATAAAACAACCAATATTGTAATGGCCTGTATAGCTCTATGGTGTGGCCTCATTTGGAATGCAGTATACAGTTCTGGCCAGCGTATCTCCTAGGGTTGCCAAGTCCAATTCACGAAATATCTGGGGACTTTGGGGGTGGAGCCAATATCAAGGCTGTGACAAGTATAATTGAACTCCAAAGGGAGTTCTGGCCATCACATTTAAAGGGACAGCACACCTTTTCAATGCCTTCCTTCCATAAGAAATAATGAAGGATAAGGACACCTTCTTTTGGGGCTCACAGAATTGGACCCCCTGGTCCAATATTTTTGAAACTTGGTGGGTATTTTAGGGAGAGGCACTAGATGCTATACTGAAAATTTGGTGCCTCTACCCCAAAAAACAACCCCCCCAGAGCCCCGGATACCCGCGGATCAATTCTCCATGATTTTCTATGGGAATAAATCTCCATAGGGAATAACAGAGTTCCCAGCAGACATTTCCCTCCCTTCCCCTCCCCCCGCTTTCTGACGACCCTGAAGTGGGGGGAGGGCCTCCAAACCGGGGGATCCCTTGCTTCCACCTGGGGATTGGCAACCCTAGTATCTCCAAAAGGACATTTTAGAGCTAGAAAAAGTGCAGAGGAGGGCAACCATGATGATTAGGGGGTTGGAGCACCTGCTCTATGAGGAAAGGCTGAAGAGTCTGGGACTGATTTCCCACTCACCTTCTGCCATCTCACGTTCCTCTTCTCAGTGGGGCTTCCTTTAGATTTCACACTATCTGCCCTGGGGCTGCAGCAAGCATCGCCGTTTTCACGTAGCAAACAGAAACCTTTAAAAATCAGTTTCTGTTTGCCGTGCAATAAGGCTGACATTATTTGCAGCCCTGGGGCAGATAGTGTGAAATTGGAAGGACCCCTGCTGAGAAGAGGAACGTGAGAATGGTGTAAGGTGAGTGGGAAATCGGTCTGGGATTTTTCAGTTTAGAAAAAAGATGACTAAGGGGGGACATGATAGAGGCTTATAAAATTATGTATGGGGTGGGGAGAGAGTAGACACAGAAACTTTTCTCCTCCCAAAATATTAGGACTCAAGGACATCCAATGAAGCTCAGGGGCAATAGATGCAGGATAGAGAAAATGAAGTACTACTTTACACAGAGAGTGATAAAAATGTGGACTTCACTGCCAAAAGATGTAGTGATGGCCACAGGAATAAACAACGTGAAAAGGGGATTAGATAGGTTTATGAAGGATAAGTCTATTAATGGCTACTAGCCATGGCAACTGAGGGCTACCTCCACATCCAGAGGCACTAAGTGCCTCTGAATCCCAGAGCCAGGACACAATATAAGGGAAGACCTGTACAACCTGTTGTTGGCTCTCCAGAGGAACTTGTTCCTCACTGTGTGAGACAGGATGCTGGACTAGATGGACCAAGGTCTGATCCAGCACAGCTCTTCTTATGTTCTTAATAATCTGTACACAGCAGTATAGGCCCACAGTTCCTCGTCATTTATCCAATTAAGTTTGTGAACCATTTTGTGCAGTGCAGTCCTTAGGTTCAGCCCTGCCACTAGGCATTTGCCTAGGGTGCTGGCCTTCTGGGGGCACTGAATTCGGAGCCCCCCGCCCCATGTGGCCCAGTGACTCAGTGACCTGGGCTATCCAGGTAAGGGAGCAATTTTAAGTTCTGTGCTTTTCGTTTTTCCCCACAGTCTGTTTTTTAAAATTGGTTATCAGTGTGGGGAGGGGGAGCAGAAATCAGCCTTGCCTAGGGTGCCAGATTTTCTAGGGCTGGTCCTGGCAATCCTATTACCTGTGCAGAAAAGTCCTCTGGAATAGTTCAATTGTACATAGTTTGTGGAAAGCCAGGAGAGTCGCATGGCAGTTCTGTTTCTCCACCCCCAGTAGCAGGGGTGTAATGGAGCAGGGTTAGGTTCAGATGATCTCTAGGAGGAAATAGGGTTTCCAGCCTCCAGGTGGGGCCTGGAGATATCCTGCTTTTACAACTCATCTCCAGGTGGCAGAGATCAGCTCCCCTGGAGAAAATGGTTGCCCTGAAGGGTGAACTCTATGGCATTGTACCATGCTGAGGCCCCTCCCCAAACACTGCCCTCTCCTGGCTCCAACCCCAAAGTCTCCAGGTATTTTCCAACACAGCCTGGCAACTCTAGAAGAAGAAGGGGTTGGTTGGAAGTCTGCCAGATCCTAAGGAGAGATTGTCAGGATTGTGGAGAGCCACCACATACCTCTGGACAACCAGGGTTGCCAATCCCCAGTTGGGAGCAGGAGATCCCCTGGTCTGGGGCTAGCAGAAAGTTGGGGGAGGTAGTTGGAAATGTCCAGTGAGCACTCCGCTATACTTTATGGAGAAATGATCTGTGGATATCTGAGGCTCTTGCGGGGGGCTGTTTTTTGAGGTAAAGGCATAACATCTTATGCCTCCACACAAAACCCCTCCCCCCCAGGTTAAAAAAGATTGGACCAAAGGGTCCAATTCTATGAGCCCCCAAAGAAGGTGCCCAATCTTCCATTATTTTCAATGGAGGGAAGGCATTTAAAAGGAACACAGTCCTTTTAAGTGTGATGGCCAGAACTCCCTTGCTCCTGGCTCCACCCCCAAAGTCTCCTGGCTCCACCCTCAAAATCCCGAGATAGTTCTTGGCAACCCAGGGACAAACATATCCATCAAGACCCTCCCACATGACCCTGATTCAAACTAAATAGCACAACAAATCACTTGACTTCCTGAGACTATGCATTTCATAATAATGGTTCATTAGGTAAGAAACAGAAAAAAGAAAAAGGGACAGGATTATTAAATAATAGATTTTCTTTTAGACAGTGATTTAGATGGTGCCGATTGCAACGGGATATGGTGCAACTAAAAAACAGAAAGTCCAAACTGAGTCAGAAAGACTTCCAAGCCAAGGGACCTAGCCAGAATACTGAAATGCCCTGTAAATTAAACACAGATGAGAAACAAGTTACCTGGGGATAAGCCACATTCAAGGAAGTGAGACCTCTGTCTCTCTCAAAAGGCACTTGACTGAAAAAAAATACTATCAAATATTTATCTTCATTCAAAACAAAAAGGCAAGCTCAAAGCGACAAAAAGATGGTTCAAGGGGAAGGAAAATTGGAAAGATGTGAAAACATCCTTCATGGAGGGGAGGCATATTCCTTAGATGGTGGGGTTTTTTTTTAAATGGTGGCACAATAAGCCTTTTTGGTTTTGCCACATCAGGCTAATGTGGCTTCCAGTTCCCAGGACTGGATCTACATGTTTTTTGAAGGGGGAGGGAACTAAAAAATTGCTCCCCCTTATGGGCCATTCTATCTTATGGTCCCATAGAATACAGTGGACTCCATACCCAATTTGGCACCCCCCCCTTCATCAGTGCCTGGGGCAAGCACCCCCCTCTGCCCCCCCCCCCCTTAGATCCGGCCCTGCCAGTTCCAGACACTGGCTCTACTAATGTCGACCTTTGCAACTGCTGACTCAATTTGTGCCCAGATTTCACTAAAGTTTAGCCCAAGAGTTTGTTTTCTGCACAGACTGAGTCCTGAGAGAAAAATACTTCTGGGCATGTACAGAGTACCTTCCCCTCAGGACTGGAAAACTGTAGTCTTTCTTCTTCCTGCATACTTTAATGATTCAGTAGCATACTCAAAGATGCAGAGGAAGCCATGAAATCCTTGAATCAGATTTTTAAGTCCCTTTGTAAAAATGAGCCTACGCATGTTATAGCTTTCATGGGAATAAAATAAGACATTTGCTGGATCAAACTGGGATGCCATCCTCCAGAAAGTACCTGGAATTATAGCTTATCTCTGGACTACAGAGATCAGTTTCTCTGGAGAAAACTGCTTCTTTGGAGGGTGGACGCTATGGCCTTTGACCTCCCTGAGGTCCCTGTCCTCTCCAGGTTCCATCCAGTTTGGTGTAGTGGTTAAGTGTGTGGACTCTTATCTGGGAGAACCAGGTTTGATTCCCCACTCCTCCACTTGCAGCTGCTGGAGTTGTCCTTGGATCAGCCATAGCTTTCACAGAGCTGTCCCTGAAAGGGCAGCTTCTGTGAGAGCTCTTTCAGCCCTTCCTACCTCACAAGGTGTCAGTTGTGGGGAAGGAAGATAAAGGAGATTGTAAACTGCTCTGAGATTCAGAGTGAAGGGTGGGGTATAAATCCAATATCTTCCTCATACCTCCAAGAATTTCCCAACCTGGAGCTGGCAACCCTACCCCCACCCAGTGCTGATGGACTAATTTGGCTACTCTTCTAGAATCTGTCTGGATCCAGCAGTCCAACATCCTGTTTCCCACACTGGCTAACCAGCTGCTTTTGGGAATACCCACCCCTGCATAGTTGCCCCTCGAACAACTGGCTTTCAGATATATACTGCCTCTGAACGTGGAGGTTCTATTTAGCTATCATAGCTATTGGCCACCGTGGCCATATGCATGACTCTGTCTAATCCACTTTTAAAGTTTTCTGAACCACTGGATGTTACCTCTCAATAGTAATTTATTCCGTATATTAGTTATGCAGCTTCCTTTTGGCTTTCATGAGTCTGCTGTCAATCAAGTTTCACCATAGCAGTAAGGAAGGAAGGAAATGCTGACTCCTCATTTTCTTCACACACATTAATTAGTTGATAACCCTCTCTCTATATACAGCTTTTCTATCTTTAGAAGCCTCCATAATTGAGTCAAAGAAGCAGGGACAGCATCCCTCATCTCTTTCCAGCCAGGCTGACCCTGCCCCAGGTGCCCTCCTCTTCTGTTTCATAAATCCTGAAAGCTCCTGTTTTCTTTGCATCAGCCTTTCTATGTAATAGGGTTGCCAGCCTCCAGGTGGGGGCTGAAGCTCTCCCATAATTACAACTGATTTATCAGACCAGAGATCAGTTCCCCTGGAGAAATGGGCAGCTTTGGGAATGGACTCTCTGGCATTATACCCCAGAGGTTCCTCATCTCCTTCAAACCTGTTTTCTCTAGGAGCCACTCCTAAACCTCTAGGACATGGGGTGGCCAAACTGTGCCTCTTCCATACATACATACTGCGTGGCTCTCAAAGCCCCACTGCTCTGTTGGCTGGCTTGGAGAAGGCATTTGTCTCTTTAAATCACTTATCCAAGCCAAGCCAGCTGCCAGCTTGGAGAAAGCATTTAAATTAAAGTTGCTTTCTTTCCACCTCTCCCTCCCCATCTCCCTCCCTGATGTTCATGTCTTGCAGCTCTCGAACATCTGACCTTTATTCTATGTGGCTCTTATGCTAAGCAAGTTTGGCCATCCCTACTCTAGGATTTTTTCAACTGTGGCTGAATAGTAAAACTTCTGCTTGGCATGCAGGAAGTCCCAGGTTCAATCCCCGGCATTTCTAGTTAAATGATCTGGCAGTAGATGATGCAAAAGATCTCTGCCAGAGACCCTGGAGAACTACTGCCAGTCTGAGAAGACAATATTGATCTTGATGGACCAATGGTCTGATTCAGGATAAGGCAGCTTCATGTAAACCTAGAGTTGGCAACCCTTGTGGCAAAAAAAGAGATTGTTTTTTTTTTGCCCACCCACACCGTGGCCATTTTATCTGAGATTGTCCTCATAGCAGCCATTTCCATTCCCTGCCACAGGATTCATTTTTTTTTCAGAACTGGCACTAGATTACCATCATTATAACAAATATGTGCACCAGGTTTTCTGAATTCCTAAGTTATATTATTTTTTTTAAGTAAGTCTCTAACCCCTTTTGTTGTGGAGATGTAAGGTGAAAGAAGCAGGACTTTTCTTGAGCAGGAATGCATAGGAACACAATTCCAGCTGGCTTGGCACTAGGGGTGTGGCCTAATGTGCAAATGAGTCCACACTGGGCTTTTTCTACAAAAAAATTACTGTGTGAAACAATGGTGATGCCAGGGGGTGTAGCCTAATATGCAAATGAGTTCCTGCTGGGCCTTTTCTTTAAAAAAAGATCCTGTATCTCTAATGGAAAGAGCTAGGGAAACACATGCCCCCCTGGAATGTTGTCCATCGCCTAGCCCCCACCCCTAGGGATCCTGGGAGTCCCTTACTGTAAAGGAGCAATCATTTTAAAGTCAGAATTTGGAGGGTCGTAATTCCAGGAGTGCAGGTCTGAGTGTAAGCATTCCTTGGTGCCCAGGCATTCAGCATTTCATCTATTGCAACTGCATTCCTCAGTTTGTGTATCAGACGTGATGTTTCAGGCTGATGTTTCTAAAATGACCTGCTTTCAGTCTGATTCAGCATGATGGTTCCAGACCTCCAGCTAACCTGGATTAGTTAGTCCTTTTAATCCCAGATATTTTCAAACAGATAATAAATGGTGGGATAAACTCTACACATGCTCAGATGCATTTGTATTTTGTTCATTTTGCTTAAGTTGTTTATAGTCCACATTTCTCACAAGACAAAGCAGGACATAGTTTTTGAAAAACCCAAAGCAATTATATATATATAATAAATAGAATAAGAAGCATGTCTGTAAAAAAAAGGTGGAATAAAAATGTAATAAAGTTAGCTTATAAATTAGAAAGCAATGCAAATCTAGAATGATGCATACCCAAAACAATCTCCTACCCCACCCCCAAACATTAAAACAACACAAACAAGAACAAAATCCATGTCATACCTTCTATTAGGACTAACCAAATTGACACAGAACACTGCAAACCTCTTCATCAGACTGGATGTTACAACGTTTTAAAAAAGATAGAGAGGTGGGAATCGTTATCTGTTGTAACTAAGGTTGCCAGATCACATGGCAACAACCTGTTTTTGGGCAAAACTCTTTAACCAAGGCTTAGTATGAGCAGGTGAAGATTTTCATGACATGCAGCTAATTCAGATCACCTGGTAAATAACATGCCATTAAGCCTCTTATAAAGGTATGGAAAAATTTTCTCTCTCCAGGTTAGGGTTGCCACGTCTGGTTTGGAAAATACCAGATGACTTTGAGGGTGGATCTGGGAGAGGGAGGGGTTTAGGGAGGGGAGGGACCTTAACATGGTGCAGTACCCTAGAGTCCACCCATCAAAGCAGCCATTTTCTCCAGAGGAGCTGATCTCTGCCAGCTGGAAGTCAGTTGTAAAAGTGAGAGCTCTCCAGGCCCTACCTGGAGGCTGGCAGCCCTGCTCCAGGCTGTTGAGAGCCCTAGTTAACATTTCACTGACCAAAAAAGTGTCAGGACTTCATCACACCAACCAACCCAAGAGGCTTGCCAACACCCTGGAGAAAAAAAAATTGCTGTCCCTTTAAAAGAGTGATATTATTTACATCTATGCCATGAAAAGCTTTACCTGCCAATTTCCACACTTAAAGGGACAGAACATCTTTCTATCCTCCAAGTTGTTGGCAGCCCTGTTGCCAAGCAGCCTATAGCATGCCTATTCTAGCATCTCTTCAGTCAGTTTGTAATGCGAAGAGGTTAAGTCTCCACCTAAGCCAGCGTTTTCATTTGCATGACAAATGCCTCTCTGATTTCTCTGTGAACTGCTCAGTGAATCTCCAAGGTGATTAAAGCCCCACCTGTGAAAAATTCCTCAGTTTATGTTGAAACTTCCTCAGCGGGTGTGGGTGATTGCCCCATCAGAATTTTATTTATAGACATTCCATTTATATCCTGTTCTTTCTCCAAGGAGTGGAAATTCAGCCTAGCGATAACATGGTTTGACAAGTTAGATTCAGCGGTGGTAACTTATCCTGAAGCTATCCCAGTTCAAGCCCAGCAGCCCCTTAGAGACCAACCGCATTGTTGGGCTATGAGCCTTCACGAGTCAACACCATTCTGTGAGGCCAAGCAGAGATCTGAACCAGGGATTACCTACCTCCCATGTATCTTGCCAGCTCTGCGTTGGGAAATACCTGTAGATTTGGGGGTTAGAGCCTGAGGAGGGTAGGTTTGGGGAGGGGAGGGACTTCAGTGGGAATAATGTCATAGAGCCCACCTTCCAAAGTGGCCATTATCTCCAGGGGGACTCTGTTTTCTGGAAATCAGTTGTAATCCCATGAGATCTCCAGCCACGACCTGGAAGTTGGCAACCCTACCTTCTAGTTACAGCACAGTGTTGGGACAAGTCTAGCAATGAGGAAAGATTGTCTCTGAACATAGGCATGCCGGGGATTTTTTTGTAGCAGGACCTCCTTTGCATATTAGGCTACACCCCTCTAATGTAGCCAATTCTCCAAGAGCTTTCAGGGCCTACTGTAAGATCTTGGAGGATTGGCTTCATCAGAGGGGTGTGGCCTAATATGCAAAAGAGGTCCTGCTACAAAAAAAGCCCTGGGCATGTCTCTGAACATAGGCAGAGTGTCTTCCCTCACCATTTTTAACCTCCACCAGAAGACAGGTCATAAACCATCTAGAGGGAATCAGAATTACATCCTTGATTAAGAAATCGTGCTGTTCTTTATAAAAACATCATCACGTTCCTACCCAGAATGTGCTCAAGGCAAATAACAAACTACAAATGAAAAACATAATTAATAAAACCGCACTGTAAAATCACTGTGTGAAAACATAACAAAAGTTAATTAATACATTCAAAACCTTGCAAAATAAGTGAGCTTTCACTCACTACCTAATTTCTATTAAAACTCTGTGACTGAGGGTAGGGACTCTGCCTTCCTTTCCAAAGGAGTGAAAAAAGAAAGGAAAACACCGCAGTTGCCATGTGCCTTAGTGGTGGAAAGTGCCATTAAATCGTAGCCAATTTACAGCGACCCTGCAGGGTTTTCAAGGTGTGGCAGAACAATTCTTCAGTGGTCCTCGTCTGGACCCTGCTGCCTAATCTGCCTGATCCTGCCCCTTTTCTGGTTTGATTGTTTTAAAATTATTTCGATCAAGCTAAATTGTGATGCTGGGTCACTGAAAGAATGCTGGCAACTGGATCATAGATTCGCAGAGAAATTAGCTACATGAGAGACACCAGTGGGTTGGAATGCTAGGACCATCACATCATGACCGGATTCCAAGAGTAACTGAGCGACCAGATCCAACATGCTTTTTCCTTGGATACAAGTCCATTGGGATGTATTCCTTGTTATCATGCAGGGGATGGCAGGCAAAGATCGGAATTTGTCAGCATTCCCTGTCTTGGGCATAAAAACAGTAACTGACAAAAGGAAACCTGTATTAATTTGCCCAGCTCAGGCTGTGCAGTGGCTCCATCTGGGCACTAGAGGGCACTGAAGAGCTTCACCTTGAAATGACTGGCCTTCAATATCTAATATAAAAAGAACAGGAGTTGACTTAAAATGTGCTCTTTAATAGGGAAAATGGGCAAAATTTAGATAATCCATCCCTACCTGTAGAGCAAGTCTACTTTGGGTGTGTGAGTGCAAGTCAAAGGCCTGAGCCCAGTGGGTTTGCTGTTGGGGAAAGAAATAAGGCGTTATCCACACAGGAAGGCAGACATTCAACAGATGAAGCTTGTCCTGTCATAAAGTTGTCATGAAGGGAAAAGCTTTGCACGGGTAGGATTGCTAGCTCTGGGTTGGGCTATTCCTGGAGGTTGGGGGCACGGTCTGGGGAGGGGAGGGACTGCAGCAAGGATATAATGCAGTGGAGTCCACCTTCCGGTTTGGTGTAGTGGTTAACTGCATGGACTCTTATCTGGGTGAATCGGGTTTGATTCCCCACTTCTCCACTTGCAGCTGCTGGAATGGCCTTGGGTCAACCATAGCTCTGGTAAGAGTTGTCCTTAAAAGTGCAGCTGCTGTAAGAGAGCTCTTTCAGCCCTACCTACCTCACAGGGTGTCTGTTGTGGGGGTGGGGGAGGTAAAAGGAGATTGTGACAGCTCTGAGACGCTGAGATTCAGAGTATAGGGCAGGATATAAATCCAATATCTTCTTCCAAAGCAGACATTTTCTCCAGGGAGTTCCAAGAGATCTCCAGCCTCCCACTTCTGAAGATTGCCAACACTATGTGAGTGGCACAGATGAGTCCTAGTAGAAAGGACTGAAGTAGGGTTACCAGTCCCCAATAGGAGCAGGGGATCCCCTGGTTTAGAGGCTCTTCCCTCTGTTTCAAGGTTATTAGAAAGCAGGGCAGGCGGGGGGAATGTCTGCTGGGCACTCCATTATATCCAATGGAGACCAGTTCCCATAGGGTATAGGAAAACTGATCTGGGGCTCTGGAGGGGGCTGTTTTTCAAGATAGAGACACCAAATTTTCAGCATAGCATCCAGTTCCTCTCCTCAAAACACCCCCCAAGTTTAAAAAAGATTGGACTAGGGATCCAGTTCTGAGCCCCAAAAGAAAGTGTCCCTATCCTTTATTATTTCCAAGTGGAAGGAAGGCATTTAAAAGGCATGTGGTCCCTTAAAATGTGATGGAGTTCCCTTTGGAGTTCAGTTGTGCTTGTCACACCCTTGCTCCTGGCTCCACCCCAAAGTCCCCAGATATTTCTTGAGTCTGACTTGGCAACCCTAGACTGAAGAGTGGGTATCACCACCTTATTTGCTTCATAAGGAAAAGGCTTCCCTAGGGAGGCCAGTTTTTCAAATAGTTTCCTCTGCTGTGCCTTTAAGAGCTGATTGAGCCATTTAGCAGGTGATTTTGATCCCTCTGCTATGAAAAGTTTCACCAGCTGATTTCTAGTTTAATTTAGTTTAGTTTATTTGATTTATATCCTGCCCTCCCCACCAAAGCAGGCTCAGGGCGGCTATATGTCAGACGTTATTAAATGCAGCCAGGAGTGGGCCAGGCTAGTTCTGAAAAGTTATTTGCAAGCCTTTGCTTTCCAGTTAGGATGCAGTCATTGTAGTACTTAAGAAGAACATATTGGATTTATATCCCGCCCTATACTCCGAATCTCAGAGCAGTCACAATCTCTTTTACCTCCCACCCCACAACAGACACTCTGTGAGGTAGGTGGGGCTGAGAGAGCTCTCCCAGAAGCTGCCCTTTCATGGATAAATCTGAGAGAGCTATGGCTGACCCAAGGCCATTCCAGCAGCTGCAAGTGGAGGAGTGGGGAATCAAACCTGGTTCTGCCAGATAAGAGTCCGTGCACTTACCATGACACCAAACTGGCACTTAACCACTACACCAAAGAGGAACATGTGAACTTAAAGGTGACAGCTCACACCCACAGCAGAAATGCATGCAGGGTCCCTAAACAATGAAGATATAAGTAATCAGTCAAGTGACCGTGGACTCTTGATTAAGGACATCAGAAGTGCCTTTCTGGATGAGAGCAAGGTCCAACAAGGAGGTCTTTGCAAGAATTTAAGCAATCAGCTTCCAACAGAATGTTCCACCAGAAAGTGAGCAATGAGGACAAAATTAATGGAATACCTTTTAATAGGGTCAGCCAAATTGACGCAAAACATTGCGTGAGTTTCAGAGCTCACCAGAACCTTCTGGTGAATTTTTTAGCAATGTTTTGCATCCATTCTGACTGGTCCTAATAAAACGTATTACATGGATTTGGCCCTTGTTTTTTGGATTTTACATGGACTGCACAGCTTTTTCCTGCCAGAAGTTGGTCTGTGGTCCATCGGTGGATCACAAAAGACCTTCTGCTTGTCCTTGCTCTAAGAGGTCAAGGGAGGTTCTTGTTCTGCTGTGTACAGCCCAGCCAACTGGCTCCAGAGGAAAATAAGTAGAGCCTTGTCCTACTAATCCTCAGAGGGGAGGTGTTTATCTTGGGAAGGGAAATTAACTTGTCTGTCCTCCGATGATCTTGGCACATTCCATTATCATTCCTCCCTCCCCACTGTTGCTGGTTTCTGCTGCCTGGCCATCTCTGTGTACTTAGTTTCCCTCCCAGGGGTTTGCTAATTCCCTCCAACCTGTAAATCAAGGCCCTTCCTCCAACTGGCAGAATTATGCAGGCCACTCTGGGATGCTTCAAGAACTGGACTCCACCTTTATCTTAGCTGTGCCACTCTCCTGTTCAGTCACCTTGGCCAGTATGTGTGCCAACCTTCAGCTAAGGGGTAGAGATCTCCTGGAATTACAACAGATTCAGGTGGGTAACCGTGTTGGTCTAAAGCAACAGAACAAAGTTTGAGTCCAGTGGCACCTATAAGACCAACAAAATTTAATTCTGGGTATAAGCTTTCCGGTAACCAGAAAAAAGCCCAAAGAAAAAACCCCACAGACAGAGATGCTCACAGGAAAAAAGCCCACATGGAAAAATGCCCACATGGAAATAAACCCACATGGAAAGAAGCCCACACGGGGAAAAGCCCATACTGAAAGAAGCCCACATGGAATAGGGCCAAGTCCAGTTCAAGAAATATCTGGGAACTTTGGGGGTGGAGCCATGAAGCAAGGTTGTGACAAGCACAACTGAACTCCAAAGGGAGTTCTGGCCATCACATCTAAAGGGACCACGCTCCTTTTAAATGCCTTCCCTCCAAAGGCATTAATGAAGGATAGGGGCACCTTCTTTTGGGGCTCATAGAATTGGACCCTCTGGTACAATCGTTTGAAACTTGGAGGGTATTTTGGGGAGGCACTGGATGCTATGTTGCAAATTTGGTGTATCTACCTCAAAAAACAGCTTCCCCCGGAGCCGCAGTGGGTTGTGGGAGAACCAGGCCTCGGATTCAGCAGGAGCTCACAGGAGCGCAACTCCTGAACCTTTCTGAGAGTTCCACCTCCTCCTTCCCACCTTGTCCATTGAATAGTAGGTGCAGGTGCATAACAATCCCTGGTTGAGCTCCACCACCTATTTTTCTACAAAACGACCCCTGACAAGAACACCAATGACTCTGCAAAAGCTAAGGGCCCAGGCATACTGGATGGTTTGATTCTGTCAGCCAAATCTCCATATCATAGCTCTCTTGGGGTTGTCACTTGAAACTGGCCTCACATCTGTTGCTTGAAACAGAGCCACACTTATAGTAGGGTTGCCAAGTCCAATTCAAAAAATATCTAGGGACTTTGTGGGTGAAGCCAGGAGACTTTGGGGGTGGAGCCAGGAGACATTGGGACGGAGCCAGGAACAAGGGTGTGACAAGCATAATTGAACTCCAAGGGAGTGCTGGCCATCACATTTAAAGGTACAGCACACCTTTTTAAATGTCTTCCTTCCATAGGAAATAATGAAAGATAGGGGCACCTTATTTTGGGGCTCATAGAATTGGACCCCCTGGTCCAATCATTTTAAAACTTGGGGGGTACTTTGGGAAGAGGCACTAGATACTATACTGAAAATCTGGTGCCTCTACCTCAAAAAATAGCTCCCCCAGAGCCCCCAAAACGTCCAGATCAATTCCCCATTATACCCTATGAGAATCGATCTCCACACAGGGAATAATGAAGTGCTCAGCAGACGTTTCCCTCCCCTCCCACCCCATTTCTGGCAACTCTGAAGCATGGATTGGCGTCTCTACTCACGAGTTGCTGCCAACTTCTTCAAAGTAACACAGACACACCATCCCAAGAGGAAGCCTTTCAATCGGAGACTGAAGCCTCCAAAAGCACATGGTCCTCTGGGGGCGGGATTTCCCCCCCCACCGGCCAACTGACTGGGGGCAGGAAGGAGCCTGGGAAAGCGGAAGAACCCCTGCTGGGACCTGGGGATTGGCAAGCCTAACTTATAGTGATGTAGCAGATGATGCTTTTCCAGGTCAGTATCTCTGTCGTGCCAGGGTGTTAGATGAAGACAAGATCATCAGCTCTACAGGTAGCCATTGGATTATAGGCAGGGCTTTTCTTGTAGCAGGAACTCCTTTGCATATTAGGCAACATACCCCTGATGTAGCCAATCCTCCTGGAGCTTACAGTAGACCCTGTACTAAGAGCCCTGAAAGCTCTTGAAGGATTGGCTACATCAGGGGCATGTGGCCTAATATGCAAATGAGTTCTTGCTACAAACCCCCCCTAATAATAGGACTTGCAGAAGAAGAAGAAGAGGAGGAGGAAAAGGAGGAGCAGCAGCTGCTGCCCTGAGCCTGCTTCAGTGGGGAAGGCGGGATATAAATCTAATAAAATAAATAAAGAATGCTGAGTCATCTCATTTGAAAGAATGGGAGCCTGGAAAGATCCAAATCTTTTGAGCTGCCAACAGTGCCCCAGGAGTTTTTACTGAACAGCGGACCCATCCTTTGCTCTATCTACTTCTCTGTCCCGGCAGGGCAGCTCACACTGGATGAACACTCGGAATCCAAGAGAGGTCAGAGGTCAGGTGGTGGGAGCCATCTGTATGGGATGAGTGACTGTGTTTATGCAGCAGAAGGCTTTGCTGGGAAGGTGTCTGGCTGAAGAGAAATTGGGGATGGCAGACTCCCCCGGTCGGCCAGCCGTCCGGTGGAGGTGGGAATGCACTGCCATGTCTATTTGTCTGTCTGGGTTTGGGCTGCCGTAAATCCCCAGGGAGATGGTGGGAGGGGAAAGAGGCATCGCCCTTGGGTTTTATGGTCATTCCTGTTGTGCTAAAGGGCAGGGCATTACTTTCCCCAGCCTTTGCATCCATCCTGGCTGCCAGACTACAGAGATCAGTTTTCCCAGTTTCCCAGTCTGGCAACTCTACTCCCCCATCCCCTGCCGGTGGCCTTGGGGACCTAGAAACCCGACCCCAATCCTGAACAGGAATTCTGAACGCCTCAGCCAGGAGGAGGAGCTATCAGATCCTATCAGCCCAACACCAGAAGCAGCCCGGGAGAGACAAGAGTGAGGAGAAAGGTCTAGCATTCTTTCCATAATCTTAAGCACTCATTCCCCTAAGAACTAAATGCTTACACACAAAAACAGGACACACTCCACTATGTGTGAGAATTTCAACTCAGGCCCCGTCCCAGTGACTGCCAGATTAGGAGAACTGTTCAGTAGTTCAGGAGAAAGGCTCAAGTTCAAAGGATTCTTGAGATTTACCAGAACATTTTTGTGGACACAAGGGTTTCTGCTCAGGGAAAAAGCCCAGCAGGGACTTATTTGCATATTAGGCCATGCCCCCTGGCATCACCATTGTTTCACACAGGGCCTTTTTTGTAGAAAAAGCCCAGCAGGAACTCATTTGCATATTAGGCCACACCCCCTGATGCCAAGCCAGCCGGAACTGCGTTCCTGTGCATTCCTGCTCAGAAAAAGCCCTGCTTCTGCTTATGGAGTGTGACTTTCTCCTCTCCTTTTTCTGCTACAAGTAGGCTTGCCAATATCCAGGTGCGGCCAGGAGATCTCCTGGAATTTCAGCTGATCTCCAGATGACAGAACAGTTCTCCTGAAGAAAATGATCTGGAAAGAACTTTATGGGATTGTACCCAGCTGAAGTCTCTCCCCAAAATCTGCCCTCCCCAGGGTTCTTCCCCCAAATCTCCAGGAATTTCCCAACAAAGTGTTGGCAACAAAAGCTGCAGCCCCAAATGCTGCTCCAAGAGCCAATGCAGTAGGCTGTTATTGTGTTAGACTATGACTTGGGACAGGGGCGGCCAAACTCTGGCTCGGGAGCCATGTGTGGCTCTCTCACCCATATTGTGTAGCTCTTGAAGCTCCCACTGCCCCATTGGCTAGCTTGGAGAAGTCATTTGTCTCTTTAAATAATTTCTCCAAGCCAAGCCAGACTTTAACTTTATACTTGTAGAATAACCAGGCGATCTTACAACTGTCTGGAATCCAGAAGTTCTATCTCTATAAAATTAAAATTTCTTTCTACCTCTCTCTCCCTCCCCTCATTTATTTGCCTTCCTTCTCCAACATCTGATTCATGTTTTGTGACTCTCAAACATCTTACATTTATTCTGTGTGGCTCGTACTTTAAGCAAGTTTGGCCACCCTTGACTTGGGGGATCCAGGTTCAAATTTGCACCCTGCCATAAAGCACATGGGTGATCTTGGGTTGTCTTGCAGCTCAGCCTACCTCACAGGGTCGCAGTGAGCACAAATGGAAAGGAGGAGAACCATGTATACCTCTTCAGCTTCTTGGAGGAAGAGTGGGGTGAAAATACATATTGATAGGGTGATGAAAAAAATATATTGAGTTTTACAGTTCCGCAGGGCCTATAAGATGGAGCTATTCCGCCAGGCTTTTGGATGATGATATGGATGTCAAATACCATCAGGCCCCTCCTGTTATCAGTTCCTATCATCTGTCAACATTTATAAGGTCAGCTTTGAGGATTCTGGATGATGGGTCTCACCCTGGCCTGGTTGAGAACATGGCATTTACCATCTTTTTACTTGAATATTATCGGGACACCAGCAGTGTTCCCTCTAAACTGAGTTAGTGTGAGCTAGCTCACAATTTTTAAGCCTCTGGTTTACACATTTTTGCCTTAGTTCAGGAAAAATGCCCCCAGAGCAAACTAATCTATGCAGTCGCTCACAACTTTAATGCCAGTAGCTCACAAAGTAGAATTTTTGCTCACAAGACTCCACAGCTTAGAGAGTACTTGTCTGAATGCCATCAGGTTGATTTTCTAATTTTATGTCTGATCTAGAGCCCCATGACACAGAGTGGTAAAGCTACAGTACTACAGTCCAAGCTCTGCTCACGACCTGAATTTGATCCCGGTGGAAGTTGAGTACAAGTAGCCGGCTCAAGGAAGACTCAACCTTCCCTCCTTCCGATGTTGGTAAAATGAGTACCCAGCTTGCTGGGGGTAAAGTGTACATGACTGGGGAAGGCAATGGCAAACCACCCCATTAAAAAGTCTGCCGGGAAAACGTTGCGATATGATGTCACCCCAGAGTTGGAAATGACTGGTGCTTGCACAGGGGACTACCTTTACCTTTTTAAAAAAACAATGTCTGATCTATTGTTTTAATCCAATGTTGTAACCCGTCCTGAGCCTGTTTACAGGAAGGTCGGGATAGAAATGGAATTAAAAAATAAATGAATGAATGGATTATCCTTGTTCAAGGGATCATATGTTCCTCAGCCATGATGTTATGTCACACTTTCCCTTCCTGTGGCTTGACTGAGGTCAATCCACATACACCCTATTCAAGATGCTGATAAGCAGGAATACCCCTAAAACATCTGATAGAGGACTGTTTATGCTGCAGGCATCCCTTGCTCAGGAAAATGAGACATTCCTGGTCTGAATCTAACTTTGTTAGCAGATGTTAGCTCAGCCATAGACATCCACCCACCATATGGAGGTTTTAATACTGATATTGGAAGGGCTGCTGATAGATACAGGAAGACAATGTGGCATGACAATCCCAGTGCTCCTTTCTGTCTGGGTATAATGCAGAACTGAGAAATTTAGCATGTGTACAAGATGAAGAAGAGATTGAATTTATACCCTGCCCTTCAGAGCAGTTTTCAATCGCCTTCCCTTCCTCTCCCCACAACAGACACCCTGTGAGGAAGGTGGGGCTGAAAGCTCTGAGAGAACTGCTGTTGAGGGAACAGCTCTGAGAAAACTTGTGACTGGGAAATCAAACCCAGTTCTCCCAGATAAGAGTCTGTGCTCTTAACCACTACATCAAACTGGCTCTTAACCACTACATCAAACTGGCTCTTAACCACTACATCAAACAAGGCCAGTTTGGTGTAGTGGTTAAGTACACAGACTCTTATATGGGAGAACCGGGTTTGATTCCCACTCCTCCACTTGCAGCTGCTGGAATGGCCTTGGGTCAGCTATAGTTCTCGCAGAGCTGTCCTTGAAGGGGTAGCTGCTGTAAGAGCTCTCTCAGCCCCACCTACCTCACAGGGTGTCTGTTGTTGGGGAGGAAAGTAAAGGAGATTGTGAGCCGCTCTGAGACTCTGAAATTTGGAGTGGAGGGCAGGATATAAATCCAATGTTGTCGTCTTCTTATTACTACTATGTTGTAATATATAATGAAATAAGTTATAATGAAATGAGTTAGCAATGGCCCAGTTGGGGACCCCTGCCTTAGAGCCCAACCCTCCAAAACATCCAGCAGAACTGGTCTGTGTAGTCTGGTGATGATGAGCTGTAATCCCAAGGAATCCCTAGGTCCCAGCTGGAGGCTGGCATCCCTAGATTGGGTGTGTGTGCGCCTATATGTGGAGAGGGAGAGATTTTGAGCTTCTTCTCTTGCCTTCTCTGCTGCAGATCACTCCAAGAATCCAGGCGTCTGTGACTTTCCTTCTGCAACAGCCTCTATACCCTCACTCCCTGCTGACCTCCATACCCCTACAGTTTTAGCTCTTGAGGCAGTGATCATCCAACTGTGTGCCAAGGCATAATAATGTGCCAGGAGAGAAGCTGAACTGAAATCTCCCATGTTAGCCGCATTCACCACTTTCTGCTTCTCCGAGCAAGGAAGCCCCGTGCTGTGTTGATTCTCTATTATCTCTGCTGATAATGGCTAATGATGCCCTCCTCAGGGAGGGAGGAAGATTCTCTAATGCAGGCTCTGCGACAGTTGACAGGGAAACATCGCTGTTGCTCGGAGAACACTGTCCCAGTACTCCTTGCTTCTGCTTTGAGGGCAAACACACATTTGGGTTCCTGGCAGGGGACCCTTTGGAGAGGAGCGCTGGCAAGCAGGGAACAGATTAAACACACATCTCCTCTCACCCGTGCCAACAGTTTTCTGTTCCAAACTGAAAAAAATCAAAATCTTGTCCTTTCCATTAGAAGTTTAATGGGTAGAAATGGGCAGGTGAAACGTTTCATGGTACGTAGTGAAATGAGATCACCTGATCATTGCTTGCAAAGTAACCTGATGTTAAAGGGGCAGATGGAGGAGCCAGTTCAAAAGCTGACAACTGTAGGCTGGATGGCCTGGTGAATGGGGAGATGCTGGTACAGTGGATGGAGGAAGAGGTTGACGGGCTCTGAGGCAGGGCTTTTTTTGTAGCAGGAATGCAGTTCCAGTTGGCTTGGTGTTAGGGGGTGTGGCCTAATATGCAAATGAGCTCATGCTAGGCTTCAAACTGGGGGTTATGGTAGGAGACCACTCAAAAGTCTGCCCTGTTGCCTGCTACCACCTCAAAGGCTGGAGGATGAAAAATGGTGACAAAGTGGGGGCAGCACTGAGCTATGTATAGCATTATGTCCTTTTTATTTTGATGGGGGACTCTAGGATTTGCAAAAACTCTATGGTTAACCACAGAGTTCTGTGAATTCTACACCCCTCATCATGATATCACTTCTTGTTTCTTTTGGAAGTGACATCACAATCTGGCATGATACCGGCATGCTTGTCCTTGCCCCAGAATGCTCCCCAGGGGTCCCGGCTGCAGCCTGGCAAGCCTATTAATAGCATTCCTAAACCAAAGGCAGAAAACCCATGGGGAGATGGTTTTAGAACTAAAATCCCTAAGCAAGTGGGGTGGTAGAAGAAGATATATCGTGTCTCTAACTCATAAACATGTAAATGCATGCAAATGATCACTAAGGCACCATGCAGCACAGAGTCTGGCATTTCACACCCTTCAGCTGCTAAAGGTATGTTTTAAAATGCTGATCATATGTTGTCAGACATTTCTGTTTTTCTAGTTCCTCTTTAATTCTCCAAGGGGAAAGCAACAACAACAGCAACACAGATTTTCAACCTGGTTTTTAAATGGATGGCTGAGGCTATTGGGAAAGTCAGTGAAGGTATAATGTAAGGGGAAAAATGTTATATTGGAATAAATTTTGTTAATCTTTAAGGCGCCAGCTATTTTCTGCTATAATTATTCTGCTGCAGACAAACATAGCTACCCATCTGGATTGAGGGTTTTTTTTGTAGCAGGAACTCCTTTGCATATTAGGCTATTCCCCCCTGATGCAGCCAATCCACCGAGAGCTTCCATGGCTCTTCTTACGGGGCCTAGTGTAAGCTGTTGGAGGATTGGCTACATCAGGGGGGTGTAGCCTAATATGCAAAGGAGTTCCTGCTACAAAAAAAAGCAGAGCAGAACCTTTAGTAATGTATAATATTGGAAAAGGCATCAGCCTTCATTATTATGAAAATGATAGTATGAGAAATGAGAAAACAAATTGTCCTTTGTTTTTATCTGAAACCATATTTTAATCATTGATTTTTAGCCTGCTCCTTTCCCCACCAAGCAAGGCTCAGAGTGGCTTCCAACAATTAAATACAACAAAATCAGCATCACATTTTAAAGCCAAACCTTACAGTTAAGACTTCAGAATCAATCTATCATATCAGATGGCACACTGACAAGTCAGAGTTGGATAGGGTCATTTCATAGAAAAAGAGGTGCTGAAGCTCATTAGCACCACTCATTTGCATATGCCACTCACCCCTGACATCACCGGAAGGTATACTAAATTATATCAGCTTAGCATCTACCCTTAAAATGCTTCTTGAATTATAATTGTCATAATAAAACGTTACTCCTGTCATACTTTTTAAATCACTTTCTCCTTTATGGCCACAGTGGAATGACGAAAATTTCTGTCTGCTTTCTATGTTTTGGTTATTTCCCAAGTTTTTGTGTGGAAAAATATTAGAAATTTTGTCAAATCTTACAGTTCAGCAAAATTCTCACAGGGGGCTTGAACAATGGAGCCCAAAAGCAATTAATTTTTTTTTTTTGGGGGGGGGAGAAAGAAAGAAAGAGCACAACAAAATTTAGAGGTTCTGGAGCTCTGCCCCTATGAGCTCCTGCCCAAAATGAGGCCAAAATGAGTATAGTGAGATTTGCGGTTCTACATTGGAGAAGCCAGATGATCTTTCTAGTTGCCACTGTCCTCAACTCCCAGTGGAACATCTTGGTCTTACAGGCCCTGAAGAACTAAGCCAAGTCCCACAGGGCTCGAGTTTCATTAGACAGAGAATTCCACCAGGTCTATCACAATATTTCCTATAACCATATTCACTGATAGAAATGTAGTCCTGGAGGTCACCCTTCAGATGATCTGGACTGGTCCCTCTCCTCAGCCTGATGTAGGATTACTGGCCACATAAACAATCCTTGACAGATGTTTATTCAGCCTGTTTACAAAACTCCCTAACCTGGCGTCTCCTCAGCCCTTGGTCCCCCTGTTTTTAATAGCACCCTTTTAATGTATCCTGCCTCTTCTAAATCTTTTTCTTGTGGTGAGTAAACATGCCTGGGCCCTTCCACCTTTCCTCCTCCTAGACTTTATCACCTCCACTGCTGCCCTCTGATCCCTGTCTAGTTTTGTTAAGGCCTGAGGGCTGCCCCACTGTGTCTCCCTGACTCACTGAGGCCGCTCTGAGGCCAGTTACAGGATTACAAAGAATCACTGAACTTTAAGGCAACCTTATGGCTGCAATCCGAAGGACGTTTTTCTGAGTGTAAGCTCCACTGAATAACGTGAGACAAATTTAGGGTCACCAAGAGGAGACTGGAGGGGCAACAGGGACATGCTGGGGTGCTATTGTGTAGTAGATCGTATGGCATCATTTCAAGGGCAAACCTGGAAGTGACCACACTGTCGGCATGTCACAGTTTCTGGTGAATCTTACAGTGCAATACAGATGGCATGAAGTTGCTCCCAGGTTTGCCCTGGAAATGACATCATGCTGTTGACTGAATTTTTTTCTTGCCCCCCCCCCCCCTTCTGAGTAGCTGCGTGATTCAAGGGCTGCTGGTGCTGGGAGACCTGGGAACCTGAGACTTTCTTTCCAAAAGACCTGTTTAGGATCAATCCCCATGAATAATTGTCAAGGTGACTGTTAGAACTGCAAATAAGAACTAAGGTTGCCAGCCTCCAGGTGGGACCTGAAGATCTCCAGGAACTACAACTGATCTCCAGACAACAGAAGATTTGAACTTGTGTCTCTCCAGATTGCAGCTACTATGCTACATTCATTGGTTCTTCCTAGATTGAATGCTTGTGCATGGAAGAAACTGGTTGCGCCTCTTCCAGAAGCAAGAGAGCAAGAAGAAGTAGAACGTGGAACCTCATGGACACAGAAGATCATCCAAAGAGGGCAGAGCAAATTTTGCTGGCAGGGATAGCTAGTATAACTAGGTTAAATTAGGCCTGGAAAATGCAAAATGTATTTGTGCAATTTGTTTATCTACAGGGGGAGAGAGAGAGAGAGAGAGATTTATTTCAGTATAATTTTAAAAGTAATGACTGAGTATATTGTTTTTTTGTGCTGTAGTGTTAGTTCTGAAGAATACTTCAGTCAGATTTATGGTTGCCAGCAGGCCTAGAGAAAAGTGACCTGTCCCTTTAATATAGGCTTATTGTGTGGAAGTGGGAACATGAAGCTTTTCAATGATATGTTATTTACCTGGCGGTGTTATTTACCTCCATATCATTTATCTTCATTTTTCTCCAGGCCCATTGGCAACCCTAGCTGGATAATATTCCTTTATCCCATAACATGACAACAATATTAAATGTTAAAATTTCTAAAGGAATCCAGAATATATATTTTTTAAGTCTACCACAATGAAGACTACTGAGGAAACAAAACCTGGAAAAGGAAACAGCTGGCGTTACCCATTAGTTGCCATGAAAACAGCTTTGCTTGTGCTAATGGTGTGTTGTGGGAGTCAAGTCTGGGACTAAAATGGTGTGTCTAATTGGTCTTATCTTGTTTTAACATTTCCTGAAGGTTTGCTATTCCAGCGCTAGGTGAATGCTCATCATGCTGTCTGATTGCCCACAAAGTGAAAGGCAGCTTGTGCCATGATTAATTCTTTGTGTCCGGATCGCTAGCTTGGGAGAATTTGTAACCTTAAGCATGATAGGAGAAGAACCCACTGGCAGAAAATGAGTTGTGGGGTAGTTATAAAGTATTGCTTCCACCTAGGAAGCCTTGCTGATTCTAGGAAGGAGATGGGATCACTCAGACTTAGAGCTGCCAACCTCCTGATGAAAGGCAGGCAGAAAAGGGCAATAGCAGCTCCCTGCAGTCTGATGGAAGAGCCCTGTGGTGCAGTGGTAAAGCTGCAGTACTGCAGTCCTAACCTCTGCTCACGACCTGAGTTCGATCCCAGCGGAAGCTGGGCTCAGGTAGCCGGCTCAAGGTTGACTCAGCCTTCCATCGTTCTGAGGTTTGTAAAATGAGTACCCAGCTTGCTGGGGGGAAGTGTAGATGACTGGGGAAGGCAATGGCAAACCACCCTGTAAAAAGTCTGCTGTGAAAACATTGTGAAAGCAATGTCACCCCAGAGTCGGAAACGACTGGTGTTTGCACAGGGATCTACCTTCACCTTTTTTTTTTAGCTTGATGGGCTTCTAACTTCTGTTTCTCACACTTCTGCTGATTATCAACTATACAGATTATTAAGATATTGAAGACCTATGTTTGGTCTTTCCAATTGTGTATAAGAAATACACTGTAGGGAGTTGATATTTGTTTAAGATGTTTGAGGCTTATTATGTTGTAAAGATAAAGAAAAGGATTTCAATGTGGAAGGTTGTGTTGTTGTAACAAAACTGATACAGCATAACAGCTTTGATAACATGTATATTGGCAAAGTGATATTATTATGGCAGGGGTCCCCAGCCCCTGGGCCATCGAGCAGTACCAGTCCATGGCCTGTTAGCAACCAGGCTGTGAGTTTTATAGTTATTTCATTGTATAATAGAAATAAAGTGCACAATTGTATCATCCTGAAACCATGGCCCCCCTGCTCGGTTTGTGGAAAGACTGTCCTCCACAAAACTGATCCCTGGTGCCGAAAAGGTTGGGGACCGCTGTTATATGGTATTCTACTTTTTTCTAACATAACAAGGGCTTTTTTTGAGCAGGAATGCACAGGAATGCAATTCTGGCTGGCTTGGCATTAGGGGGTGTATCCTAATATGCAAATGAGTTCCTGCTTGGCTTTTTCTATAAAAAAAGCCCTGAACATAACAACTAGAGTCCTTCTGCACACAGTGCCCTGTATGTAATGATTATAACCTCCTGATGGTGGCTGGAGGTCTCCCAGAATCACAACTGGTCTTCATCCATCAGAGATCAGTTCCCCTGGAGAAAATGGCTGCTTTGAAGGGTGGACCCTTTAGCATTATGCCCTGCTGAAGTCTATCCTCTCCCCAAGCCCCACCATCTCCCAGATCCACCTCCGAAGTCTACAGGATGGCAACTCTAGTCAGGGTTCCCAGGTACCCTCTGGCCACTAGCAGCGGGTGGGGGAGTAGGATTGTCAACTCCAGGTTGGAAAACTTCTGGAGATTTGGTGATGGAGCCTGGGGAGAAATTGGTACCTCAGGAGGGCACAAGGCCATAGAGTTCATCCTCCAGAACATCCATTTTCTCTAGGGGAACATGTGTATAGTCTGGGGATGAGTTGTAATTCTGTGAGATCCCCGGTCCCACCTGGAGGCCAGCATCCCTAGCAGATTTCTTCTTCTAGAGCAACTGTTGTCCTTGCTGCCAAGCTCCACTGGGAATGCCATATATTTATTTATTTACATTAAACTTTTATCCTGCCCTCTCCGCAAGCGGACTCAGGGCGGCTCACAATATATGTCAATGGATATTGCACTTTTGCCATTGTGAACTTCTGGGGTTTTTTCGTGTGTGCACAGGAAAATCCAGGAAATGAATGAGAATAAGGCAATTCCCAACAATGTGTGGATTTCCTGCTCCAGTGAGCTCTGCAGGCAATTCAACTGATCTTACCCCCTACAGTGCCCTTCCCACGTGTCTTTTGTCCATGCCAATCCCACAATCCCCAGCATAGTCTTTTTGGTAGTCAGAGAAGACCCAAGGCTCCATGATAGAACAGTTTCAATCCCTGGCATGTCCAGGTAAAAACATGGGGTCAAAGGTGATAGGAAAGACCTCCATCTGAAACCCTGGACAGCTGCTGCCAGTCTGAGTAGACTTGATAGACCAATGGTCTGATTCAGTATAAGGCAGCTTCATGTGTTCATGGCAAGTTAAGAGGCCTTATAGCATTACCTAAGATATGTATTGGTCTATAATTGGGGGGGGGGGGAGGGGGAGCTGATAAAGGCAGAAGTAAGAGGCAGGGGAGATCCTAAAGGAAGGGTTGATGCAGGTTTCAAGTGTGGAGATAACAGAAAGAGCTTAAGAAGGGAAATCCAGGGGTCTCTTTTAGCAGGAATGCACAGGAATGCAGTTCCAGCTGATTTGGTGTCAGGGGTGTGGCCTAATATGTAAATGAGTTCATGATGGGCCTTTTCTGCAACATAAGCCCCGGGGATATCAATACTCAAAGCCTCAAAGAGGATGAGTTGTATACTGTCTTATAGAAAGAGTGGCTGTTTGGATTGACTAGAAACAAGAAAGGCATACCAAAAATGCAGAGAAAAAAGAGCAGGAGGTGTATACAAAAAACCAGTATCTTTTGTTTCTGGTAAATTTCACGTATAATGTATTTTTAAGAGAATTTTTTTTTTTAAAAAACAGGTTGGTTAAATCTGTCCATCCTCTCTGTATTCTTGATAAACGACAAAATCTTTTTTTGCACAATAAGACAGTAAACCTGTTCAAAACCACTTCAAACATGGTGGTATATGACTGAAACACTCCGTTTTTGAGCTGTACAGAGAATGTACGGCTCAAATGCATAGGAGATTTTGGCCATAAGCATGCTGAGGGTGTGTAGATTTAATGCACTTTAGCTGTCTATAAAGACAATTTCCCTTGACATTTATTTTTATGTGAAATGCATTGAGAATAAAATATATTGCCCTTTTCTGTACTGCTTGCTGTTGTTGAAATCCAGATGGTTCATGGACTCTGGGCAACCGGGAAGAATGTCACGTGCTGATCTGAAATAACCAGCCAAATCTTGGGCTTCAGGCCAATGTACAGTGGAACAACGCTGCGGCAGAAAAATGTTCCAAGCTCGGTTTTGCATCTTTCAGTGAGTGGGTGTGAACCCTCTTCATTCATGGATGTGGCACACGGATAAGACTAGCAGTTTTTACATAGTCCACTAGAGGGCACTGCCTTTCAGGAGTGGATCAGTTAATGGGAGGGGGGTGTATCTTTGTGGGCTCTTCCTGATAACTGCTTGCTTGCTTGGCAGAATAATGGATCTTTCACTTTTAAAAGGTAGCAATGTGTAAAGTCAGAGTGACCTGAAGTTTGGAGAAATCAGAGCGAAGGGTTGCCAACTTTTAAACTGGCCCTGTCAGCTGCCAGTTGAGGCCCAGAGTTCTTCCAGAATTACAACTGATTTCTAGACTACAGAGATCAGGTTCCCTAGAGGCAGGAGTCATTTTGTAGAAAAATAGGTGGTGGAGCTCATCCAGGGATTGTTATGCAGCTGCACCTACTATTCAATGGACAAGGAGGTGGAACTCAAAGGAGGAGGAGGAGGAACTCTCAGAAAGGTTCAGGTGCTGCGCTCCTGTGAGCTCCCACAGAATTAAAAGAGGTAGGGTTGCCAAGTCTTACCTGGCTGCCAGTGAAGGACTGCAGTCCTCTTCTTGGGAGTTTTCATCAGAGATTTTACCCAAATGCTAGAGTGTACCCTGCATGATATGCCCAGCACAATGACATCATCTTTGTGTGATGTCATCAATCCAGGCATGCCAGAGCTCTGGGGGCAGGACTCCCTCCACCAACCCACTCTGTGGTGGCAGACTGGAGGCCCCTGGAGATTTTGGGGGTGAAGCCTGGGGAGGAGTGGGTTTGGGGGAAGGACCTCAGCTAGATATGATGCCATAGAATCCACCCTTCAAAGTGCCATTTTCCCCAGGGGAATTGATCTTGGTCATCTGGAGATCAATTGTAATAGCAGGAGATCTCCAGGTGCCATCTGGAGACTGGCAACTCTAAATATTTTCCTCCAGCCCTGCTGGCAGCTTTGTCACAGACTGCTCCAGATAGATTTACCCCCAACCCTATCAGATACTCTTTGTTGCTCTCCCTCCCATCCCTGCCAGCTCTGGGTGGGGAAATACCTGTATATTTTGGGGGTGGAGCCTAGGAGAGGGACCCCAGCAGGGTACAATGCCGTAGAGCCCACTTTTTCTCCTGGGGAACTGATATTGGTTGCCTGGAGATCAACTGTAATAGCAATCTCCAGGCCCCATCTGGAGGTTGGCCACCCCACCCATCTCATAGGAAATCACTCCCTTGTATGTTCATCATTTGCTGGATCAGGGCACCTTATATTGAAGCCAGAAATAGCTCCTTCTCTGGGAGGGGACGTGGGAAATATGGGGTGGGGTGGGGGGAGAGACAAAGAATACCCACCACCCCTCTGGTGAAAGCAGATGTGAGAATTGCCTGGGTTCAAAGGGGCTGAGGGCTTGGGGGGGAGTTCCCCCCTTCCCAAGGAGGCCTAGAAGGAACAATTCTGTGTGAACAGCACTGCTGCAGATGGGGTTGACGGGAGACAACAGACTCGCCACCAAGTGCAATAAAAGGCCAGCAGCGGGCGGCCATAAATACCTTTGCATGAGGCCTGGCGGCGGAATGCCACTCCAGAGCATGCTGGGTCTTGCTGCGCGCCTCAGCCAGCCAATGTTACCGCTCCATGGCTTGGGCCTCTTTGGGCCTAGCTTGGGTGAGGTGCGGGAGGGGGGGAGATGGAGAGGGGGAGATAGAGAGTGAAGGAGGCCAGACGCTTGGTTACTCTTCACTCTTCGACAACAAAGCGGCAAGCCCGGAGATGTTTATCTGCTGTGACTGGGTTTCGGGAGGCCTCTGGGGAGTTTGGAGAATGAGGCAATTATGAGGCAGACGGATGATGGGTTTATAGCTGGCTTTGGGGAGGACCGAGGGAGGGCAGAGGGCCTTGTCACTTCGCACACCGGAGGAAGGCAGGATCCGCAGGGGGAAAGGAAAGACAAAAGTGTCTCCCTCCACCCCATCCCCGCAACTTCCCCTTCAGGTGTAGGAATCTCCAGCTGCATTCATTAGTTCGAGGCAGCAAGGTTATCTCCTGGGGAAAGAGGGAGGTTGTCTTTGACCAGAGATCACCTTTTCTCTAAAATGGGGACCCAAAGCAGTTTAGCTTGGGTCGCCAACTTCAGGCTAGGAAATTCCTGGATATTTGAGGGTGGAGCCTGAGGAGGGCAGAGTTGGGGGGGGGAAGAGGGGACTCGCCAGGGGTATTATGCCATAGACTCCACCCTTCAAATCTGCCATGTTCTCCAGGGGAACTAATCCCTGTTGTCTGGAGATCAGTTGTAATCCTGACAGGTCTCTAGAACCCACAAGGAAGTTGGCAACCCTACTGCTCACATTGGTTCCTTCTCTGGTCATATAATTATAGAGTTGAAAAGGACCTCCAGGGTCATCTAATTTAACCACCTGCACAATGCAGGTCTGTCCCAACAACAACCCTATGAGGTAGGTTAGGCTGAGAGGGAATGAACAGCCTAGGGTTGCCAGCCTCCAGGTAGGGCCTGGAGATCTCTCACTTTTACAACTGATCTCCAGCCAGCAGAGATCAGCTCCCCTAGAGAAAATGGCTGCTTTGAAGAGTGGGCTGTATGCCATTGTACCATGCTGAGCCCCCTCCCCTCATCAAACCCTGCCCTCTCCTGGATCCACCCCCAAAGTCTCCAGGTATTTTCTAACACAGACCTGGCAACCCTAGGTTACACAAGAAGCTGCCATGGCTGAGTAGGGATTTGAGCCTGGGTATCCTAGATCCTAGTATAACACTGTAACTATTACACCATGCTGTGGGCTCCAGTTGTTTAAGAGAGTGTACGAATTCTTCTGCATAAAGACACCCAGGGCTTTTTTGAGCAGAAATGCAGTTCCTTGGTATCAGGGGTGTGGCCTAATATGCAAATAAGCTCCCACTGGGCTTTTTCTACAAAAAAAAGCCCTGGACACACCACTACACCATGCTGGCTCAGGCCAGCTCTCCTGGCACTAGATGTAAGGCCAGCTGATGCACCCAGTCAATAAATAACATGAGCATTAGGCGCCCTGCAAAGGGATTAGGCTTGCAAACAGGCCAGAGTTTCATCCTCCTGGCAAACTGCCAGAGCAGAAAATAGAAGTGCTAAACATACGTTTTTGTTTCCTTGCTTTCTGTCAACTAGTGCGGTGAAGTGTTGTTAGACTAGGATCCTGGAGGCCCAAGTTTGAATCCCAGCTCTGCCGTGTTACTTCCTGGGTGACCTTGGAGCATTCATACTTTCTCAGTGTAACCTACCTCACAGGGCTGCTATGAGGATAAAATGCAGAAACAGGAAGTGTGTCTTCTCTTCTGAGCTCCCTGGAGGCTGGTGAAACTGTACTAAATAGAAGCATTTTGGATAAATAAAACATGGGCACTGTATTACTGCCTCAGTCACTCACTGCAGAAAAGGCACTGCACATGGTCTATTCTTTATAAAAAATTGTTGTCAAGTTGCAGCCAACTTATGGCAAGCCCGAAGGTTTTTCAAGGCAAGAGCTATGCAGGGGTGGTCTACCATTGCCTGGCTCTGCATAGCAACTGTGAACTAAGCTGGTAGTACGGTTGCCAGGTTCAATTCAAGAAATATCTGGGGACTTTGGGGGTGGAGCCAAGAGCAAGGTTGTGACAATTGAACTCCAAAGGGAGTTCTGGCCATCACATTTAAAGAGACTGCACACCTTTTAAATGCCTTCCCTCCATTGGAAATAATGGAGCATAGGGGCACCTTATTTTAGGGCTCATAGAATTGGACCCCCTGGTCCAATATTTTTAAAACTTGGAGGGTGTTTTGAGGAGATGTACCAGATGCTATACTGCAAATTCTAACCAGGGCCAACCCTACTTAGTTTCCAAGATCTGATGAGATCAAGCTAGCTTGAGCTATACTGTGCTCTTAAGGCCTTACAAAACAACCAGTTTCCCTGGGGAAATCATTCCCTGCACAGAATCATTCCACTTTAGGCGCTAGAAATATTTTAAAAGCAAAGATTGACTACACTGAATGACATCTGATCTCTCAGTAAATTTCTCAGTCTTAATCTGGTGGCTCAACTTCTCCTGGGATTACAACTGATCTCTAGGCGATAGAGGTCAGTTCTCTTGGAGAAAATGGCCAGTTTGGAAGGTGGACTGTATGGCATTATGCCCCACTGAAATCCCTACCCTCCCAAGACCCATCCTCCTCAGCCTCCATCCCCCAGATCTTTAGGTATTCCCCAACCTGGAGCTGGCAACCCTATCTCTAAGCAGAACTGTGTGTATGCTGTGATTGTCACATTCTGGGCTTTTTTTGGAGCAGAAACGCACAGGAACACAGTTTTGGCTGGCTTGGCATTAGGGGTTTGTGGCCTAATAGGCAAATGAGTTCCTGCTGGTCTTTTTCTACAAAAAAAAGCCCTGAACTCACTTAAATGGTGCAGACATTTCGACGCTGCTTTGAACACCATTGGCTCATGACATAAAGAGTGGCCAGCCACCCTCAGTCATAGTACCCAACTGTGAAATTCCCTTCCTGAAGAAGCAGGAAAAAGCAGGTGATGGACTGAATTTTAGGGTGTATGCGTTATGAAGGATTCTGTGTTGCTTATTAGATGTCCCATCCTGGTTAATGCACTGATTGACATTACGTAATGCTCTTTGAGTGTCGCTCTGAAAAAGCTGCCATATAAACAAAATGATGTCAAAGGTGTAGTGTGCTGCTGGATATCTTAAATTCCCCAAAACCAGGGAACAAAGACTTTCTTTTTCTTCTGTAACAATGGAAGATGAATTAAAAATGCCAGTCTTCCCAGCTGGATGCTGTGTAGTCACAACCAGCTACAGCTGAGAGTTCTGCTGCGGCTAGAGGCTAATGCTACAGAATAAAGGTGAACTAATCCTTGGTGGGACGTGACCATGGGCAGCTGTGCTGGTCCACAGTAGAACAGTTTGATTTGATTCCAGTAGCCCCTTAGAGATGGACACGATTTTCAGAGCATCAGTTGCTGAGAGTCAAAGGTTTCTCAAAAACTTATGCCCTGAAAATCCTGTTAATCTCTGAAGTGCTACTGGACTTGAATCTAACTGTTCAAAGGCGGAAAGAATCCTGTTAAAGGAAACTTGATGTATCTTGAAGTCTTTTATTGCACACTAAAGTAGCCAGTAGGGGGCGATAAGGATTGTGTCACACTTCCTGTGTTTTTTCCCCCAGTCAGGCCAATAAAAAAATTGATGTAAATCCCCTGCAGGCTGTATATCTGTCTTGCAAAGTGCAGTGGACGTTTGCACCAATCCCCCAGTTGCATTCAATCTGGTCACTGAAAGGATTCAGTGCTTTACATCTGAGACTACAAAAGCTGTGTGCATATGGTCACTTTGGCAGCATTTCAGATTCACTGGGCCGGGAAGGGAAGCATTCTGATTCAAAGCAATTTTTTCCTCTCTCCTGGACCACTTAGGATTTGGCAGCACAGACAGGAGATGGACATTTCTTCAAAGTCGCTAAGTGGAAAAGTCAAAACAAATTCATGAGCCTCGGTAGCTGCCATGCATTTACATACCGCTTATTAATATTTACGTATTGCTCGTTAATTCGTTTAACACATTTGTGCACCATGCATCCAAAGTGAAGCTCTTATGGTAGCTTTCATCTAAAACAATGCCTGGTGGTATAAGCATAAATGCCAATCAAATCCATTGCAGAAACAATTAAAACCAGCAGTTCAAAAGTGCAGATCTTTCTCAAAACACAGCGAGTCAGAAGTTAATAATGAACAAATCAGGAGAAAATTGTTGTATATTAATATTGTGTACATATATCATGCGGACCACTAGACGAATATATATAACCAGGATTAGACTTGAATTTGCTGAAAGCAAGGTCATTCGTACTCACGGAGAGTGAATCCTGATAGTGATTTCATTAGATGCAACACATCTGGAGGTCCTGTGCCCATGCACATCTGTTCACTCTAACATGATCCACACACAGCTGGTGACCCCATCTACAAAACATCTAGGAAATAGGAAGAAATCTTGGAACATCTGGAGCACACCCCTTTATGACACCCGCTGTGTCTGGTACGTTTGTCTTTCCCTCAGAGAGCAGATGTATCAATTTGTGGATCAGAAGGATGAATGCGCAGATATACAAACAGCCATATTACTGTAGTGTGAGAGGCAACAACGCTCACTCGACTCTGAATTAAACAGTCCCTGGGTCTTCCTGTGCATGGTCAGCACATGACTTTCAACTGAGATTCACTTATCTACTTCCAAGATGTTTTCAACATGGCTTGAATGGTCTATTTTTTTAAAAGAAAAAAAAAACTGTCAACATTTACACCCATTAAAACCCAAACAATGTAAACCAAAAACTTATAAATGGCATCAACAGTATTAAGAAATGCCAAAGAGCTCTGCAGGAACAGAACAGGGCGATGCACACCAATGGACCAGCTGGTCTAGCATCCCGTTTCCCCGTCATGGCCAATCAGATGCTCCCAAGCATGGAACAAAGATTAAAATCTCCTTGCGTCATTTCCCATCAGCAACCCTAACAATGAAGTGCACTGCTGTTGAACATGGAGGTTCCATTTAGGCATAATGCTTCATAACCAATCATGGATGAATGTGTCTAATCGCCCTTTTAAAGAGAGCCAGTGTGGTGTGGTGATCGGGAGAAGTGGACTAGTACTTGGAAGACGCCCCCAGTTCAAATCCCCATAGGCATAATGGAAACTCACTGGGTGACCTTGGGCCACTCACACAGTCAGTCCTACCTCACAAATTTGTTCTTGTATGGATAAAATGGAGGAGAGAAGAATGATGTAAGGAGCTTTGGGCCTGCCGATTGGGGACAAAGGCAGGCTATAAATGCATGGGTGGATTTAAACCATCTAAAGCAGAGGTCCCCAACCCCTGGGCCAAGGACCGGTACTGGTCCGTGGCTTGTTAGCAACCGGGCCGTGAGTTGTGTATTTAATTATATATTACAATGTAATAATAACTATAAGATGACGACATTGGATTTACATCCCGCCCTCTACTTTGAATCTCAGAGCAGCTCACAATCTCCTTTGTCTTCTTCCCCCACAACAAACACCCTATGAGGTAGGTGGGGCTGAGAGAGCTCTCCCAGAAGCTGCCCTTTCAAGGACAACTGTGAAAGCCATGACTGACCCAAGGCCATTCCAGCAGCTGCAAGTTGGAGGAGTGGGGAATTAAACCGAGTTCTCCCACATAAGAGTCCGCACACTTCACCACTACACCAAAAGAAAGTGCACAACTGTATCATCCCAAAACCATCGCCCGCCCCCCCCACCCCGGGCCATGGAGAAATTGCCTTCCAGAAAACCAGTCCCTGGTGCCAAAAAGGTTGGGGACCACTCATCTAAAGTAATGGTTATCACTACAAGATCTGGCTAATGGCTGCCAGGGCTTTTTTTGAACAGGAACCCACAGGCAGTTCCTGCTGGTTTGGTGTCAGGGGGTGTGGCTTAATATGCAAACCAGTTCCTGCTGGGCTTTTCCTACCAAGAAACAATGGTGATGTCATGGGGTGTGGCCTAATATGCAAATGAGTTCCTACTGGGCCTTTTCTACTAAAAAAGGCCTGATGGCTGCAAGTATTAAAAAGCACAGGATTCTTGTCTATCACGAATCTACTGCTCTTCTGTTTCATTGGGTGGCCCCAAATTCTGATATGATGGAAGAAAAAGTTCTCCGGGGGGAATGGGAGTTTCGGCTCGCCACTGAACCTGTCCCCCCCACCCCACGCCGCAGCTCCTTTAGGGTATATGCACTTCTCCCCTTCGCCTCCCATGCTCGAGTTTAGCTAGGGTTGCTAAATTCAATTCAAGAAATATCTGGGGACTTTGGAGGTGGAGTCAGGAGCAAGGTTGTGACAAGCATAACTGAACTCCAAAGGGAGTTTTGGACACCGCATTTAAAGGGACTACATTGCACACCTTTTAAATGCCTTCCCTCCATTGGAAATAATGAAGGATAGGGGCACCTTCTTTTGGGGCTTATAGAAGTGGACCCCTGGTCTAATCCTTTAGAAATGTGGACATTGTTTTGAGGAGATGTACTAGATGCTATGCTGCAGATTTGGTGTTTCAACATCAAAAAATACCCCCCTAGAGCCCCAGATACCCGCAGATCAATTCTCAAAGCCAATGGGAATCGGTCTCCATAGGGAATGGTGGAGTGCCCAGCAGACATTTCCTGACCCCACCCCCTTTCTGATGACCCTGAAGCGGGGGGAGGGCCTCCAAACCGGGAGATCCCCTGCCCCCACCTGGGGATTGGTAATCCTAAACTCAGTCGCTATTGTCCTCGCCGGAAATTCGCAGCAGAGTTTCGCCCTCAGCCCCTCCCGATAGCGCTGCTGCAAAAGGAGACGTCCTCTCGGTCGCGGCCCCGCCCCCTTGGTGTAGGGCCAAGAGCCGCTCTAATAGGAGCTGCTAAAATTTTACAGTCCCATAAACCATAACGGAAAGACACTAAACGACCGTTTATGGGTCGAGCAGCCCTGGCAGGAGAGCGAGCGGCCGGGCTGCGCGCTTGTGCTGACGTTGCCTTTACGAGGGTTCATCCCCAAGATCTCAGTCTAGGCGGTTCTTCCAGATTGCCCCCTTCGCCCCCCTTTTGGGAGTGCATGCCAGGAAAGGGTTCGTAGGACGCGATTCTTTGGAATTCGGATCAGCAGAGCGATCCGATTCGCTTTCGGCCTCCGTGCGGCTGCTGCCTCCTGGCTAGAACCTGGATAACCCTCTGGGATAGACGCCCCCACTAGTCCGGGCTTCTTCACTTCTTTTACCAGGGCAAGGCTTAAGGCAAATCGAAGCCGGGGTGGAAACTGAACCGACAGACCCTTTGTTCTGCAGTTCCTGGAGCTGGCCGGTAGGGGGAGGCAAACACCGGGCATGAAAGGGGAAGCAGCTGGGAGGAGGGAAAGGAATGTTGCAAGCCTGGGCCGGGAGAGTCACCTGGGGGTGGGCGTGTCTGCGCATGTGCCAGATTTCTCAATTTTGTTACCTGCCTATTGTTTAACAGTGTCGGAGCGCTAGGTAATGAGTGGTTTACCCTCTTGTAATTGGGACTCACTCAGTACTTTTGTAGAAATACCTGGCCAAATTGACCTGCGATGTTAGGCACAGTCAACAGCCAAGCTCTTTACTTTAATAGCCTGTTAATTTCAACAGGCTTAAATGTATGGTTCTGCTTTAATCTTTAACTTTCTCCCGTTGAAATCAATGGGATCCAGTCCTAAAAAAACACACATATTGTGGTCTGGTGGTGGGAAGAAAATCCTCTTCAGCTCAGTGGAATTTTTTACTACATTTATTTTGGATTGGCTTTGCACCTACTTAATTAGAACTGAACAGCACACATGGTTATTATTAAAAGCCAAAGGCTGCAAATGGAGGGGGGTGGTTTTACAGGCTGCTGCTTCCTGACTGTATTTTGGGCAAAATTCAAAGGTCCTCTGCTGAAATGCCCTCTAGGTTGCTGATGGCATGCTGCAGTGTTGTGTGGTAGCTAGTACACACTCTCTGCAAAGGACGGGTGGAGGATTGCCAGCATGATGTCATGGTTAGGAGCGTCTGACTACTATCTGGAGGGCTTGGGTTCGAATCCCTGCTTGTGCCATGGAAGCTTGCTGGGTGATCTTGAGTCAGTCACATTTCCTCAGACTGACCTACCTTGCAAGGCTGTTGTGAGGATCTAATGAAGGAGAGGAGAACAACATAAGCTGCTTTGGGTCCCCACTGGGAGAAAGGTCGGGTACAAATAAATACATAAATAAAAATTCCAACTGGCCCCTGTAGCTGTGCAAGGAACAGTAACTCCATCTGCTGCAATTAGCAGATTGAAATGTGTGTCTCTGCGTTAGGAAAACTTTGGCATGTTTATGCCAAACCATCTGTGGAAAGCCAACTACCCCCGCGTGAGCGGAAGAAGCTTCTCGGGCCTGTCTTGGCCAGTGTGGTATGGTGGTTAAAGAGTCTGACTGGGATCTGGGAGTCTCAGGTTTAAATCCCCACCCTTCCATGGTCCAAACTGGGTGACCCTAGGCTACTAATACACTCTTGTCCTAACCTACTTCACAGATTTGCTAATGTAAGGATAAAATGGAGAAGAAAATAACAATGAAAGCTGCTTTGGGCCCCTGCTGGCAAGAAAAGCAGTATACCCAGGAATGCAGTTCCAGCTGGCTTGGTGTCAGGGGGTGTGGCCTAATAGGCAAATGAGTTCCTGCTGGGCTTTTTCTTTTAAAAAAGCCCTGAGTACATGAATACCAGAGAAGGCAAACAAAAGTGGCATATAGCCAACAGGGCTTGACTTTCCTGAAGAAATGTCATTTTTATCAATTTATCAGACTCCTCCCTGTCTTTTCCTGTTAGGTTAGAGTCAACCTGGAGCATTTCTGTCTCTGGGGCCAAAGCATGGAGAGGGAAATAGGTACTTCTTACTGGGCTGTTTATATAATTTTCAGAGATGAAACTCTTTTTTTTTGTGGGGGAGGGGTGGTTGCCACATATAATTTTACATGTGGGAGAATGTGTGGTCGAAGGTTACAAGTTTATGCCAGGCCAAGAGAAATGTCCCAGTGTGTTCTCAAAGAGCTTTCATGTTTCAGAGCTCTTCTTTGAACTCTTGGCTTCTCTAACCTGTACGCACAGTAGCTCTTGGGTGTACCCAACCACAGACATTTTGTACCATAATTTCTTTCCTGGTAATTGCAGGGTGAGGCCACTGTGATTTGTCATAAATGTAGATTGTCTTATTGATAGCTGAGCTGAAATGAATTTGTTCTAGGAATTATCTGTGAATACTGTGCCGGATGTTCAAGGATATTCAAACCTCTGCCAGATGTTCACTGAGCATTTGATCCTTACTGACATGTGAGTTTTCTTGTATGCCTATCTTTATGGATCCTCTGGCTTTAATGAGAAGAGGGCAAGTCTCTCTGTGTATAAAGCTTTTGTGATCTAGTATATGTATTTGTACCCTGACCTGCATAGCCCAGACTAGCCCGATCTCATCAGATCTCGGAAACTAAGTGGAGTCAGCTCTGGTTATTACTTAATGGGAGACCACCAAGGAAGGCCAGGCTTTTGCACCATAGAGGCAGGCAATGGCAAACCACCTCTGAACATCTCTTGCCTTGAAAACTCCACCAGGCTCTCCATAAGTCAGCTGTGACTTGATGTCAAATATATATGTTATGTCATGTGTCTATCTTTATGCATCTATGTGTATGTATATGCATATATAGAGCTTTGTTCTTTTTTGTATATTTATGTCTGTTAATGACAGTGCTAATGCACGTGCCTGTGTTAGGAGTATGAATAAATGCTGGTGCATGTGAAATCTTATCTGGGCTCATGGGTGCACAGATTTTTCCGCACACCTACTTGTGCATTTGAGTGCATGCCCTTGCTCACTTCAAATGACCCCTGAATCATAGCGGCGGTGTGGATTTTACCCTGAAGGGCAATTCCCTTAGGAATTTTCTCACAGAACGTTTATTCTTTTGCAACTCGCCCTTTAATTTCCACGTTTGCAGAGCCTTCAGGCATCCAATCAAGGAACAGAATTACTAACCACGTGGTGTGTTCTCTTTGATGATCGATTGCTCTCTGTGCCTTTTTGTGAGAAACCCCAAGGCCTGAAAAGACAATTTTCAGCATTGAGTCAAGAAAGAGAGGATACCTTGAGTCACTGTGGGCTCAGTGAAGTGGCTGCGGGCGAGGGTGTGTGTGGAATGATCTCTGCTGGGACTTGCCAAAAGAGAGGATAGCTGTGAGGTGTGAGGCTACCAGCCTTCTTCCCTTCCTCTGATGAATGATAGGGCAGTTGCTAATGAGATGTATAAAGCTGGGGCACCTGTAGTTGTAAATGGGCGCCCAGGAATGTGGCTCTAACCAGGGAAAGAATGCTGATTGCTGCAGACCTTTTTCTTCCTTGCTTTTTTCCCCTCCAGGTGACTGCCACCTAAGGTTGCCAGGTCTGTGTTGGAAAATACCTGGAGACTTTGGGGGTGGATCCAGGAAAAGTGCAATGCCACAGAGTCCACCCTTCAAAGCAGCCATTTTCTCCAGGGGAGCTGATCTCTGCCGGCTGGAGAGCAGTTGTAAAAGCGGGAGATCTCCAGGCACCATCTGGAGGTTGGCAACCCTACTGTCACCTTCCCCACTGTAGAAGCAGTCCGGGGGGCGAGGGAGCATTCTGAATCCTAACACAAACCCTGCTGCCTGGAAACCAGCCCTGCACCGACCAGCCAAGAGGACTTGTCAAGGAAAGCAAAAGACAAAGCTGCTTGTAGGAGGACATTGACATTTGCCTCCTCTCTGCAAGTTGCTGGGTAGCGAGAATCAAAATGAAGGGGTAGAGCCAGCAGCCAGGAGAAGGGATTGGCTTCTCTGTGTTTGTTGCCTCTGCAGCAGCTTGGATACTCTTCTGCTAAGAGCCGGGGTCATATTGTGCAATGGGGGGCGGTGGTGGAGCACAGCTCAGCCGTAGAGCGCTTGCTTTGCCTGAAGAAGCTGCCAGGCGCAGTTCCCAGCATGACCAGCATTGGCATAGCTTGAAGTGGGCAGCTGCCGAGGCCTAGGACTTAGAATCATAGAATAGAATCATGGAATGACACAGAGTTGGGAGGGGCCGTAGAGGCCATCTAGTCCAACCCCCGCTCAGTGCAGGATCAGCCTAAAACATCGCTGACAAGTGTTCAGCACAGGGCCGGATCTAGGGAGGGGGCAGAGGGGGGTGCTTGCCCTGGGTGCAAACAGAGGGGGGTGCCAAATTGGGTATGGAGTCCATTATATTCTATGGGACCATAAGATAGAATAGCCCATAAGGGGGCGTCATTTTTTAATTTTGCCCCCCCCCCTCAAAAAACATGTAGATCAGGTCCTGGTTCAGCCAGCCACTGCATGGAATCATAGAGCTGGAAGGGGCCAGACAGGCCATCTAGTCCAACCCCCTGCTCAATGTAGGGTCATCCTAGAGCATCCCTGACAAGTGTTTGTTCAGCCGCTGCTTAAAGACTGCCAGTGAGGGGGAGCTCACCACCTCCTGAGGTAGCTGATTCCACTGTTGAACAACTCTTACCATAAAAAAGTTTTTCCTAACATCCAGCCAGTACTTGCCGTTAATTTAAACCCATTATAGTGAGTCCTCTGCTGTGCTGCCAACAGGAACAGCTCCCTACCCTGCTCTAAGTGGCAGCCCTTCAGATACTTAAAGAGAGCAATCATGTTCCCCCTCAGCCTCCTTTTCTCCAGACTAAGCATTCCCAAGGTCCTCAGCCTTTCCTCATAGGGCTTGGTCTCCAGGTCCTTGATTGTCCTCATGGCTCTCCTCTGCACCTGCTCCATTCTGTCCACATCCTTCTTGAAGTGAGTCCTCCAGAACTGCACACAATGCTCCAGGTGTGGCCTGACCAATGCAGTGAACAGCGGGACTATGATATCTTGCGATTTGGATGCCTCTGTTGATACACCTCAAGATTGCATTGGCCTTTTTTGTCACTGCATCACACTGGCTGCTCATAATTAACTTATGGTCCACATGTACCTCAAGATCTTGTTCACATACACTGCTACTTATGGTATGGCCCACTGCCACTGTCCCCCCTCTGCATGCCTGCCCTGCTAGTGACCCGTGTGCATGCTTCCCGCAACCTCTTGCTCACTTGAAAAGCCTTTCTCCCACTCGTGCTCACAGCTGTCTGTAAGGCCTAACACTGCTGGGGAGGGTGAGTGAGTGCTACCTGTGGTTGGAGCACAAGGGGTAGAAAGGCTCAGAAATGAGTGGGCAGACAAAAGATGGGCAGGTGGGTAGTGGGAGGAGCCCCCGAGGTCTGTCTCCCCAGGCCCTTCTCCCCAGACCAGGTATCTCCCACTTAAAGGTGTTCAAGGAGGCTGGAAAAGACCTCCATGGAAGAGCAGCCGTTGGTCTCTCAGGTAGAAGGATTATCTTACTTGATATAAGGCAGCTTCATTGGTTGATAAGTGAGATTATCTTTTCTCTCTGTCTTTGTATAGTTAATAGCCAATGCTTCATAAGCACCAAGGGCTAGAAGATATTTGCTTTAAATTAATATTGATGGCTGGTTAGCTACTAGCTATGCAGCGTATGTCATCTGCTGGGGAAAAATAGTCTTTGAATGCAGCCATTTCAAGAGCCAGACGTTTACATTTCCCCATTGCTTATGGGGAATGGATCCTACTTTAAAGAAAAGCACATCCCATCAGGGTTGCTTGCCCTCCCTCTACTATTCAACACCTCTTTATCATATTTATTTGTTTTAAATATTTCTAGCCTGCTTTTCTCCTGATCAATGGGACGCAGAGCAGCTTCCATCATTAAAAATCAACTAAGATCTCATTTCCTAAAATACAATGCAAATAGCAAGAGGGCCAGCCAGTACTCTGTCATAGTAAGATGTCTGCAGCGTTGGGGCCTTCCTCACATCCATAAAATGGGCACAGCCCGCTGGGAAAAATCTGAACTGCAAAGGCTCTCACTAGCCTGAATGGAGGCAATGTTAATCATCTCTGCATTGATTCTATATAATTATTGACAAAAACACCACAAGACTCCAGAACTTTGTTCATGGGAGTACTGACTCTGTCAAGCGGCAGTCCCCAACATGGTGCCTGTGGGCACTAGGGTTGCCAAGTCCAATTCAAGAAATATCTGGGAACTTTGGGGGTGGAGCCAAGAGACTTTGGGGGTGGAGCCAGGAGCAAGGTTGTGACAAGCATAATTGAACTCCAAAGGGAGTTCTGACCATCACATTTAGAGGGACTGCTCACCTTTTAAATATCTTCCCTCTATTGGAAATAATGAAGGATAGGGGCACCTTCTTTGAGGGCTCATAGAATTGGACCCCCTGGTCCAATCCTTTTGAAACTTGGAGGGTCTTTTGGAGAAAGGCACTGGATGCCATGCTGAAAATTTCATGCTTTTATCTCAAAAAAATAGCCCCCCCCCCGAGCCCCAGATTCCTGTGGATCAATTATCCATTATACCCTATGGGAATCGGTTTCCTTAGGGAACGGAGTGCCCAGCAGATATTTCCCTCCCCCACCCTGCTTTCTAATGACCCTGAAGCCGGGGGGATGGCCTCCAAACCAGGGGATCCTCTGCCCCCGCCTGGGGATTGGCAACCCTAGTGGGAACGGTGGTGTCCGCTGACACCTTTATTGGTGCTCACCACATGTTTGGGATTAGGTGGGGCTCTTACCTAGAAAGGCTTTTGAGAAGCCACTGGGGACCTGATAGGCAGATTAAAATGTTGTTTTAGCAGCAACTGCTACCATAGTATTGGTTTTAATCTCCCTCGTTCCTCTTTTGTGTATTTTTAAAATTACCCCTCTGCCCTTCAGCTTCCTCATGTGTGTGGCTGTGCCCCTGCAACAGCCATTTTTTGGTTGGCCGGTGGCAGCCATTTTGTGCCCATCACCCTTTGTCAGAATTCCAAAGGTGCCCACAGGCTCAAACAGTTGGGGACCCTCTTCCCCACTGTAAAGGGATGACCCTGAAATGTACAACTCGTTGAGATCCTTCTCCTGAATCATCCGAGATCTTAAGTACGTTGTGTGAGAGAGACAAGTAAAGTGGTATCAGAGAGACACGAGACCAAATTAAATGGAGGAGAGGAGAATAACATAAGCTGTTTTGGGTCCCCGTTGGAGTATAAATGAAGAAAATAAATAAATTTGACATCTTAAAAACACCTCCTTGGTTTTCAATGAAATCATCCACTTAATCAGCAGTGTAAATTAAAGCTCTGGAGTTTAAAAAAACCCCAAACCAGACTATAATAGTCAATCAGATCTCAACAGCTGACCAATAACCCAAAGCCTAGAAAACATTAAAGACTTTTTTAAAGGCTGAGAAGGTTTAAGAGGCTTAAACCCTTGGTGGTCTTCCAGGCCGGGCCATGTTTTGAGAACATAAGGAGTTACTGTATACCAAGCCAGACTATTGGTCCGTCTAGCTCAGCATTCTGATTGGCGGCTATTCTTCAGAGTTTCAGGGTGACAAAGGCCTTTCCTGGGACCTGCAGCTAGAGTTTGAGATGGACTAAAAAGGAAATCCCTTGTGCAGGCAAGGCCAGTGCTCTAATCCAGTGGTCCTCAGCCTTTCCAGATCTGGAAATGACTTTCAGCCCTTAGGTAGCAGCATAGGATCCATGAAGCTGCTAGCCCGCAGTAACAGTTATATGACCAGACAAGGGGAGCCAGAATTACGATATCACCAGTGTAAAGGTCAGGACAATGAGCATCGGGCCAAAAGAGCTGAGCACAGGAAGCACAAGTGGAACACTGGGATGTGTACTGGAGTGTGGAATTGGGCCATGGGTTAAAGCCATGGAGGAATCCTCTTTGCTGCTCAGTGGGCTGCCCCTCTCAGCCCAGGTGCCAAGAGTGGCGGAAGGTGTGGCGCTCTCTATGCATGTGCACTAGCAGCAGATCCTTCTGAAATGGAGCAATATATATACATATTGGGCCTGTAAGGACCAGCTAGGCTTCCCAATCCCCAGGTCCCAAAGGGGGATCCCCTGGTTTTACAGGCTTCCCCCAGCCAGCTGGCCGGAGGGGGAAGCTCCGCCCCCACAGCCATGCACCTTCATGAACGATTCCCATAGGGAATGATGGGGAATTGATCTGTGGGTTCGGGGGCTCTGGAGGGGCTGTTTTTTGAGATAGAGGCACCAAATTTTCAGTATAGCATCTAGTGCCTCTCCCCAAAATACCTCCCAAGTTTCAAAAAGATTGGACCAGGGGGTCCAACTCTATGAGCCCCAAAAGAAGGTGCCCCTATCCTTCATTATTTCCTATGGAAGGAAGGCATTTATAAAGATGTGCAGTCCCTTTTAAGGTGATGGCCAGAACTCCCTTGGAGTTCAATTATGCTTGTCACACCCTTGTTCCTGGCTCCACCCCCAACATCTCCTGGCTCCACCACAAAAATCCCCAGATATTTCTTGAATTGGACTTGGCAACCCTAGGACCAGCCCTGTAGCCAGAAATTTTTGGGTGGGGGGGGCCCCAGGACGTAAAATTTCGGATGGGGGGCTGTGGAGTCTTGACTGCTTCTTCCAGCAGCCAGCCTCCGGGCCCCAGCTCTCTCTCTCATGCTCTTGGGGGTGGGAAGAAGAGCCTGGGGAGAGCAGCGGCAGCGAAAACGGGGCTGTGGGGAGAACTTGGGAGACAGGGAAGAGCCCATGGAGAGCGGCGGTGGAGAAAACGGGGCTGCGGGCAGTGCAGGAAGAGCGGGAGAGGCAGGGAAGAGCCCGGGGAGAGCGGCAGCTGCGAAAACGGGGCTGTGGGGAGAGCTTAGGAGGCAGTGAAGAGCCCTGTGAGAGCAGCAGTGGCGAAATCAGGGCTGCGGGGAGAGCTTGGGAGGCAGGGAAGAGTCTGGGGAGAGCAGCGGCAGTGAAAATGGGGCTGCAGGGAGAGGGAGAGGCAAGGAACAGCCTGGGGAGAGCAGCAGCGGCAAAAACAGAGCTGCAGGGAGAGCTTGGGAGGCAGGGAAGAGCCCAGGGAGAGCGGTGGTGGCAAAAACGGGGCTGCGTGGAGAGTGGGGGAGGCAGGGAAGAGCCCAGGAAGAGTGGTGGTGGCAAAAATGGCGCTGCGGGAGAGGCAGGGAAGAGCCCAGGGAGAGCGGTGGCAGTAAAAACGGGGCTGTGGGGAGAGCTTGGGAGGCAGGGAAGAACTCAGGGAGAGCGGAGGCAGCAAAAACGGGGCTGTGGGGAGAGCGGGGGAGGCAGGAACAGGGTGGGAAGAGCCCGGAGAGAGTAGTGATGGTGGCAAAAACTGGGCCACAGGGAGAGCAGTGGGGAAAGGAGGGGCCACATAGGTGGAAGTGAGGATTGGGTGGAGGGACCCTCCCCCCCCCCTCCGTGGCTACGGGTCTGGTAAGGACTCATGACAGAATGCTGCAAAACAAATATACTGTGCAGTAGAGAGAGTAGCACCTTTAAATGCTTTCAATGTTTACATGTGACATGTTGAGGTGGGCCTGTGGCTCAGTGGTGGAGCATCCGCTTGGCATGGAGAAGGTCCCAGGTTCAATCCCAGGTATCTCCAGTTAAAAGATCTGGCAGTAGGAGATGTTGAAGACTTCTGCCTGAGACCCTGGAGAGCCGCTACCACAACCGCAGATTTATAGCCCGCCCTTCTCTCAGACAACTCCTGCTATAAGCTATGGCTGACCCAAGGCCATTCCAGCTGCTGCAAGTGGAGGAGTGGAGAATCAAACCCGGTTCTCTCAGATAAGAGTCCGCACACTAAACCACTACACTACACTAAACTGGCTCTCTCAGAGGTCTGATTCAGGATATTGCAGCTTCATGTATTCGTGTGATATATTGAGTACACAGGAAAAATCAAAAGAAAAAAAATTGGTGTGGAGGGTTTCCCATCTCACAGGAGCAGCACTGGGGGCGCCAATTTGGGCTGCTGCGGAAGGGAGAAGCAACAAGATCTCCCGCTCCTCCTGGTGCCTGTGAAAATTCTAAGTGGGATCCAAGCCATTACCAAGTCCTCTTTTCCCGGCAGAGCCATTGGGTGAGCTAGCCTTTTCCATTGAAATTCACTGCTGCAAAACCAGGGCTTTTTGGCATAATTTCAGAAGGCAAATGATGCCCCCCCCTTTTTTTGCAGAAATTCATCCCTTGTTTTGATTTGTTATGATTCAAAATGACCCAAAAATAGAGAATTGGTCTGCACAGCCGAGTCTCATTGGCATGCGAGGTCAACAGCAGAGGGACAAAGGTCTGGCATGAGGGCTGCTGTTCGATATATTCATGAACAGTCTGGGAAAAAGAATGAGCAATGAGTTGGAGAAAGCTGGGGACAATGCCAGATTATCGAGGAGAGCAGGACCGAGAGGAGTCTGGGGATGCTGCCTCCCCTTAGGGCTCCATCGAGGCAGAAGAATTTGCAAAAGTGCTGTAATGATAGCAAGAAGGCCAAGGGACATTAGCTGTGGGGGTTTGGAATTGTGGCCACTGTCCATGTTCATACTTAGCATTTGAGGGCTAGTGTTGCCAATCCCCAGGTGGGAGCAGGGGATCGCATGGTTTGGAGGCACTCCCCCTGCTTCAGGGTATTCACGAAGCGGGGGGAGGGGGGGAGGGAAATGTCTACTGGGTACTCCATTATTTCCCATAGAGACCGATTCCCATAGGGTATAATGGAGAATTGAACAGTGAGTAGCTGGGGCTTGGGGGGGGCTGTTTTTTGAGGCAGAAACATCAGATTTTCAGCATAGCATCTGCTGCCTCTCCTCAAAACACTCCCCCTCAAGTTTCAAAGATTGGACTGGGGGTCTAAGTTGTATGAGTCTCAAAAGAAGGTGCCCCTATCCTTCATTATTTCCAAATGGAGTGAAGACATTTAAAAGGCATGTGGTCCCTTTAAATGTGATGGCCAGAACTCCCTTCAGAGTTCAATCATGCTTGTCACACCCTTGCTCCTGGCTCCACCTCCCAAAGTCTCCTGGCTTGGTGTCAGAGGGTGTGGCATAATATGCAAATTAGCTCCTGCTGGGCTTTTTCTACAAAAACCCTGTGTGAACCAATGGTCACATCAGGGGGTGTGGCCTAATATGCAAATAAGTTCCTGCTGGGCTTTCCCTACAAAAATAGCCCTGTATATGTGTGTGTGTGTTTGCACCTGCAGGTCATGTCGACCTCTAGTGAGTGACCCCTACTGGGGGCCTGGAGGATATTTAGAGAGGTGGCTGAATAGAGCCTGCCCCTGTTCTCTTGACCGGGTATTTCAAGAAAGTCTCCCATCCAAGTACTAACCACAGCTGGCCCTGCTTAGCTTCTGAGATCTGATGAGATTGGGCTTGCCTGGGCTATCCAGGTCACAGCAAGGGCTGCTAACGTTTGAATTTTTTTTTTTTTTAATGCTAGAGCAGGCTAAAATTTAGCAAGAGCAGAACTTGTAGCAAGCACTCTGCTTTGCTGTTCCTGGGATTGATGCTGTAGGCTGTGTGAGGTGTGAAGACATGAAAATCCCCACTCAACTGTGAGGCCAGCTCAGAATAGGTCACCCCAAATGTCAAAAGGGTGTATTCCTCCATAAGCTTCCCCTTGAAGTGAAAGCAAGCTGTACAGGAATGTTGCCTTTAATCTTGGGCTTTGTCAAAAGGCCAAAGTGGCATAGGTATGATTTATTACAAAACTGGTTCCTAGATGACTTTCTCAAAGGGAGGGAGGGCAGAATCCCAACCTGTTTTAACCCAATTTTTTGGGGAGGATGGGTGGGAATGAAGAATCAAAACTTGATTCATTTTTCTTTGGTCTTATGCTCTCCTTTTCCAAGAGAAAATATTAGTTTTGTGCTTCAAATTTTTGTCCTTTGGGAGAAGAGGTTATGGTCAAAACGTGGTCTTATGGTCTATACACACTTTTAAAAACTAATATTTGCATCATTTTGGGCTCTTGCTTTCTGTCCTAGCCATTGTGTTCAGATAGCTGGCAGAGGCAAAGGATTCTTTTAAAAGTGGAATTCCATCCAATTCCTGTCTGAGATTTCAGTTGTTGCAGAGCCGTATTAACAATTAGGGCAAGTAGGCACTGGACTATGGGCCCCCATGCCTTTAGGGGCCCCATGCCAGCTTTCCTCCCAGCCTGCATACACAGCCAGCAACTGAGTTGCTTTTTGCCCGACTTTCCTGATGTGGCTGCTGCTGGCGTTGTTGCCAAGTTTGCCTCTCTCTGCCTCTCCCCTGCAGCTTAGTAAAAGGGGCTTTTGAGAAGGTGCCTGCAGGCTGCAGCGGGGGCCACAGGCGGTGTGGTGGGCACTCAGACTCTGAGATAATTTGCGAGGGCCCCCCCAAGATTTCAGCTGCCCACAGGCCTCCACAGGGTTTAATCCAGCACTGGTTGTTTGCTCTTGAGAGCAGGGGCATGGAGAACCTTTAGACCAGGGATCCACAACCTGCAAACATGGCTCAGTATGGGACAAAAGGCGGTTCTTTTAAAAAGAAAATGAAAGCTTTAACTTAGAATGCTCAGGATAGGAAAGGAATGGCAGGCAAAGATTGTTAAGGGGCTACGGGGCTTTCTTGGAGCTGCTTTACAGAAAAGGAAATGATAGAGGTGAACAACTGCCACTGATCCAAGCACAAACCATGTGCAGATTTATGCCAGTGCACTAAAACACTCACGCAGGGTGCTTCTGTGTAGATTTACTACTTACTGAGAGACCTCACGTGTGCCGTTGCCTCATAAAGAACTCGTTTGGGCTGTGGGAACTTTATGGATTATAGGGTTGCCAATCCCCCGCTGGTGGCTGGAGATCTCTAGGAATTACAGTTGGCCTCCAGTCGACAGAGAGCAGCTCCCCTGAAGAAAATGGCTGCTTTGGAAGTTGGTCTCATTGACAGTATACCCTGAAGCCCCTCCCCTTCCCAAACTGCTCCCTCCCAAGCTTCAATATCTCCAGGAATTTCCCAACCCAAAGCTGGCAAGAACGCAGTTCTGGATGGCTTGGCATCAGGGGTGTGGCCTAGTATGCAAATGAGTTCCTGCTAGGCCTTTTCTATTAAAAAGCCATGTGTGAAACAATAGTTATGCCAGGGGTGTGGCCTGATATGCAAATGAGTTCCTGCTGGGCCGTTTCCTTTTAAAAAAGCCCTGGGCAACCCTATTAATCGATGAATGAATTATCAATAATGTTGTCTGTTTTCTGTTATGCAAATAGACTTTATTGCACTGGCTCTTGGTGGATTTCTTGTCATTTGGTTCTTTAATTGTAAAAAAGGAGCCAACCATTGTACCACCTGAGGAGAATGTTTTCCTAACCAAGCTGCTTTTCTGTGCCAGGCCCTTTGTAGGTCCTTGCATTGCCTTTTAGTCAGCGGCAAGCAACAGGTGCTACTGCAATTGCCATTAATACCCCCTATCACTTCAGATTACAACTTTGTATTACTCGGGCAAAGGGACATTCCAAAACCTGTGTTCTGGAACCTTTATATCCCACTTTTCTCCTTGATTGGACCCAAAGTAACTTTTCAAATGGTCCTCCGCTCCTCCACTTTATCCTCACAACCTTGTAAGGTAGGTTAGGGTGAGAGATGGCGATGGGTCCAGCATTGCCCAGAGAGGTTCTGTACAATTCAAATCCCATTGTTGTACCATCGTTCCAGGTCCTAGTCTGACACTCTATGTCATGCCAGCTGTTTTTGGTTTGTTAATGTTGAAGAGCTAACCAATCCTCCAAGAGCTTACAGGGCTCTTAGTACAGGGCCTTCTGTAAGCTCCAGGAGGATTGGCTACATCAGGTGTGGTCTAATATGCAAAGAAGTTCCTGCTCCAAAAAAAGCCCTGCTACAAACACTTGGTTGGCATCGGAAAAAGGTATTGGCAGGTGCCATGGCACCCACAGGCATCATGTTGGGAACACCTGCCCTCATACATGAGTAGATTTCAAAGTGAGGACCAACAGAAATGTCATGTGTTTTGTGAATGATACTACACAGAATGCCCTTGTGCAGTTTCATGGTTTCCAGGCCTCCTTGTCTTGAATGCTTTGAAAACGTGTCCTCTTTAGAGAATTAAAGCTGAGCTCTCAGAATCCCAATGCAGCACAGTTCAGCCACATAGGGCAAAACCTTACCAGAATTATCTTTTGAAACACAGATCAGCACCAAAGTTGGTTTCTTTATTGATTAGTACATTTTTATTTTGCCTAGGATGGCAAACATGGTTCTCCTCTGTTCAGTTTTATCCTAATAAATAATCCTGTGAGGTTGGTTAGGCTGAGAGAGTGCGATTGGCTCCAAGTCTCCATAACAGAGCGGAGATTCAAACCTGGGTCTCTCAGACCCTAGTCTGACCACTAGATGAGGGGGACTCTCAAAGTCATCTTCAAAGCAGGGAGACAATTTAAAATATGAAGAACGTGGGTGGGTGAGTGGGGGGTTTGCTAAACCTTCCCTCACTCCATTATCTCCCTTTGAATTTGCCTAGGAGCCAGTTTGGTGTAGTGGTTAAGTGTGCGGACTTTTATCTGGGAAAACCAGGTTTGATTCCCCACTCTTCCACTTGCAGCTGCTGGAATTACCTTGGGCCAGTCATAGCTCTTGAGTTATCCCTGAAAGGGCAGCTTCTGGGAGAGGTCTCTCAGCCCCACCTACCTCACAGTATGTCTGTTGAGGGGGAACAAGAAGATAAAGGAGGTTGTGAGCCGCTCTGAAACTCTGAGATGCAGATTATAGGGCAAGGTATAAATCCAATATCATCTTCTTCTTCCCACAGCTGTTCTTCCCCCCTCCCCGGTCGGTGGGGCTCTAAGTGTGGAAGTGACCACCCCACAGACACGGGGAAGAAACAAGAGTGGGAAAGAGGAAGGGAGTGTGGAGAAACTGGAGGATGCTTCAGCACCTTCTTTCTTCTGCTGCTTCTGTGCTTTAAATTGCCCCTGTTCATGCTTTATTGGATGTTCTTTCAAATTAAATACAGACTTGGTCCTAGTTTCAATAACACAAAATGTTATACATCGAACTCATGTATGACTGCAGCAGCAACCTGCATTCTGACACAGGTTCCAATCCCAAGCACATCTAAAATAACATCCAATTGCTGAACAAAATAGGAGTCAAGTTTCACCTTTAAGACCAACTAAGTTGGTCTTCTATTTTGTTCTACTACTTCAGACCAACACGGCAGACTGCTTGGATCTATCCAATTGCTGAGTTTTAGGAGATGAAATTCCAGACTTCTCCACTAGGTGGCACCTTGGACCATCATCCAAAAAAGGGCAGAGACTGCAGAAATGTTTAATTCCGATGGAGGTGGATGATCCTACCTTTGAGCTGGCGAACAGATGTGTGCCTGCTGGCAACAAAGAAATACTTCAGGAACGAAGGGATGAGATAGCCAAGGTGTCTGTAGCCCATCTTGGCAAGCAGAAGTGTTTAAAATCAGAAGTTTATTAAGACAATCCTAAACAAAGTTGCACCCTTCTAAGCCAATTAACTTCAGCGGATTTAGAAGGGCATAAATCTGCTTAGGATGGCATTCTTTGTCTGCAAAAATTATAATGCTAGTTTATCAGTCATTTATATGAATGATCATAACTGTCAATTTTCCCCCTTCTGGTTTTGCTAGCAACCCCATACTTGTATCAAGTGAAAACCAAGCTAGTGGGTTTTTTGTTTTGCTTTAATTATTGTTCTCCAATAATAGGATACTGACTTCTGAGGAATACCAGACTGCAGATAATCTTGTTGTTGATGGTTGTCTTAATAGGACCATACCATATTTCAATTGCCACTAAATGCTTGCAGACTTTGGGGTTAGAGCAAAGATAATTTACTCTGTCCTTAGAAATGTGCCTTCAGTCAAACTGCAGGAAGGGTAGGACTGTGTGCCTCCTGGCTCTTTGCCCAAAGTTTCCTGGTCCTTTTCCCAACTGCTTCTGCCTCTGGAATTTCTCTGCTTGGACACAAATCTGACATCAAGAATCATAGGACTGAGAAACCTGTAGAAGAACACTCAGGGCCGGCTCGCCCACTAGGCAAACTAGGCATTTGCCTAGTGCACTGGGAGGGGGCACAAAATTGGGCAACCACCTCCCAGTACCCCAGACAAATGCCTAATTCCCCCCGCCCCCCACGCACTCAGAGGAGTGATGGCAGCCTCCCCCTTACCCACTTCGAGGTGGGAATCTCAGTAAAGCGTTCTCTTAAGAAAGTGCACAGCGACGAGGCTTTGTTTCCCCCATTCCTGAAGCATGGTTGCCTCCATGCCTGAAAGGAGATGGTTGGAGCGTAATGGCAGGGTCTCAGTTAATTACTCTCAGCATTCCACAATTAAGGATACATCTGCCCATCAAGCTCCAGTTTTGCCATCTGTATTTCCTTCACTATGTCTCTCCTCCCGGAATTAAACCCAAACAAATGGTAACCATATAAACTAAGCTTGTTATTCCTGTTTGGTCCCTGAATCTGTTAAACAACTTCATTATGTAGTATGCTGATTTTCTGCTTTCACCACCTATATGTATGAACTGGTAATTTCTATTTCATTGTATCTGAAGAAGTGTGTTTGCACACGATAACTTATCCCTCAAATAAAACTTTGTTGGTCTTAAAGGTGCTGCTAGACTCATACCTTGTGCTGCTGCTTCGGACCAACACGGCTGCACACCTGGATCTGTCTCCACTTGGTTGCATTATTCATGACACAGGCTAGGAGTTTAATGAGGTGTAAACTTTCAAATGTGTTTTAGAATCCTAAACACCCTTCCCAGCCCTTTGAAGCCAACTGGCTTAGAAGGGTGTTACTCTGCTTAGGGTTGTGCTGTTGAAGTAAGAAGGCAGCAGGAAGCTCAGGTTACAAAACCCTTCCTTATACCCATACTTTCTCCTTGGAGGAGGCACAGGGTTCCTGATCAAGGAAGGACAAACTCTTGGGCACATACTCCCTCTTCCCTGCAACTGACTTATGGTAGGTAGCCCCATAGGGTTTTCAAGGCAAGAGACATTCAGAGGTGGTTTGCCATTGCCTGCCTCTGCAGACAACCCTGGACTTCCTTGGTGGTCTCCCATCTAAATACTTACCAGGGCTGACCCTGCCTAGCTTCTGAGAGGTGACTGGATCGGATTAGCCTGGGCCATCCAGGTTGCATGCTATACTTAGAGCCCAGCTTCTGTTTCCTTTCCTTTTTGCTTGAGAGTGGCCAGAAGTATGAGCCAATGGCCAAGAGCCAAAGGACTCAGCTCTTGACTTGCAGTCTTTGGCCTCGAGTGAAAAACTTGCAGTCTTTGGCCTCGAGTGAACTGGCCTATGGATTCAGGGCCTATCAGGATGTTGAGCATAATCTTTATTGGAACTGTAATTTTTTTCTGTTTCATAGAATCACAGAGTTGGAAGGGACCTCCCAGGGTCATCTAATCCAATCCCCTGCACAATGCAGGAAAATCACAAGTACCTCCCCTTAAGTTCACAGGATCAGCTGTCAGATGGCCATCTAGCCTCTGTTTAAAAACCTCCAAGGAAGGAGAGTCCACCACCTCCCGAGGAAACCTGTTCCACTGAGGAACCACTCTAATGGTCAGGAAGTTCTTCCTAATGTTTAGCTGGAAACTCTTTTGATTCAGTTTCAACCTACTGGTTCTGGTATTTCTTGAAATGGTATTTTTACCATTTAAAAGACCAGGTATTTTTGTAAGCCCTGTTGGGTCCCCATTGAGAAGAAACCCCCCCCAGAGTAACTATGTCTAAATTAATAAAAATTGTACAGATGTCTGGGACAAACATTCAGTTGTTTGCATGATGTGCAAGCCAGCACAGTATAGGGGTTACAATGTTGGACTAGGATCTGAGAGACCCAGGTTCAAATCCCCACTTTGCTGTGGATGTTAGCTGAGTGACCTAGGGCCAGTCACACACTCTTAGCTCAACCTACCTCACAGAGTTGTGGGGAGAAAATGGAGGAGAGGGGACTGATATGAGACCCTTTGGGGCCCCGATTGGGAGAAAGCTGGGGTACCAATGAAACAAATAAAAAGGGGAAAAATTACTCCTGGCTATATGCCTAGGCCCTAGTGCTTAGTTTGCCACTACATCAAACATTCTGATATTCTCCAGTGGTCCCTTTTTCCCTACCACCGTTGGGTGGTTTTTTGGCAGCTGCTGATTCCATGAGCCCAGCCAGTATTTTTTTAAAAATGCTATTTTAAAAAAATTGGCCACTGCCTAAAGCAAAGATGACCATGTGGGTGTTTTTGTGTGTGCAAAATAACCTAGGAATTTGTACCATACTTGGAAAGAACAATGGGACAGGAAAAGAGAAAGGAAAGGCAGCCAAGAAGAAGAGGAGAGCCAGTTTCAGTGGTGGAGATGTTTTTTTGCTTGTGGTCAGTCTTTAGAAACATTTTTTTTGTAGTCCATCTTTATGTAAAGAACAGTTTTTGCTTTCCGTATATTTATTTAAGTCATCTGGAATTGTTTGATCATCTGTCATCTAAGGAACAAATTGCACATGGTCTTGTATGGCTGGAACTCCTAACATGTCTTTTGCCTTTAAAAGGTTCGTGTTGAATTCTTCTCTCGTTTGACATTTTCCTGATGGAAGAAAGAGCAACAGCAAGGGACATCTAGCCCTGGTACCTGTCCAGCTTAGGTACCTGTCCTGCCCCCCAACTCCAAATGTGAAAAGCATGCTGGGAAAGTTTGCTTTTCAACATGGGAAATGGCATTTGTTGGCTAAAAGTGCCGTATTGGAGGCAAGAGAGATCCAGAGGTGGTTTGCCATTGCCTGCCTCTGTGTTCCAATCCTGGACTTCCTTGGTGGTCTCACATTGAAATATTGGACATGGACAGCCCTGCTTAGCCTCTGAGATCTGACACAGTTGGGCTAGCCTGGGCCAGAGTGGGAAATGGCACGGAGTGGCAAGTTTTAAGCCTCTCGTCTACAATGCATGGCACCCTAATCTGTATCCTTCTTCCATCAGCTACTTTTCAGGACTGAACAGGAGTGGTAGTCATAGAATTCAAATGCTTCCATATTTAGCTGGCTTGCAGCAGTGCAATCTGCTTTTCCTGCAACGTGCTACTGGTACTACACTGTGGCTTGCGTGTAGGGTTGCCAGGTACAACTCAGGAAATAGTTGGGGATTTTGGGGGTGAAGCCAGGAGCAAGGTTGTGACAAGCACGATTGAACTCCAAAGGGAGTTCTGGCTATGCTGAAGTGTGTGACTGTCCCAAGGTCACATAGGGATGCCTGCCTCCAGGTGGCGCTTGGGGATCCTCTGGAATTACTACATTTAATCTCCATACTTACAGAGATCAGTTCCCTTGGAGAAAATTGATGCTTTGGAGAGTAGACTCTATGGCACTGTGTCCCACTGAGGTCTCTGTCCCCCCCCCCCACCCCAAGTCTCCAGCTGGCAGTACTACTTCCCAATCCCCTACCAGTGGCTGTGGGGAACCTGGACTCTCCACTCAACAAGTTTCCAAGGCCAAGTGGGGATTTGAACCTGGGTTGTTGTCTGACACTCTAACCACTACGCTACACTGGCTTACAAATGATGAACGGATGGATATGTCAACAACAGTTGCAGTCTTTCCATCCTCTTTCTACGTAAGATGTGAGCATATTAAGAAACCCTGCTCAAAATGCCAAAATGTCTCTATCCACCCATATCTGTACATGCATGCGAGGGGGAACTATGAAGTCACTTGCAAAGGAATTAATTGAGCCCACTTTTTGGGGATGCAATCCCCTGCACTCTCAAAACCAAGGAAGGAGACCCACATTCGAATCTCAGCTCTGCCATGGAAGCTCTCTGGGAGAGCCTGGGTTCACCATTCTCCCTCACCCAAACCAACCTTACATGATTGTTGTCAAAAGGGAAGAGGGGAGAGTGACGCTGCTTTCAGTTCCCAGCAGAATATAAAGCAGGATGTAAATATCTTAACAATTTCAGTGTTCTTTGGGGAGAAGAAATGACTCTTAAACTGCCACTGTACCTGTTGAATTTCTGCCAGCCGTGCTGCTGTTGCTCTGTCCTGGATAGTCTAGTCTAGCCTGATCTGGTCTCGTCTTGGAAGCTAATCAGGGTTGGAGCCCTGGCTAGTATTTGGATGGGAGACCAGGGTTGCTAGGCAGAGGCAGGTGATGGCAAACCCCGCTGCTATGAGGGGTAACCAGAAGTCAGCTGTGATGATGGCAAAATAAATAAATAAAAAAACTAAAGCATCTGTGGATGCACTGTAGCCTTGCCTACAAATAATTTTAAAAAGGTAACGTCATCTATCTCTGTCTCTTCTCTCGGTACTAGATCTGAATCTAAATGCTAATTTCTGCTGTCAAAAGAAGTCCGATAGGGAGAAAGGATGGCCAGATCTCTCTTGGAATTTGGCTGATCCCTATCAGGCACAGCCTGCAAAGGAGGTTTCAAAGAAGCTGGCAACCCTCTGCTCCTTGGCTCTTATACAAAGCAGAGCGTGTTTCCTCTATGGGTGGTTATTTAAGATCCGAGAGGTGATATACTGTGCAATCCTAAATGGAGTTATGTCAGTCTAAACGCATTGGTTTCAGTCAGCTTAGACCAGAGGTGTTGAACTCATTTGTTATGAGGGCCAGATATGACATAAATGAGACCTTGTTGGGCCGAGCCATGCCAGGCCGGGCCATGTGTGTCCCTATTTAAGATTAGGTAGCAGCAGGGGTCATTTTGTAGAAAAATAGGTGGTGGAGCTCATCCAGGGATTGTTATGCAGCTGCACATACTATTAAATGGACAAGGAGGTGGAACTCTCAGAAGGAGGTGAAACTCTCAGAAAGGTTCAGGAGCTGTGCTCCTGTGAGCTCCCACTGAATCCGAGGCCTGGGTAGCAGAGATATAAAAATACTTTATATCTCTGGATCTCCCATGGGATCCAGGGAACTGGGCAAAGGAAGCCCTGGCTCTTTACTTCCTGTCCCAGGGGACCAGGAAAGGGAGGAGCCTCAGCCAATAGAAGGAAGAGAAGCTTGGCTCAGTAGCTCTGCTATGCTATTGAGAGAGCCTGGCAAAGCAAGCTATCCCTCCTTCCTTCTTCCCCATGGGAAGAGCTTCAGCCAATGGAGAAAATAGAGGTCTTGCTCTGTAGCTCCTGTGCAGTTGAGCAAGCCTTGCAAGGCCTGTTATGCATAAGGAAGTAAGATATATAGAGAAGGAAGCAGAAGACTGCCAGTTGCTTGGGGGCCTGATAGGAGCCCTCCGGGGGCCTGATTCAGCCCCTGAACTGCATGTTTGACACCCCTGGCTTAGACTGGAGTCCCTCTGCATAGGATTGCACAGAAAGGTTCATTTTTTCATTCTAAGGTTACTTGCAAAAGCTGAATAAAACAGGAGACTTGTGGGACTCGCAAAGTTTATTCCAGCATTAAATTTGGCAAGTCTTCATCAGATGCATGAGAGTGTAAACCCAACAAGTTGATTTATATGCACAACATATGGTGTATGTGTGTGTGTGCGTGTGTGCTACAAAGAGAGGCTGGTTCCAAACTAATATCCACTGGATAGTCTGGATAGAAAGCTCCAATTGATATATCATAATGTGGCTAACAGAATGCCCTGACCTGGATGGGCCCAGGCTAGGTTGATCCCGTCAGATCTCGGAAGTCAAGCATGGTTGGCCCTGCTTACCACTCAGATGGCAGACCACCAAGGACGTCCAGGGTTGCCCTGCAAAGGCAGGCAATGGCAAACCACCTCTGAATGTCTCTTGTCTTGAAAACCGTACAGGGCTGCCGTAAGTCGGATGTGGCTAGACTGTGCTTTCTACTACCACCACCGCCTAACAGGATGAAGAGAAGGGGATGTAAAGGTTTCTGTTTTCTGGGGAGACAGATCTGCAAGGAATATTATAATGTAAATTTGCAAGCAAATGGGCTGCAGGAAAACACCATAGACTCATAGAGCTGGATCATCCAGTTCAGAGGTGGCCAAACTGCGGCTCTTTCACACATATTATGTGACTCTTGAAGCCCTCACTGCCCCATCGGCCAGTTTGGAGAAGGCATTTTTCTCTTTAAATCACTTTGCCAAGCCGCAATGGTTGACAGCTTGGCAAATGCACTTAAAGTTGCTATATTTCCACCTCTCTTCCCACCATCTTCCTTCCTTCTTTGTGGCTCTCAAACATCTGTCGTTTATTCTACATGGCTCTTACATTAAGCAAGTTTGGCCATCCCTGATCTAGTTCAACCCCCTGCACAATGCAGGAAATTCACAAACACCTCCTCCTACAACCCCCCCCCCCGTGACCCCTCCCCTCCTCCAAGCCCAGAAGATGGCAAAAAAAAAAGTCACCACTAGTATGACTTTAAAAACTATGGAACTGATTGAGCTACAGCGGCCGACTTTGGAAACCCATTCACTACACACTACTGCTTTGGCATACATGGCGGTGATTCGGTTGCAAGAATTGCAGCCTGTAATGTTTTAAGAACAGTGTTAATAGTTTCTGGCTAGAAACGGCAGTATGTTTGGAGTGTTAACATGAGGAATAGCTGCAGCTCGTAGATAACATTCATAAAATTGTCTTGCAATCCCATTCTATTTTTAATGCAAACTGAAGAGACGGCTCTCCCTCTGGCTCTGGGTACGTATCCTGTGAGCTGAAGTTGATGGAGGGCAGCAGATGCGTGGTTAACGGGGCAAGCGGCATTCGGAATGCCCGACACCCTTGGAGAGAACTTTGGCTCCAGCCAATAGGAAACCAGGCTGGAAGCAGAGGGGAGAATAATTTGGGGAGCATATCTAGTCAAAAGAAAGCTTGGAAACAGCAGTCCAAATGCTGGTAAAAGAGAAGATAAAATATATCTGCTATGTGCTTTGATACCGGGTTATTGTCATGTAACTATCCGGTTTCATCTTTGAGAATCCAAGAGATTATGGCTAGTATATTATCCATAGAGTTATGTGTGTTTGGTAATGGCTTTTTTCCACCTCTCCACTCTGCACACAAGTGTCTCTCCCTGAACATATGTGATTCTTTATCTCCTTTTCCATGACGGGGAACATTTCACAGTCATACCCGCTCTAGTGAAATGGACAAGGCTGGAGGGGGGGCAGGAATTACCTCCTATTTGCTTCATTGCTTCCCAGCGGGGACCAATGCTCCCTCTAAGCTGTGGAGTCTTGTGAGCCAAAATTCTACTTCGTGAACTACTAGCATTAAAGCTATGAACTACTGCATAAATTAATTTGCTCCATTTGTCCTGAGCTAAGACAAAAATGTGTGAGCCAAAGGTTAAAAACTGTGAGCTAGCTCACACTGACTCATCTTAGAGGGAACACTGGCAGGGACCAAATGTAGATTGCATTGTTCTCTTCTCCTTCCTTTTTATCTTCACAACAACCCTGCAAGGTAGGTGATTCCTAGGCCAGCCTTCTAACCACTACATCATGCTGGAGTTGGATTAGACTGGTGAGAGCAGCAAACTTTGTGGCATAGATGTCTTCTGTCTTTTCCTTCCCATTGCAGCCCTTCTGAGCCCCATGAATTTCTGCTGCTAGGGGTCACGGAACCTTCACAGTTTGTGGGGTGAGATGGCAGTCGGTGCTTGAGGGGCTGGTGAATATGTTCGCCTTCATCCACCAAGAGAAGTGGTAGTCCCCTGGGGGTCCCCAGCCTGGTACCCGTGGGAAAAATGGCCTTTCCTGATGCCCGCCAAGTTGCTAGAAAGTGAATTGAGACATGTTGGGCACTTGCCCAACGGGGCTTCTGATTGGCCGGAGACCCAATTGGCTGGGCGATTAATGCGGTTTCAGAGGCAGCCGCCACCACAGGATTGGTTTTATTCTCTCTCATTTCTCTTTTCCAGTATTCTTTAAAACTATGCTCTAGAGTTGCCAAGTCTTTGTTGGGAAATACCTGGAGACTTTAGGGTGGATCCAGGAGAGGGCAGGGTTTGGGAAGGGGAGGGGAGGGGCCTCAGCATGGTACAATGACCTAGAGTCCACCTTTCCAAGCAGGCATTTTCTCCAGGGGAGCTGATCTCTGCCAGCTGAAGATCAGTTGTAAAAGCGGGAGATCTCCAGGCCCCACCTGGAGGCTGACAACGCTCATGCCCATTTCCCACTGCACTTGGGCTTCTTCTGTGTATGGTCCCACCTCCTGCAACACCCCTTTTGTGGTTGGCTTCACCTCTTGTGGCAGCCATGTTGTTTTAAAAGGCATCCTATCAAACAGAACTGCCTGAAATGCTGAAGAGCTATTAGCGTTACGCATAACCTCGCTCCCTGAAATTTTGTTGTCAATGCCACAACAGCCATTTTGTAGCTGGCTCTGCCTCTCAAGGCAGCCACATTGTAGTTGTAGCCACCATGCTGTTTCAGAATTCCAAAGGTGTCTACAGGCTCAAAAACACTGGGGACCCCCACAGAGTTGCCAATCCCCAATTGGAGGCAGTGGATCCCCTGGTTGGAGGCCCTCCCCCTGCTCCATGGTTATCAGAAAGGAGGTAGGGGAGGAGGGAAATGTCCACTGGGCACTCCATTCCCTATGGAGACTGGTCCGTGGAGAATTGATCCGTGGGTACCTGGGGCTCTGGGTGGGGGCTGTTTTTTTGTGGTAGAAGTACCAAATTTTCAGCATAGCATCTGTTGCCTCTCCTCAATCCCACTGCCCGCCCCAGGTTTCAAAAAGATTGGACCAAGGGGTCCAATTCTGTGAGCCCCCCCCCAAAAAAGTGCCCCTATCTCTTCATTGTTTTCAAATTAAGGGAAGGCATGTGGTCCCTTTAAATGTGATCGCCAGAACTCCCTTCGAAATTCAATCATGGTTGTCACAACCTTGCTCCCAAAGTCCCCAGATCAGCCCCGTAGCCAGAAATTTTTGGGTGGGGGGGCCCAGGACATAAAATTTTGGGTGGGTGGCTGTGGAGTCTTGGCTGCTTCTTCCAGCAGCTAGCCTCTGGGTCCCAGCTCTCCCTCTCTCTCATGCTCTTGGGGGTGGGAAGAAGAGCCTGGGGAGAACGGCGGCAGCGAAAACGGGGCTGCGGGGAGAGTGTGGGAGGCAGGGAAGAGCCCAGGGAGAGCAGAGGCAGCAAAAACGGGGCTGCGGGGAGAGCGGGGGAGGCAGAATTGGGGTGGGAAGAGCCCAGGGAGAGCGGCGATGGCGGCAAAAATGGGGCCACAAGGAGAACAGTGGGGAAAGGAGGGGCCGCACAGGTGGAAGTGGGGGTTGGGTGGAGGGACCGTGCCCCCCCCCGGGCCCCACCCTGGCTTTAGGCCTGCCCAAGATATTTCCTGAGTTGGGCCGGGCAACCCTATTATACCATAAGAGTTGTTACACCAGTGTAAGGAATGTTTTTGCAAACAACCCCTCATCAACTTCATCAGATTTTTTCTTCTTCAGAAGAGTATGCACATCTGAGCAGATAGATCCAGATGGACAGCCGTGTTTGTCTGAAGCAGTAGAACAAATCAGGAGTCAAGTATCACCTTTAAGACCAACTAAGTTTTATTCAGAATGTGTGCTTTTGTGTGCTCTAAGTACACTTCATCAGACAAGGAATGAGCAGACATGGAGGGCAGCTGATTAGGCATCTAAAGAGAGAAACCAAAGAAGGTGCAAAGTGAAACTGCCGAGGTTTTCCAATGGAGAGGAAATGGGGATGGCTGATTGAGGCCATGCAGAAAGAAATGTAATATTGTCAACTGTCTTCAACCACAGATTCAAGTGGGTGGCTCTGTTGGTCTGAAGCCGCAGAACAAAGTTCGAGTCCAGGGGCACCTTTAAGACCAACGTTTTATCCAGGGTGTAAGCTTTTGTACGCATGCACACTTCCTCAGATACAGTGAAATGGAAATTACCAGCCCATTAATATAGATGGAGGGTGAGAGAAATAAATTAGCATACAGCAGGGGTGGCCAAACTGTGGCTTGGCAGCGGCATGGGGCTCTTCCACACATATTGTATGGCTCTTGAAACCCCCCAATCCCATTGGCCAGCTTGGAGAAGGCATTTGTCTCTTGTAAATAACTTCTTCAAGCCAAGCCAGCCAGTGGCTTGGAGAAAGCATTTAAAGTTGCTTTCTTTCCCCCTCCTCCTCCCATCTATTTACTTTCTTTCCACCTTTCTTTTAATTTTTCCTTCCTTCCTTCTGGCTCTCAAACGTCTGATGTTCAGGTCTTCCGTTCTCAAACATCTGATGTTTATTCTATGTTGTTCTTATGTTAACTAAGTTTGGCATCGTTTTGTAGAAAAATAGGTGGCGGAGTTCATTAGCATAACTCATTGGCATATGCTGTCACCCCCAGCCAAAAGCAACCCAATGAAAGAAAGGAGAGGCCTGGGCGAGCAAGGCCTGCTTGGGTTGGCTAGAGATCCAACCAGCCCAAGCAGACCTTGCTCACTTGGGGCTCTCTTGAGCCGCCCCCCCCCCATCAAAAGCCACCCACTGCCCAAAATCACATAAGAAGTGGAGAAAGGGTGACACGGGCTTCTCCAGGGGTTAATGATGGCTGCTGGAGGTGTGGCAAAGCTCCTGGTGGCTGGCTGGCTGCCCACTCTACTAATCCAGGGGTTGTTATGCAGCTGCACCTACTATTCAATGGACAAGATAGGTGGGGAGGAAGAGGGGGAACCATCAGAAAGGTTCAGGAGCTGTGCTCCTGTGAGCTCCAGCTGAATCTGAGGCCTGCACACAGCATAATGAAGTTGTTTAACAGATTTAAGGACCAAACAGGAATAACAAGTGGGGTTTATATGGCTACCATTTACTTATAATTCTGGGGGAGAACATAGTGAAGGAAATAAATTTGTCAGAATTGGAGACGGATGGGCAGATGTATCCTTAATTGTGGAATGCTGAGAGTGGAATGCTTTATTGTGGAATGCTAAGTGGGTGACCTCAATTGGACTCTTATAATATTGTTCCATGGCTCCCCACTTTGTCTGTCCATCTTTAGTTTTTAGTGGACATCTACAGTAGCTTTATATTAAACAGACAGATATTATCATCACCACCTCCCAGCATAGCTTTATCACTGCCCAAGTTAAGTTTGAGGGAGCAGGCAAACATTTGAAAAGATAGGTTAGTTTTTTTGTTTTTTAAAAAAGGCTAAACTTCTAAAGAAATGCAAACAGTGTATCTTGGTGGAGCCCCTAAAAAAGGTAAGTCACCTGCAAAAATATGCAGACTTCACTGGCTACAACTAAACCGTTTCTCTCCAGGCTTCCCCCAAGCAGGGAGGCATGTTTTCAGTAGCTAATAGCCACCAGCCAACCAAAACATCAGTCCTTCCATATACAAGCATCTTTTTTAGCCATCAATTCCCATCACGGAATGGCCTATTAGCTATTCACAAGTCTATAATAATAATAATAATAAAAGTCTAGAGATAATCCTCTCTTTAACCCGTTACAAAACCATTCTGGTACCAGGGATGTCTTGGGGTTCTTTTCGAATTTGGAGCCCACCATTCCTCGAACTCTGCTCAGGGCTTTGCCTGGTTTCCTAATTAATGAGGCTGACACCTGCCTGGGAGAGCTGGCTTCCCCTGGAGCTGAGACGTGGTGTTTTATGACATTCTTGGCCTGGTTTATGGGTTTTCTGCCTCCCCATTCTCAGCGAAGGCAGTAAAACACGGGAAGGAATCAGCCTTTGGGGGGTTGCCTTACATGGCTCCCATAATTAAACAAGCGCACAGTGCGCAGAAGCACGCAGGCTGGGGAGAGCTGTGGCGGCATGCTCTCGCTCAGCCATATGGCTGACATGCCAGTTGTTGGAGAGGCAGCAGGCGGGAGGGGGGAGAGGGAATGTTTTGGATGAAGCCTGTGGCTTGCGTTGGTTGGGGCAGGATGTATAGAGTAGGGCAGGAGATGGGGAAAGCTGTCTCTACTGACTTCTGTGTTAATGGTGATAAAATCCTTACAATCCAGTGGGATATGTGGAAGGGAGAAACAGAGGGGGTCTTACAGCTAGGGCAGCATGGCGTAATGGTTAGAGGGCCAGAAACCCAGGTTTGTATTGAAGGTTGCCGGCCTTCAGGCAGAGCATGGAGATCTCCCAGAATTAGAACTGACCTCCAGGCTACAGAAATCAGGTTCCCTGGAGAAAATGGCTGCTTTGGAAGATGAACTTTATGGCTTTGTACCTTGCTGAGGTCCCTCTTTCCCCCAAAACCTCAGTCCCTAAATCTCCAGGTATTTCCCAATCTGGAGTTCAATGATCTCCATTCTGCCACAGAAGTTTGCTGGGTCGCCTGGGGGCCAGCCATGCTGTCTTGTAGCTAGGGATGCCATCCTCCAGGTGGATCTGGGGCTCCCCTGGAATTACAGCTCATCTTCCAACTACAGAAGTTGGTTCCCCTGGAGAAAATGGATGCTTTTAGGGGGTGGACTCTGTGGCATTGTACCCCACTGAGACCCCTGTCCTTCCCAGGCTCCAAATCTCCAGGAGTTTCCCAACCTGGAACTGGCAACCCTAGCCCGCTATCCCCGCCGATGGGGGAACCAGCCTCCCATACCTTGCAGGGTGGTGGTTGTGGGATAAAGCAGAGGAGAGGAGAATTATGCTGTAAGCTGCTTTGGGTATCCATTGGGAAGGAAGAGTGTGTGGATGGATGGATGAATGGATGGATAGATAGATAGATATAGATATTTTAAAAATAACAATGGTCAACTCAAGAGTTCAACAATAGTCCACACACGCTGCAAGGGTAGAACAAGGATTAAAGTGCAGGACTAGCATCTGGAAGTCTGGGTTCAAATCTCCACTTCACCATGAACTTGGGCCAATGATGTTTCTCAGTTGTATCTACTTTGCAGGGTTGTTGAAAGGATAAATGGGGAAGGGCCAATCATACATGGAATGGTGGGATAAAAATGAATTGGGTAGATAACTTTGGCCCCAGAATTATTCATGCTCAGCAGAACGATTGCAACAGCAAGCAAGGTGTGCTATCAGGGTTAATAGCTGCTTCTTTCCCCCCACCTATTGGGCTGTGAGTTTGGCAGGGGAAGAAGCATCAGACTGAATGTCAAATAGGGTCTCCCAGTGTTCTTTCCCTGTGTAATGATCATTGAATAAAAACTGGAGCTGTTCTGTGTTCTTGTGGAGATGCTGTTTTCTGAAGCAGTGAACGTCCATTATTTTTTGCCGAAAATTTGCATTATTTCAGAAACTATTATAAGAACCTAAGAGTAGCCATGCTGAATCAGGCCAATGGCAAATTCACTTTAACACTCTGTATCGCACAGTGGCCCAACCCAGGTGCCACATGTCACCCCCCCCTCACCTGTCAACTCATAAGGACTAGAAAATTTGCTGTTCTCAAAACACAGGCCAGGATTCTGTGACAAATATTGCACCCTCCAGCTCCGGTTTGTCTTCATTGCCACTCTACAGTGTCATAAGAATGCAAAATAGAGAGCAGTGCTGTCTCATGCATTCTCTTTTTATCTAGCAACCATAAAGCGTCTACAGAGAGAAAGAGAGACAGAGAGAGGCCTCGGCCTTTGGTGTTGGCTGCTCCCAGCTGCTGTTCATTTCCTGAATGTCTTATTGCTTACAGAAGGAGGATCAGGCCAGGGAATGGGGGTCTTGGAATGTATGTGTAATTAGAGAGAAACCATTGATGCCTCTGGGGAAGGGAGGCATCCCTTGTTTCAGTGTGCATCCAGAAGACTTTTCTTGAGAGAGAGCTAGGCATTTTCCTCACGGGGAAAGGCATGTGTAGCTTCCCCTGTCATTGCTGTGACTGCCAATAGCAGCAACCAGCTTTCCATGTGACAGGTTTCTCTGCTTTTTCTCTGCCCTGCTCTTCCATGGCAGCCATTCCCTTTCTGCACCACTAGGGGGCTCAGCACATTTTTTAAAACGATATATCGTTGTTGCACTATTACTTATCCGTCTAGCATGTACCTTGAAATCTTAGATTTCCTTTTTTAAAAGTCTCTATCTCTTTTCAACATGGAGATAGAAAGGGGAAAAGTACATCCCACAATAAAGGGAGTGGAAACTGCCTTTGTTCTTAAAATGGAAGCTGGAAATTCAGAGGACATGATGGGTTGTTATAAGGGCCTAAAGCTATTACCAGTATGTCAGTTGCTGGTTTTTAAAACTCCCCCAAAACCCCTGGGGATGTGCCACAAGGTACTGGGGTAAGAAAAATGGTGTTGATGTGGTCAGGATTTTCCTTTCCAGATGGGTTTCACCTATCATTGCCGACTCCAGCTTGGGAAATTCCTGAAGGTTTTGGAAGTGGAGCCTAGATAGGGTGAGGTTTGGGAAGGGGAGGGGTCTCAGTGGGGTATAATGCCATAGAGATGACCCTCCACCTCCAAACCTATTTCCTCCAGGGGAACTGAGTTGTGTCATCTGGAGATCAGTTGTAATGCCAGAACTCTAGGCCTCACCTGAAGGTTACTAACCCTCAGGGCTTTCTTTGTAGCAGGAACTTCTTTGCATATTAGGCCACACACCTCTGATGAACATATGAACATATGAAGCTGCCTTATACTGAATCAGACCCTTGGTCCATCAAAGTCAGTATTGTCTTCTCAGACTGGCAGCGGCTCTCCAGGGTCTCAAGCTGAGGTTTTTCACACCTATTTGCCTGGACCCTTTTTTGGAGATACCAGGGATTGATCCTGGGACCTTCTGCTTCCCAAGCAGATGCTCTACCACTGAGCCACCGTTCCTCCCCGTTCACCGTTCCTGATGTAGCCAATCCTCTTGGAGCTTACAGGGCTCTTAGTATAGGGCCTACCTTAAACTTCAGGAGGATTGGCCACATCACAGGGTTTGTGGCCTAATATGCAAAGGAGTTCCTGCTACAAAAAAACCCCTACCAACCCTAGCTCCAGCCTTGACTTCCTGCAGGTTTGGAAAGATGGCTTTGCTGTGATGTCAGAGACAACTCATGAGGTGATGGAAAGCACCAGCAAGGGGGGGGGGGGGAACATCCCCAATAATTTCAAAACCAGGGCAAGCAAACTCCTTTGTAAGTGAAGAAGAGGGATATAGTGATCGTCGCCTGAGGCAGAGGCTGCAGCACACTGGATCCAGCTGTAGTAAAGGACGTATTTGTGTGTTCTTGGCCGACCAGCTGCCTCTGTGCTGATCCTAATGCAATCTGAAACTGTAATGGCTCTGCATGCTGAGTTAAGTTTCACTGTCCTAGAAAACTTTTGTCAATTAAGCCCGTGAGTCACATAGGATCAGGCTGCAAGGTGTAGAGCCCAAACTTCAAAGCCCCGACCCTAGAGGGAGGCCAAGAGAAAAACAGAAGAGAAGTCCGTAGAGCTGCTAGAACAAAACCTGGATGCCCTGAGGAGGACCTCGTTTCAACCTTGACTGAAACTCAAGCAGTTGCAGAACGTTCAAGGCAAAAGAAAGCTGGCGGCTGCTGCAGTGGCTGTCCTGCTCTGCTGCTCTTTCTCCCGAAGGCAGATTTGGCAGGCATCTGCAGTATGCCTCTGTTGAGGAATTAGCTGGAGGTGCAAACTGATGAATCAAGCAAGGAGATTAGAATCATAGAATTGGAAGGGACCTCCAGGGTCATCTAGTTCAACCCTCTGTACAATGCAGGAAATTAACAATTACCTCCCCCACACACATACATCCCCAGTGACCCCTGCTCCATGCCTGGAAGATGTTTTCAAGAAAGAGATCTACACAGGGCTTATTTTGTAGCAGGAACTCCTTTGCATATTAGGCCACTCACCCCTGATGTAGCCAATCCTCCAAGAACTTGCAGGACTCTTAGTACAGGGCCTACTGTAAGCTCCAGGAGGATTGGCTACATCAAGAGGGCGTGGCCTAATATGCAAAGGAGTTCCTGCTACAAAAAAGGCCCTGACATCTAGGGGAGGGACGGTGGCTAGGGGAGGGACGGTGGCTCAGTGGTAGAGCATCTGCTTGGGAAGCAGAAGGTCCCAGGTTCAATCCCCGGCATCTCCAAAAAAGGGTCCAGGCAAATAGGTGTGAGAAACCTCAGCTTGAGACCCTGGAGAGCCACTGCCAGTCTGAGAAGACAATACTGACTTTGATGGACCAAGTGTCTGATTCAGTATAAGGCAGCTTCATATGTTCATCTACATATTCAGAAAAGGAGTGGAAGGGGCATAATAGGGTTCTCCAAGGATAATACAGTTGCAGGAAGCAGATAGAGCAGGGGTCCCCATTGTGGTGCTCATAGGCACCATGGTGCCCACCAAGTATTTTTAGGAAGTGGGTGGGGCTAAGTAGGGCTTTTGCCCAGCAAGGTTTCTGACTGACAATTGGAGATTTGATTGGCTGTGCAGATTTTTTTTATAATGTTGCTTTGGCAGCAGCCATTGCCATAGCACATGGATCTGCACTATGCAACTGAAGTTAAGCTGTGGCAGCCATTTTGTGGCTGGCTCCACCTCCTGCAGAAGACATTTTGTGGTAGCCATCTTGTTGCTATGCTCACCATGCTGTGTCAGGATTCCACATGAACCTGCAGGCTCAAAAAGATTCAGAACCCCTAAGATAGAGGATTGCATATGCAAACATATTATTTATTTGCTGCATTTATATCCATCTTTCTCCCCAACAGAGACCCAAAGCAGATTCCGCCATTCTCCTCTCCTTCATTTTATCTTCACAGCGACCTTTTAAGGTATGCTACCTGTGAGAAGACACTCGTGAACCACCCTATGACCAATGGGAAGCTGGTGCAGAGATGTACTCTGAGTTTTTCCTTAACATGCTAGATTTGTACCAGATTAATGTTGAGTAATAATCAAATGTAAAGCCACGCATTTGCCTATGAACCTTACAGAGGTCTCGGTGAAGATGGCTGTCTTGGGTGGCTTTAAAACAAGATCGATCAGATTAAAAAAGGATAGCTCTGTCAGTGCCTATGAACTGTGAGGATGAAATAGAACCTCCATGTACTGGAGCAGTATATCTCAACACCAAGTTACATTTATGCTTTGATTGGCAGTCCCAGTAGCACCTGGTTGGTCATGTTTCTAGACTTGGGTAGAAGGACCGCTGATCTGTCTCAACTGGGTGCTTCTTATGTTCCTCATTAAACTGCTCTACTGTAGAACTTCCTCCTTTCAATCTGGAAAATGACTGACATTGTAGTCATTAATTGCAGAAGAAGAAAAAGATTTGCAGATTTATACTCCGCCCTTATCTCTGAATCAGAGCGGCTTACAATATCCTATATCTTCCCCCACCCCAACAGACACCCTGTGAGCAGTGTTCCCTCTAAGCTGAGTTAGCATGGGCTAGCTCACAGATTTTTAGCCTCCAGCTCAGATTTTTGACTTAGCTCAGGAAGGATGACCCCCAGAGCACACTAATTTATGCAGTAGCTCACAACCTGAATGCCAGTAGCTCACAAAGTAGAATTTTTGCTCACAAGACTCTGCAGCTTAGAGGGAACATTGCCTGTGAGGTGTGACACCCTGTGAGCCCTAAGCCTTACTGCAGCCACAGTATATATCTCATTCTCAACAGTCCCCTCTGCCTGTAGATACTTATTTCTGCAGAGGGCACACTCTCCCCCAACAGGTTTTTTTACAGACTGAAGGGACTCTGTGGGTCTGCAGAAAAATCCAAAATGCTTTTTTAAAATCCGCCCCCCCCCAAATATCTTTTGATACCTTTTGAAACCTTTGCTGCAGGAATCTATTCCAGGCCCCACCACATCAACAGTAAGAGACAGACCAGCAGACAGAGAGAGAGAGAGAAGCAAAAGCAGAACTGGAGCTAGGATTGGGGAGGATTCCTCCTGCAGTATGAATGGCTAAATACCAGAAGGAATCCTCCCCAATCCCAGCTCCAGTTCTGTTTCTGCATCCTCCCCTCTTTGACCATTTTAAGTCAATCCTGTTTCCTCTACAGTTAGAAGTTTACCCAAACCAGTCAACTAATAAAATCAGCCATAGGGTTGCCAAGTCCCCCGTGGCCTCTGGTGGGGGACTTTTTTTAACGTGGGAGTAGCATGCAGGGTGCAATGACATCACTCACAAGGGACGTCGATGCGCCACTGACATCAGACGCTGGCCACCTTAGGAGCATCCAGGAAATCTCTATGGTTCTCCCAGATGCACTAGCAATTAGGGAGGGAAACTCTATGGTACCATAGAGTTTCCCTCCCAAATTGCTAGACCATCGGGAAAACCATAGAGTTTTCCCGGAAGCTCCTAGAGTGCCTGGCGCACAATGTCGCTGGGGTGATGATGTTACTTGCAAGTGACGTCATCATGCCAGTGATGTTGGGAGGGGATCCCCCTGCTGGCCTAATGCGGGATGGCGGGTTGGGGACCTCCCAAGCAGGAGAACCCCCACCCGGCCCAGTAGTTTGGCAGCCCTAATCAGCCACTTGGCAGTCCTAATCAGCCACCTTCAGAAGGATATGAAGATAATTTGCAAGGCATTCAAAGGAGAAATGAAAACAAAGCCTTGAAAGTGAGAAAAAATGTCTAGTTTCACTATACAGCGAGACCATTATAAATAGAAAGAAGCACTACTTACCTACTGAATCAGCAACGAAGAAGACGGTCCCAAGAAGAGTCTCTGCACTCAAAACAATATTGGACTGGTCTTGTACATTGTCGGACTTGTATCACAGCTCCAATTTTTTCTATAGGTCATTGTTCCTTCATACAGTAGGAGCGGCGTGTGCTTTTGGTTCCGGAGGGATTTTGTGATGTATAATATGTTTGTTTATCACTGTAATCACTGTGTTTGTTGTTAGTAAATACTGGATAAGTAGAAACAATAAGGAGTACTATTTAATTTTTGTTGCACTGAGAGGTTTTGAGATGTTTTCTTTTACAGTAAAACCTCCGTGGTCCCGGTTTTGGTTGCCAAATCCCCAGTTGAGGGCAGGGGATCCCCCGGTTTGGAGACCCTCCTTCCACTTCAGAATCATCAGAAAGTTGGGGGGGGGGGATGTCTGCTGGGTACTCTATCATACCCTATGGCAGGGGTGTCAAACTCAGTTGTTATGAGGGCCAGATCTGACCTTGTTAGGCTGGGCCATGTATGTCATAAAATGTAATACCAGGTAAAAGAAATATAAACTTTATAAAGAATACAAACACAAAGCTTTTTTAAAAAACTTAAAATAAAACCTGCTTAAAACATTAGCACTTGTTGGTCTTAAAGGTACTTTCTTTGTATCTCTCCTGTATGATCCAGGGAGCTGGGCAAAGGAAGCTCTGGCTCTTTCCTTCCTTCCCCAGGGGACCAGGATGGGGAGGAGCCTGAGCCAATAGAAGGAAGAGAGGCTTGGCTCAGTAGCTCTATTGTGCAATTGAGAAAGCCTGCCAAAGTAAGCTATTCCTCCCCCCCTTCCTCTCCAAAGGAGGAGCCTCAGCCTATGGAGAAAATAGAGGCTTTGCTTTGTACCTGCTGCGCAATTGAGCAAGCGTGGCAAAGCAAGCTCCTATGCGATTGAGCAAGCAGAAGAAAGCAAGAAAGAGGGAGAAGAAAGCGGATGACAGCCGCTTTCTTTGGATCTTTGGATCTTTCTTGATCTTTGGATCTCTGGGAGGGAGGCTGTTTTTTGAGGTAGATGCACCAAAGTTCCAGCATAGCATCTGGTGTCTCTCCTTAAAACACTTTCCAAATTTCAAAAAGATTGGACCAGGGGATTCAATTTTATGAGCCCCAAAAGAAGGTGCCCCTATCCTTCATTGTTTCCAAATGGAGGGAAGGCATTTAAAAGGTGTGCAGTCCCTTTAAATGTGATGGCCAGAACTCCCTTTGGAGTTCAATTGTGCTTGTCACACCCTTGCTCCTGGCTCCACCCCCAATGTCTCCTGGCTCCACCCCCAAAGTTTCCTGGCTTCACCCTCAAATTCTCCAGATAGTTCTTGAGTTGGACCTGGCATCTGTAAGCACATTTCAAGTATTTAAAACTCTCCTGCATATTATCTCAACAAGCTTTCAGTCAGTCTTATACAAAGACCAATATTATTTCTCTCACACTGCAGCTGAAATGAGGTAATTATTTCTCTCACACTGCAGCTGAAATTCTGTTGCCTACCTCAGAATTGGTTGCTGAAACCAGATTTGCACTAAGGACTTCCCCATCTCGCTGCTGACACTCTGTACTGCTTTATGAGTATGTGTGTATGTGGAGTCTGTTTCTCACAAGACCAACTCAATCAAATGACAACTGAGAAATATTTACATCTAATGCGGCATTCAAATAAATAATTAAAATCAACAATAATGAATATTACAGACAACAGAATAATACAAAGGTAAAAAGAAATGTGACATTTAGAATTAGCACATACAGAAACACACAAAACCAACAAGGAAACAAAATAAAAAGATTAATGCTTTGCATACATTTTGTGTACTGTATGGAGTGGGTCTCATCACAAGGCGTGTATATATATTTAGGAACTACAAATTGTACACTACAATTTAAAAAAAATGCCATTCCAAATTAAAAGTAAGTACAACACATTATGCAACATTTTGTTGCACGTCCCAACTTGCTATTTAAATTATTGTGCAGAACTGGAAAATAATATGCAGTGCCAGTGACCTGTATTGTTATTATTATTGCTTTCAAGTCACAGACAACTTATGGTCACCCCATAGGGTTTTCAAAGCAAGAGATGTTCAGAGGTGGTTTGCCATTGCCTTCTTCTGCATAACAATCCTAGACTTCCCTGGTGGTCTTCCATCCAAATACCAACCAGGACCAACCCTGCTTAGCTTCCAAGATCTGATGAGAATATGCTAACTAGTGAAAGGTCAGGAAAGTGACCATTATAGCCTTTTATTATTCTACATACTCACACCTCTTTAAGAATACTTGCTATTGCTATTTGCACCTTTCAGAATCCCCTTTTCCTCCCACGCATATATTTTTGAAGCTGAAGGCAGGGCTGATTGAAGCTGGTTCAGACACATGAAAACACGGACAAGCTCCATCTATAATAAGTTTTCTACTTATTATGGACAGAGTTCCTGAAATATGAACAATCCATAAAAATTATGAATGGATAGTAACCCTCTCGTCTAATACCCAGGACAGGCTGTGATGTGATAACTTGACGCTCATCTGATTCATAGATGCTCATGTCCTCCTTATCATCCTTTGCGCAGGATACATGTGGCTTCTCAAAGGTAATTGCACTCCTAGAGTCCTAGCTGGCAGTCATGGTATTAACAGGAGATAGTAGGGGCCAAGAAGGCCAAATCACAATACCAGTTTCCATCATACCATGCCCTTCCATCTTTTGCTCAACCAGGTAAGTGCAGCCAAACCACAATTATCACCTTCACCTGCCTCTTTTCTCCTACCATCAGAAAGCAGTTTCCTATAGATGCACAGGCAAAGGCAGAGGTGGCCAAACTGCAGCTAGGGAACCACATGTGGCTCTTTCACACATATTGTGTTGATCTCGAAGCCCTACCACCCTGTCAGCAGGCTTGGAGAAGGCATCTGTCTCTTTAAATCACATATCACAGGAACTGGTCAGTAGGTACCCACAACACTTGCCAGTCTCAGAGTAAAGATACAAAAAAGCCAGAAACAGAATGTTGTGGTTAATTCTCGTAAAAATGAGTAGCAGGAGGCTGGCATGTGCATACTCTGCATTTAAAAAAAAATAATTTCTGTCCCGATCAGCATCAATTATGTATATTATCATACTGTGCATAATATAGTTTTCTTTCAACTCTCACTTTACCAAGAATTTTGATTGCTCCCTTCCCCAAGGCAAAAGAAAGAGGATTTTTTTTTTGGCAAGGATTAAGGGAACGGAAAGAGGAATAGGCAGTTAGGGAGACTGGGAAATATTCTGTGCACCTGATTCCTGCCTCACCTATACAAAGTCTGCCTAATCCTCAATGGTCTACTAATACCTCCTCGCTTTGGTTTGGTGTTCTCCCTTTACACAAACCAGTGGATTCCTCCTGAGAAAACATATGGGCGGGGGGAGGCCTTCAGCATATTACCCTAATTTGACTCCCTTCCCTGCAACACTATGGATTATGAATGCTCTTGGCATTTGTACAGAAAACTTGAAATAACGCAAGAAATAGTGAATTTGATGAGTTACATAGGACCGTTGGGAAGAAAAATACAACGGGCTTTAGAAAGAGGCTCTGACGAGTGCCCGTCCACCTTCACTGTCTTCCCACCAACCTGAGTGAAGGCATTCACTCCCCCCACAAAGGGGAGTTGATCTCTGCCATCTTGAAAGCATTTGTAATTTTGATTTGCAGTCCTCAGCTGGAGATTGGCAACAGTGGTTCTCCATAAGGAAATGGCTGGTTTGGAGGGTGGATATGACATTGTACCTGAGGTCCCATCCCTTCTCAACCCTACTCTCTCCAGGCTCTACCCTCAAATCTCCAGGAATTTCCCAGCTGGGAGTTGGCAACTGTAAGTAAGGAGAGCCAGTTTGGTAGGAGAGCCAGTTTGGTGTAGTGGTTAAGTGTGCGGACTCTTATCTGGGAGAACCGGGTTTGATTCCCCACTCCTCCACTTGCACCTGCTGGAATGGCCTTGGGTCAGCCAGAGCTCTGGCAAAGGTTGTCCTTGAAAGGGCAGCTGCTGTGAGAGCCCTCTCCAGCCCCACCCACCTCACAGGGTGTCTGGGGGAGGAAGGTGGGGGAGGAAGGTAAAGGAGATTGTGAGCCGCTCTGAGACTCCTCGGAATGGAGGGCGGGATATAAATCCAATATCTTCTTCTTCTTCTTCTTCTTCTTCTTCTTCTTCTTCTTCTTCTTCTTCTTCTTCTTCTTCTTCTTCTTCTTCGTCACACTGGCTGACATGGAGGGCTGCTGCTGAACAGGAGCAAGCAGCCAGGCCTAGTTAAGTCATGCCAGTGAGGTGGCATCAATCCACCCAGAGGGTGCTGCTAGGCCTAGAAGATCTCCTGGGATCACAACCGAACTCCAGACAACAGATCTCTCTCCTCATCCTGTAGAATATAACTTCTTTGGAGAGTGAACTCTGTGGCATTATATTCAGCTGAGGGCTCTCCCTTTACTGCTTAGCAACAGCTTCTGGCTAGCAGCTTCTCCATTGGGCCAATCCTCATCTGTCCTGGGGCAAGGCTGAGGGGAGGAGGGAGGGAGGGAGTGACAGGAAAGAGGCAGCTGTCATGGCCTCTAAGGAAATGCTCCCGGCAGGGCCAGCCCTTGCCACCTAGTTGCATTACGGCAATGGTGGTGGCTCCCTGGCTGTTTTGGCAGCCTTCAGAGGCTGTGTATGCTGGGAGATCATCTGTGTGGGCTGTTGCTGGCAGTGGCTATGACACCTTTTGTGAGGCTGCAGTAGAGCAGCAGCCCCTTCTGAGGCCAGTTGACAGAGAGGACACAGAGAAGCATTGAAGATGTGTCTGACTCTGAGATAAGAGTGTTTTGGTGGTTTGTTCAGGATTCCCAGGGCTGCAATAGGCAGGGGCAGGGGAGTCAGCCAGTGGGAGGCCAGAGATGCTGACTGAGCTGTGATGGGGAAATGGTTTAAGGAGTGCATGGAATGCACCCCTAACCCAACCCTAACCCATTTGTCAACCACCATTAGGGAAATATATATAAGATTGCTTTGAAACTGGGACGGTAATGTTCATTTGCGTGATCTGTATGGCATAGGATCTTGTCAGTTAAGCCGGGTCAGCCCTGGTCAGTATTTGGATAGGAGACCACCAAGTATGCTCAGGGATGGTACACAGAGGCAGGCAATGGCAAACCACCTCTCATTATCTCTTGCCTTGAGACCCCTATGGAGTGGACATAAGTCATCATTATCAACATCATGGTCATTCCACATTGTTTTCCAGTTTTGCACAATAATTTAAGTAATGCCTGTGTTTATACAGTGGCTGAAATAAGGCTCACCCTAAGTTGGCTGCAATGTGATAGCACTTTCCACTAGCTAATTGTGGGGCTCACGCGCTTGAACCTCCAGACCCCACAAAGCCTGAAGACAGAAATGTGAGTGGATCACGCAGTTGGCATATCAGCCTGAGCCGCCCACGATGTGTCTGAAAGGCTAAAAGGGCACAGACATCTTACACATATTCTCGCTTCCTTTTGCTGACACATATATTCTTGATAAATTGCTGGCTGTATCGAATCTTGGGGGCTATGAAGACATAACCTCATGCATGCTTCCTGTTTCATTAACTGCCTGAGATGTATAAATAAAACCAGGACTTGCAGAGAGGGAGCTTTCCTCACTTCCTCAATACACGTGTCGAGAGTCTTCATTCCTACAGCTAATATTCATTTACTAATCAGCTAAATAAATAAATGTAAATGCCTTTTTAGTAAGTCAAAAAAGCTGTCCCCATTTAACAGAATAGTTGTTTTTTTAAAAAAGAAAATCTCCTTTTAATACAACTCTTTATATGACTTTCAGAATAAGAAGTATCCCTCCATATCCTCTAGAGAACAAGAGAGAATGTCTCTTCTAAGTATGTCTCTTCTAAGTATGCTTTTCCCCCTTCAAAAATATTGTTGCAATATATATACACAAAGGTATGCAGATTAAATAGTTCTATCAGTTAAAACGCATATAATTTATAGGGTGATATTCGTTTAATTTAACATGATAATTTATCTACTTAAAATTCACTGAGGCCTATATTTGGAAACAAGTATTCTTCACATTAACGTTTCAAAGGCACCGTTTGAAAACAAAATTAAACGTACTAAAATGCTGCTTAATGTTGAGTTTGTGCCTGTCAGCTCTACTTTTGTGAACTAGGTTGAAATATCAGTTGACAGGGTGGAGATTTCAGCACCCCAGGCTTCAGCAACTGAGACACTAGAGCACCTAAGAGGTCAGGAAAATTGCTGAGGAATTCCTGGATGGTCAGTTTTACATGTTTCTTCTTTCTCCTCCCCTTCCTCCCACAAGGATTGCCAGTTCCTGGTGGGGAACACCTAATGATTTTGAGGGTGAAGCCTGAGGAAGGCAGGGTCAAGGAAGGGAGGGACTTCAGTGGGGTATAATGCCATAGAATCCACCTCTAGGTGAACAGATCTCTGTTGCCTGGAGATTAGTTGTAGAAGTGGAAGATCTCCAGCCACCATCTGGAGGCAGGCAACCCTAGCCACCACCCCTTCCAGGAGTAAAGACAGTGTTGTGTGTGAGGGGTGGGTGGGTCAGTTTTGTGTTGTAAATCCTCATGGTGGTGAAAAGGATTAAACCAGGGGTGTCAAATGTGCAGCAAGGGCTGGATTAGGCCCCTGGAGGGCTCCTATCAGGCCCCTGGGCAACTGGCTGCCATCTGTTTCCTTCTCCCTCTCTTGCTTCCTTCTGCATCTCAGCTTGCTTTGCCAGGCTTGCTCAATCACACAGGAGCTACAGAGCAAAGCTTCCATTTTCCCCATTGGTTGACCAGCACATGAAACAACATGTACAAAAGCTCACAATGCCCAGTCATTTCATGTTTTCCTCTGGGTCTTAGGCTCAAAGCATTGACCATGAGATTTCTATAATGAATGTCAATAAATCAAAAGTAGGTTTGCAACTTACAGATACACACCTGAACAACACCTGAACAGCATACTTGAGATTTGCTATAGCGCATACATTGTCTCCAGATGTTGATGCAATAATTCAAAGAATTAGTTATCAGTTATCAGAGACTGTTAAATAAAATATTGCAAGAATGCTGTGATGATCACCAAAATAAAGCTTGTCTTTTCTCTAACACCTGCTTCTTTGACTTGGTGTGTGTGTGGGGGAGAATCTCCTGGCTTTGATGGCAGGAAATAAACCCAGGGTCTCTTGAGGCCCTGGAAAGCTTTTGGTGCAAAACTGGCTAGGACACTTTTGTGGCCCTCAAATCACTGTCCCTCCCTCCCTTCCCCACCTGCTGCTTCAGTTGACAAAAGATCTGTCTTCACATCTCCTCCTAAATTGTCTACCAGTGCCATTAAGCAGGTGTCTGATTTCTGCCCAAGAGGCTGCATCTCTTCAGGAATGATGTGCTGTGCTGATCAGGAATAATTTAAGGACTCTTAAATTATCCCTGTCCTCCCCAGGCTCCATCCCCAAATCTCCAGGAGTTTCCCAATGTAGATCTGGCATCCATACCTCCTGATTCTCTGCTGGTGGCCAGGGAAGACCTGGCACCCCTAGAGGCAGGAATGACTCAGCTCTGAAACCTGTTTTACTTCTACGGGCCTGCTGCCTGCCACTTGTGAAGTTATGAGGAAGGAGAGAGTACCTCTAAACGTGTGCGGAGTCCTTGTTCCTTGCCATTAAAGGCTAAACCAGCTAGGATGCTGGGAGTTTCACAAATGGAATTCCCAGTGGTCTCTTCACACTTAATTTTTAGGCTTGTTTAGGTTTGATTTTGATCTGGAGACACAGGCACAACGTGAAGGGGGATTCATTTTACTGTTGTTTATAAACGATTTATAGGCCACCAATTTAGGAAACAGCTGAAGGCAGTTCATAAGTAAAAACAAAAGCATGACAACAACATCATAAATTATTAGTAATAAAAATAAGCGATTGGCATAAAAACAGCATAAAACAAGAATTGAGCAGCCTAATAAAACAGTGCAGGGATAGATTAACACCCCCATCTCATGTCTTTGATCTGAAAAAGCGTTGCAGAACTGCTGCCAAATACACAAATGTTCACAATGCTGGAATGAAGAGGCAGGTCTCACCATTACCAACCTGAGGGTTGCTTTACTTAAAGGTTACTTCTAGAAAACTGCTGATTTCCAGACTATAGAGGAAAGGGCAGCTGCAGAGAGCAGACTCTATGACAGGAGAGGCCAAACTTCCTTAATGCAAGGGACACATGCAAGGGACACACAGAAGAAACATCAGATGTTTGAGAGCCACAAGATATGCCAAATATTACACACACTTTAATAAAAAACTCTCAATATTTTCTTTGCACAGAAAGGTAAAATACATACATATGAACCTTACAACACGACCATGCTAGAAGGAGACTTTAAAAAAAGCACTGGGAATAACAGACCTCATAAAACCAGCATAGGGAAAGGTTAGGGGATTATTTTTTGGCACCAGTGAAATAAGGAAACACACGTGTATCATATAAATCACTGAACACCATTTGCACCAGTATTCATCTCTCTTTGCCCTGACACCAAGGTTAGTAATTACAGCTCCTAAAAGAGCTATGAAACTAAGGGGGAACTCAGCACTGCCCTCTAAAATTCCCTCCTTCCAATGGAAAAGCCTAATGGGGGTGGGGGTGGGAAACACCTGAGAAAAGTTGTGAAGTGTTATCACAGGAGAACTAAGGGGCACCATGACTGATGACCCTGAAGCGGGGGGAGGGAAATGTTTGCTGGTCACTCCATTATTCCAGATGGAAACCAATTCCCATAGGGTATAATGGAGAATTGATCTGTGGGTATCTGGGGCTTTGTGGGGGGAGTTTTGAGGTAGAGGCACCAAATTTGCAGCATAGCATCCAACGCTTCTCCTCAAAACACCCTCCAAGTTTCAAAAGGATTGGACAAGGGGGTCCAGTTCTATGAGCTTCCAAAGAAGGTGCCCCATCCATTATTTCCAAACGGAGGGAAGGCATTTAAAAGGTGAGCAGTCCCTTTAAATGAGATGGCCAGAACTCCCTTTGGAGTTCAATTATGCCTGTCACACCCTTGCTTCTGGCTGCACCTCCAATGTCTCCTGGCTCCACCCCCAAAGTCCCCAGATATTTCTTGAATTGGATTTGGCAGCCCTATCTATAATTTTTTTTTAAAAAAGGTAGTCCCCTGTGCAAGCACCAGTCGTTCCCGACTCTGGGGTGACATCACATCATGACGTTTTCACGGCAGACTTTTTTACGGGGTGGTTTGCCATTGCCTTCCCCAGTCACCTACACTTTCCCCCCAGCAAGCTGGGTACTCATTTTACAGACCTCAGAAGGATGGAAGGCTGAGACGGTTTTCGCACACCACACAGTCACGTCCCTGTTCTCTCCGCAGCGTCCGTCGGTTTCCCCACCATCTGCGCTGAAGTTACAGGAAGTGCTGCAGCTTTTGCGTAGCAAACGTAAACCGCTAAAACCCAGTTTACATTTGCTACGCAAAAGCTGCGGCACTTCCTGTAACTCTGGCGCAGATGGTGGGAAATCCAACAGACGCTGTGGAGAGAACAGGGACGTGACAGCGTGGTAAACTGTGTGCGAAAACGATATGTGTCAACCTTGAGCTGGCTACCTGAACCCAGCTTCCAGTGAGATCAAACTCAGTTTGTGAGCAGAGTTCAGACTGCAGTACTGCAGCTTTACCACTCTGCGCCACAGGGCTGCTTGTATCTATAATTACTATTAACATAATGTTATGCCAGTGGGAATCATCCATAGAAGCTTTTTTAAAAAGCAAAAGACTTGGGTTTTGCATTGATTGATTGTTGGGGGAAGGCTCCTGTTTCTTGAGCTTCCTCTCTGGTGTGGAAAATTCCAGCCATCACCACAGGATGGCACATTCCCAAGAATGATTCATGGCTTGAAATGGTCAAAAGCGAAGGGCAACCTGAGCCTCCAGAAAGTCCTTGGCATGGCAAAGTCTTCTAACGCTGTGCCACCTCAGATTACACTGCATATCTGAAAGCTCCAGTTTCAAAAAGGACATTTCCTTTGTGAAAGCTTACACAAGCCTTCCACACAGTCCGCGGCTTGGGAGTTTTGCTTTTCAAAGAAACATTCTCCACAAGTGCAAACCAGCCTGCGAGGACTGTACCGAATCAAGGGCTCAAGTTTTGAACTGACCTTCAAATAAACTTGCTGTGACATTACTCCCATCAAACTGCAAATTGAAGCATGTGGGCTGCGATCACACACATACAAATAATGCACTTTCAATCCAATTTCCAACTGGATTTTGCCAGTTCACAGATTAAAATCTAGTTGGAAAGTGCATTGAAAGTGGATTGAAAGTGCATTATTGCATGTGTGTGATTGCAAATGCTCATGTTATGTTCTGTCTCTTCTGCTTGCATGTCCTCCACAACTCCCCACAGAACATCCTATCTCTAATGTTTTATTGTCCTCCTTCATTGATGGAATTAATGCAAGGGTAATTGTCACTTGCTCCCTTAGATATAGTAAGAGCCCCGTGCTGCAGAATGGTAAAGCTGCAGTACTGCAGTCAGAGCCCTCTACTCATGATCTGAGTTCGATCCCAGTGGAAGCTGGTTCAGATAGCCGGCTCCAGGTTGACTCAGCCTTCCATCCTTCTTAGGTCGGTAAAATGAGTACCCAGCTAGCTGGGGGGAAAGTCTGGGGGGGATGACTGGGGAATGCAATGGCAAACTACCCCATAAAAAGTCTGCCCTGAAAACGTTGTGAAAGCAATGTCACCCCAGAGTCGAAAACAACTGGTGCTTGCACAGGGGACTACCTTACCTTACCCTTAGATATACACAGGCAAAGATAAGTCCGTTCTTCCATCTTCCCACCACCATCTCTGTGCACACACACATGTACCTTCTCCCTGTGAGAGCTCTGGCTTGGTTTTTTTTCCCCCTTCCCCCTTTCTTTGTTCTTTGGGAAAGTACCTGCCATGTGCAGAAGTAAACTGTGGCGTCTGCATCTACCACAGTATCTTCTCTTGGGAAATGGCTTGGAGCCAGACCTTGATTGTGTATCTTGCAATCTACCCTTTGTGACTGGCATAGGTAGCCCATGGAGACGAGGCTAGAATTGCCAGGTCCGCCCTGGCCAGTGGCAGGAGGCGTGTGTGTGGGTGAGGGGAGGGTTGCCAGATCCGGGTTGGGAAACTCCTAGAGATTTGGAGGCAGAGCCAGGGGAGGACAGAGATGGAATGGGGTGGAATGCTATAGAGTCCACCCTTCAAAGCATCACTTTGCTCCAGGGAAACTGATCTCTGTAGCCTGGAAATGAGTTAGAACAAATTTTGAGTCCAGTGGCACCTTCAACACCAATAAAATTTTATTCAAGGTTGGCCTCAAAGGGCCACTGGGCTAAAAAATTGTGCTGCTGCTTCAGACTGATATGGCTGCCCACCTAGTGGTAAGTACAGGAGATCCCCATGCTCCCCCTGGAAGATGGCATCCCTAGACAAGGCTGCAGCAAAATATAGAACAAGGTACGTGGATACATGCCATGCACTTGCAATTGACTTATAGCTACCTCAGAAGTGGACTTTCAAGGCAAGTGAGAAGTAGAGATGACTTGCCAGTGTCTTCCTCTGCAATCTTCTATGGTGGCCCTCCCACCTAAGTACTGACTCTGCATCATTTCCAAGTTCTGATGAGTTTGGGCTATGCCATAACATTCCACATCTATAGAACAGGGTAGGATCACATTAGTGTTTGGGGAGAATCAAGAGATCCCTGCAGAAACACAGAGGTCATCTCCTTCAGCCTCCCACTGGCCTTCCACGGGCTCAAGAGGTTTCATAGATGAGTTTAGTGTTGCATTAGATGAATTCTTCTCCTCCTCCAAGTGACCACAGCCAACTGCCACCCAGCTAGGATAAGATTCCCCTTGCTGCATATTTCCAGCATTCTTTAAGCTGTGCAATTCTCCTTTTTAGTAGTTGGCAGCATTTTACATTCGCTTCCCAAATGCCACACTGCTTTTTCACTCACCTATAGGAGCTGAGGGATTGGGGCAGAGACAGAAGCAGTCCCGCTCTGTCCTCCTTTTTGACCCCTGCTGTGAGGGGTCACAGGTCACTGCTGGCTGGGAGGAAGTTGTTTGATGGTGACTTACAAAGGTCTGGAGGCTAGGAGGGACAGGATTTTGTCAAAGAGTGTTTCTCAAACGTATTTTTAAACTTGCCACCCTTTTCTTGAACTTTCTTTAACTGGCCCTCTTCTTTACCCACCACCACCCATCTGTAGGAATTTCTTGCTACTTGCATTCAGCTGGGTCAGCTACTACACAGGAAAGTATACAGTTCTGGCTGGCTATCAGGGGGTGTGGCCTAATATGCAAATAAGTTCCTGCTGGGCTTTTTCTAAGAAGAAGAAGATATTGGATTCATATCCCACCCTCCACTCCAAATCTCAGAGGCTCAGAGCGGCTCACAATCGCCTTTATCTTCCTCCCACACAACAGACACTCTGTGAGGTGGGTGGGGCTGAGAGGGCTCTCACAGCTGCCCTTTCAAGGACAACCTCTGCCAGAGCTATGGGTGACCCAAGGCCATTGCAGCAGGTGCAAGTGGAGGAGTGGGGAATCAAACCCGGTTCTCCCAGTCCCAGATAAGAGTCCACACACTTAACCACTACACCAAACTGGTATACACTACACTACACCATAAGCCCTGTATGTACCTATATTTTTGTGTGTGTATGTTATTCATTGATATTGTGTTTTACTGTGTAACAACAGTGTTTTAGTATATACCAACGATAAATAACCTGCCCCAATGAGCTTACAGTTTGTATTTCAATAGGGGCAGCTGAGCAGGAATGCACAGAAACACAGGTTTTTTAAATTATTTTTTTATTTTTTATTTGTATCCCGCCCTCCCCGCCGAAGCAGGCTCAGGCTCAGTTCCAGCTGACTTGGTGTCAGGGGCCATGGCCTAATATGCAAATGAGTTCCTGCTGGGGCTTTTCTACACAAAAGCCCAGTATGAAACAATGGTGGCATCAAGAGGTGAGGCCTAATATGCAAATGAGTCCATGCTGGGCTTTTTCTACAAAAAAAAGACCTGGATAGTGCACAAGACAGCAAAGGGAGGGGATAGCTAGGAAAGGCAAGGTTAGCCAAACTTCATGAGGATAACTATGTTGGTCTGCACTAGAAGAGCACGATTCAAGTCCAGTAGCAACAAGATTTCCAGGTTACAGGCTTGGGAGTTAAAGTTCCCTTCATCAAATATCTGATTCAGTTATCTAACGAAGGGAGCTTTGACTTTTGAAACTGTACACTTTGGATATCTTGTTGATCTTTAAGATGCTACTGAACTTGAAGATTAGCCAAGGGTACAGCTGAACGATTGCTGTCACAAGTACTTTGATTTGATTGCAGTTGCAGGTGAGGATCGAGACTCGAGAAGTTATGTCAAAAGGCTTCATAGAAGAGGTAAGTTCTGGGATTTGAAGGAAGAGATCATGTAGCTGTATAGAAAACAACCTTATGCTGTACTTCTTGGGAATGCGAAGGTTGAGCTGTTATATTTGGACCCAGCTGCAACTATGTGATCGTAAGCATTTGGAGGGGCTCTTAGATCTTGCCAGAGTTAATTTCTACAAGCAGACGTGCCCGAGCTCAAAGTTGCCTGGAAGCCACAGTCTCTGATCTAGAATCTGTGCTCCTTAATCCAGAGATCTGTGGCTTCTGGCAAGGGTTATTCAATATGCAGATAATAGGCTCTGAAGTGTCTCTTCTTTATTGTGGCTTCAAACATTCCCTTCAAACTTTATGATCTATGATTCTAACAAGTGGAAACACCCCAAAATACAATGGGCAGAAAGCCTTTCTTGCTGTCTCATTTAATACTATTACCCCCCAAAGTGATAATCTTAGATGTATGACTGTCTCCCTAAAATGGCTAAATGCAAAACAATTTTTATTGTGGAACATGTCTGTAACTTTTATGTGAAGTTAAGACAGAGCCTTCTCTTATTGACAGCACATGTAAGGAAAAACCTAGTCTCCTAGGTATAGAAGGTGTGTGATTCATATTGAGAGCGCTTTTCCACATTATCTTGGAATCAGCTGTGGAGGAGATAAGATTAGAAGTACAGAGGGTCTTCCTCATGATGGGTAGGCAGAATTTACCAGTCATCCTTCACAGATCAACTTTCATAATCCCCCCCCAATCTTGTGCAGTAGCTGTTGATGTACATTTTCCAAAAAGCACTAAACTAACGTGGGAAAATATATTTGCTTCTCCAGCCAGTACACTTTGCAGCAGACCAGTACCAAAGCAATATCTAAAAGTTTTAATGTGGACAGCAGCATTTGGATGCACATGGATTTCAACCAAAAACTGGTGTGTGTAGGATTGTGTTAGACCTGGATACGACTCTTCCTTTATTTATGTATTTACTTAATTTATACTCCACCTTTCTCTGCAAAAGAGACCCCAAAGTGGTTTAGATCGTTCCCCTCTCCCCCATTTTAGCATCCCACAACAACCATAAGAGGTAGGGTTAGGGTTAATCTTCCACAGCAGATTAGGAAACTGAACATGGGTCTCTCCAGGGCTTTTCTGTAGGAAAAGTCCAACAGGAACTCATTTGCATATTAGGCCACACCCCTGACATCACCATTGTTTCACACAGGGCTTTTTTTGCAGAAAAAGCCCAGCAGGAAGTAATTTGCATATTAGGCCACATCCCCTGATGCCAAGCCAGCCAGAACTGTGTTTCTGTGTATTCCTGCTCAAAAAAAGCTCTGGTTCTCTCAGATCCTAACTGGACACTCTTAACCACTATCCCATACTAGCTGGGTGACCTTGGGCAAATCACTCTTGGCTTAAACAAGTTCACAGAGTTTTGGTGAGCATCAAATGGGGAGAAGCCCATACAGATTACTTTAACCTCTTTAAAGCAACAACAAGTTATAATTTGGGTAAATAAGAAATAAATTGGCTAATGCAGGCAAGAAGTGTACGCATGCGTATTTATTTGGAAGTAAAGTTTATTACCCTGATCATTGACCTGACCTGGATGGCCCAGGCTAGCCTGACCTTCTCAGCTTGCAGAAGCTAAGCAGGGTAGGCTTGGGCCAGTATTGGGATGAGAGACCACCAAGGATGTCCAGGGTTGCTCCACAGAGGCAGGCGATAGCAAACCACTTTTAAACGTCTCTTGTCTTGAAAAGCCTATGGCAGGGGTGGCTAAACTCGCTTAACATAAGAGCCACACAGAATAAACATCAGATGTCTGAGAGCTGCAAGACAGAAAGAAGGAAGGAACATATATGAACATATGAAGCTGCCTTATACTGAATCAGACTCTCGGTCCATCAAAGTCAGTATTGTCTACTCAGACTGGCAGCAGCTCTCTAGGGTCTCAAGCTAAGGTTTTTCATGCCTACTTGCCTGGACCCTTTTTAGTTGGAGATGCCAAGGATTGAACCTGGGACTTCTGCTTACTAAGTAGATGCTCTACCACTGAGCCACCATCCCCCCCCTAAGGAAAGAAGGAAGGAAGGAAAATAGATGGGGGAGAGAGAGGTAGAAGGAAAGCAACTTTAAATGCATTTTCCAAGCTCCCAGCCAGATTGGCGAAGTGATTTAAAGAGAGAAATGGCTTCTCCAAGCTGGCTGATTGGGCAGTGAGGGCTTCAAGAGCCACACAATATGTGTGAAAGAGCCACAGTTTGGCCAACCCCTGCCCTACAGGGTCACCATAAATCAGCTGCGCCTTGACCACACTCTCCATCACTACCAAAGTTCATTGTAACCAATGGATCATCTTGCAACCAAATGCATCCATTGAGGACACATGTGCAGCTCTTTCATTGTACACCCCTAACGACTGCAATTCTGCCATTTAATCAGGTCTTTTTTTGGTACGTTGTAAACTTGAGCACTCCATAAAGTTTCTTTCTCAGCCTTCTGGAATTTCACTTGCCTTATAAGATTTGATCAAAATTAAAATCAACAGAGCAGAGATCTCCTCCGCCAGCTCCTGTTTTGAACTCTTGGGTGCAATTTATCCCAGGCTGCTGATTTTAAAATGTTTATTCCTAGTAGATGCTGTTTAACATCCTCCCCAGGTGCAGTTTTCAACGGAAGATGGTTCATCATCATTATAGGATATGGATGTATCACTCCACTTCTTCCCAAATACAGAACAGAAATATTTATTGAACACTTCTGCCTTCTCTCCGTCATTAATAACAATTTTTCCCCCATCACCCGTCAAGTGATGCCCCCACCTCATTGTTAGGGTTTCATTTGTTCTTGATAAAAACTTTTTAAAAAACCCTTGTCTTATTGTCCTCAGCTCTGTCAGCGGCAAGCCTTTCTCCAATAGCTGTCACTTCTCTTATTAACTTTGTACATCTCCTAATTGATAATTTGTATTGATTCTTCACCCTTTCATTTCCCCATTTGCTTCTTAAAAAAAAAAACTTCCTTTGAGGTTGTAGCCAAAGGAAATGGTTCTGTTTTGGCTGCAAGAAAAGAAGCCTCCTGATCAGGAAGGGCTGCTTTTGACATGACATTTTCCCCATTCTGCCATAATGCTTTGCACAAATACCACCCTAAAGGGGTGTGTGGGGGGAACATGCATGGGCACCAAGTAAAAGCCACAAATCACTCCACACCCACATCCACTGTAGCCGTCCAATCTTTCCTCTTCTGCACCCACCCAACGGATAGCACTTACTCATTCCCTGGAAAAGATCAGTTCCCCCTTCCACATTTCCAATAATTAAGAGATTATAATTTCCTGTTCACCAATAGACATGGATTTGAAAGGGCAATAGACAGTGTTGTGACCAGAGCTTTTTTTGTAGCAGGAACTTTGCATATTAGGCCACACACCCCTGATGTACTAATCTTCCAAGAGCTTACAGGACTCTTAGTACAGGGCCTACTCTAAGCTTCAGGAGGATTGGCAACATCAGGGTTGTGTGACCTAATATGCAAAGGAGTTCCTACTATACACGCACACACAAAAAAGGCCCTGGTTGTGACTTAGGGTTGCCAGCCTCCAGCTGCAAACTGGAGATTTCCAAGGAATTACAACAGAGATCAGTTCCACTAGGGAAAAAGGCTGCTTTGGAAAGTGGATTCCCTGCTGAGATCCCTCCCCTCCCCAGGTTCCACCCTTAAAGCTCTAAGAATTTCCAGACCAGAGTTGGCAACTCGTGTATATACAGGGCAGGCCCTAGACTGTCTGGCACCCTAGGTAAGGCTAGCTTCTGGCATCTCCCCCCCCCCCCGGCACTGATAATGGCACTGAGTCACATGGGGGGTGCCCAATTTGGTGCCCCCGGAAGTCTGGCGCCCTAGGCAATTGCCTAGTGGCAGAGCCAGCCTTGTGTATATACATGTATGAAAAAGCTAACGTTTTGCTACCTCGATGCTGCATAATTTAATCTGTTCCTGATGTTCCTGCATGTACATGGATGGACCTATGAACTTAATTCATTCCTGCCACACATATAATTTTTTCTACTTCATCCATAAAGACTCCCCCTTAATTCTACTCTGCCACTCTCATTTACCCTGCCCTCCTTTCCTATCCTCACCATAATCTATCTACCTTAATCCAAATTTGTTTGGCTCATACGGGCTGCAATCCTAACGCTACTTTCCTTGTAGAAAACTGCATTGAATAACACTGAACTTACTCTTTAGTAGACCTACTTAGGCTTGCTTGTTTCTCAGTGCTTCGTCTGCCGAATCAGTCCCTCTGATCCTCCACAGCCTATGCCACCATGGCCAATAAATACTAGATATTCCTGTATATAGAGTGTTCACAACAATCTTGTAAGGTAGGTTGCTATTATCTCCATACTAGATGTCTGTTTGCAAGGGACTGTTATTGATTCACACTGCATAATTCACTTGGAGCCTCTGTGAGAAAGGTGGACTATAAATTCAGCGCATAAATAAATATTGCAGATTTGAGGGGAGATTGCAGAGTGTGGATGGAGTGGCTTGTCTGAGACTGCCTAGTGAATTTATGACCAAAGCAATTGAACTAAGGATTTCCACAGCTCAGTCTTTTTTTAGCTCTGCCTCAATCAGCAAGCCTTCCTGGTTGCACCATGTTCTGTCAGAGCACCAGATCTGAACAGCAAATGTTATGGAAAGATCAGTGGCTGCCCTGGTAGAACTGAGATCTGTTAAAGTCCGAGTTTGGATCCTTTATAGATGAGTGCATGCTAACATTCAACAGCTACTAATGTTGCCAACCTCCAGGTAGTAGCTGAAGGTCTCCTGCTTTTACACCGGTGATAATCAGGCAACAGAGATCAGTCCACTTGGAGAAAATGGCCGCTTTGGAAGGTGGACTCTATGGCATATCCCACTGAAGTCCCTCCCCTTTCCAAACTCCACCCTCCACATGCTCCACCCCCCAAACCTCCAGGTATTTCCCAACCCAGAGCTGGCAACCCTATCAGCTACTGTTAAGCACATACGGGAGAACAGATGCCTGCTGAAGTGGTTATTCCATTTGGCCACTATGAAAAATGTCCCTAGGATTCCAGCCTCAGGACAGTCATGATGAAGGACCAAGCTGGATATGATGGAGCACAACTAAATTTGCATTGTGACAGGTTTTACAAAATGAAGAAGAGTTACAGCACAATATGGTGGGGAGGGGAAAAACTATTTGAAAAGCTCTATGGGGGGGATGAGCTCCTCAACAAAATGTTTTTTTGGGAAGAGGGCAGTACAGATAGGGTTCATCTCCCTTCTTGAACCATTCTGTGTTTTAAGCAGGGGCTGGCTGGGAAGTTAAAAGGACCCAAAGTGTCTTGACCCTAGAACCAGCACTGCAGTGGACAGGGCCATTGAACCCTGACCTAACTAGTCACATCTACTGTGGGCACTGACATGGCTGCTTGTTGCTACTGAAGGGGTCAAATGGTGCTGCCAGAGATATCGGGGCTGGAGTTTGCTTGCCCTTGGCCACCAGCAGCTCTCCAGGGCAGTGGCCCATGGGGAACTTCACCAGCAAGTTAATTGGCTAGTCAGCCCCTGGTTTTCAATCTCTCCCAGCCTCCCCTGCTTTGGCAGGGAGCTGAAACAGCTTGTACTGTGGAGCTTGTCCCCACATCCCAATGAAACCAGAAGGGAAAGGCTTTAATAAGTCCCACTGCTTTTAAGGTCCTTTATACCTCAGTGTCCTGAACTGGGTAGCCCAAGCCAGCCCAAACTTGTAAGACCCTGGAAGCTAAGCAGGGTCAGCCCAGGGTAATATCATATTGGAGACCTCAAAGGAATACCAGGATCATGATGCAGAGGCAGGCAATGGCAAACCACCTCTGAATGACTCTTGCCTTGAAAACTCTACAGAGTCGCCAGAAGACTATGATCCGAAGGCATTAGTGTCAGCAGGATTTAGGCCTGATGGTCTTGTTTTGGTTATCACTGGCTTCCATCTTTAAACCTGGGAGGGGATGTGATAGCCAATGAAAGGAACACAAACCACTTCTTGTTATGCATGTGAGGCACCTGCCTCTATTTTTGCCACAGAGCCTTCCCTTCCTTCCATAGATTCTAACTTGGTACTCTTTTGCATTCTTAATCCCTTCCCACCAGCGATATATAACTCTGCTCACTATATCCCATTTCATTGTCTGATGCAGTGTGCCTGCACACAAAAGCTTGCATTCTGAGCAAAACTCTGTTGGTCTTAACAGTGCTCCTGGACTGCAACTTTGTTCTTCCCCTTCACAAAATACCTGTGTATGGTTGTCGCACGGGCCTCGGGTATGCGCACCCTGCTCCCGGAAGCTAAAGGAATGTATACAAAAGCTGTCCTGTGCACTTCCATCCATTCCCGCATGCCAAGGAGTCATCTCCCCCACCCCCTCCACCGCTCCTTCCAAGAACACGTCCTGGCAGCCTCTCTCTTCCCATCACAATGATGGAGACAGTCTCCAACCTTGCCCTGCCTCCCATCCACAAACACCCCATTCCCCTCCATCCCCTCCCCCTTTTCCCGTCTGCCTGCCCCTCTCTCCCTGTCTCCTTTTGTCTCTCCAGGACAGACAACGTCGTGTCTGCAGGATTCCCTCCCAACCTCCCCTTCCCTCCCCCCCCCCTCCTTCCTGATGTACGAGCTGCGGAGGAAAATGTCAGGGAAGATTCTAAATTGGACACGAGCGGCTGCGCGGTAGGGAGGGTGGGGTCCGGGCGCTCGTTCGCTCCAAATGTGCCTTCTCCCCACCCCCACAAGAAGAAGGAGGGGGAGCATATCTGCATGGCGGCGGATAGCAGCTCCCCCCCCCCCATGCAAAGGAAGATCGGGCCAAAAAAGGATGAGGGGGGTGGACGGGCGTGGAGAGGCGGGTAATCAAGCAAGCTGGTGCAAACCCAAATGAGATTTTTGTAAAGGGGGGGGGGGGAGAAAGAGAGAAGCAGCCGCAGCAGCCCCGGGCCGCCCGCGACCGAGGCGAGCCAGCGAAGAGAAGCGAGCAAGCGCCCGCCGCTGATGGATGGCGCTTTCATAACTTCCTCTGTATTAAAGTGCGGGTTCACCGCGAGGGCAGGCCCATCCATCACGCCGCTGAATGGGCCTTTGATTTGCTGAGAGCACCAGGCGCTGCGCTGGCTGTCTGCTCTGCCGGCGCGGTTAATATCTATCGCTGCAGCCGTGGGGGAGATGATGACGCGAGGAAGGAGGGAGGGAGGGTGGTGGAGGGGGGGGGAGTGGAATATAGGCCCGGTGAGAGGAAAGAGGCAAAGGGAAGGAGTTGGCGGCGGCGCATGCAACCCACTTCTTTTTTTAGAAGAGGAGGGCGCGCCTAGCGCGCACACAAACACAAAGGAAACGCCACCTTCCCCAGCACGTGCAACCTTTACGACCGCTTCAGTTAAGACGGAAAGAGCAGTGTTTGCAGCCAGCACCAGAATAGCAGTGTCGTCCCCCTCCCTCCCCTCCAGGAAATGTGTGAAAGAGGCGAGTGTCTGCAACTGTAGCAAGCCGGCGGCCCTGGAGCCGTGGGTGTGTAAGGTGTCTTTGCAAACTGGCGTCTCCGTTCCTAGCGAAAATAATAAATATACTGGGCGCAAAGTTGTACGGAAAGACCCATCTTCTGCTCCAGACGCCTTTCTCTCTAGTCCTGGGGCTCAGTAATAATGCATTTGCTCTACAACCAGAAGATCCCATGCTTAGTCCCTCAGTGGGTAGTAAGTGTTGCGCTGGCCGACTTCTTGCTGGCTGAGACACTGGAGAGCCACTGCCAGTCAGACGAGACGACGGCGACCTTCAAGGACCAGTGGTCTGACGCCGTATAAAGGAGCACAGTGCACCGAAGGCTGCCAGTTCAGTCCCAAGAACCCTTGCTCCGGAGGTTAAACTTTCCATTGCAAAGTAGAGCTCCCTGCCTTGCTTAAAGGCAGGGCGTCCCTTTTTTAGGGTACACTTTGACGTGGAAAATAGATGTGCCAGGATTGAGGACACTCCCCCACCTCCAGGCAACCACAGACATGGAATGTACATTGTGCAACCTGAATGCAGATTGCTTTGGGAAGCCACAGCCAATAATTTCTGCCAATTTATGTGTAGATGTAGCATTGCTTTACCTCCTCTGCACATACAATGGTCAGGTGTGATCATCTGCATGAGAGTTTGCCATCATCCACAGAAGCCTGGTATGTCAGGTAGAATTGGGGAAAGGTCCCGACAGAGGCTAGAGGGAGTCAAAGATTTGAGGATACAGAAGTAAGGGTTGCCATAATCCAGGTAGTGCCTGAAGATCTTCCACATTTACAACTGATCTCTGACTGGCAGAGATCAGCTCAGCTGTAGAAAGTGGCTGCTTTGAAGAGTGGACTGTATGGCATAGAACCGTGCTGAGGCCCCTCCCTTCCCCAAACCCCACCCTCTACTGCAGGGGTGGCCAACGGTAGTTCTCCAGATGGTTTTTTGCCTACAACTCCCATCAGCCCCAGCCATTGACCATGCTGGCTGGGGCTGATGGGAGTTGTAGGCAAAAAAACATCAGGAGAGCTACCGTTGGCCACCCCTGCTCTACTGGATCCGCCTCCAAAGTCTCTTGGTGTTTTCCAACACAGATCTGACAACAGGGCTGGCCCTAGACTGGCACCCTAGGCAAGGATAACTTTTGGCACCCCCCTGCACTGATAACATCACCAAGTCACACGAGGGACACCCAGTTTGGCACACCCAGGAGGCCAGTGCCCTAGACAATTGCCTAGTTTGCATAGTGGCAGGGCTGGCAACCCTATAATAGGACAGAGCTCAAAAGGGTTTCTGACATAACCAAGAATGCATGTCCACTTAACCTCCCTCCAGATAAATTGTGCTGTGTATATTAATATATATTCCTGTTCAGAAAATTAGCTGTTAGTAGGCCTGCTGCCCAAATGACACTCTTGCAGTGCTTCAGACTAACAAGTGTATTGTGTTTATTTTGTTAGCCTGCCTGCATCTGTTGAAGTAGGCTCTGACTCTGCTAATGCAACAAATACATTTATATATTTATTTCATTGACACTCAGACTTTCTCCCCAGTGGAGGCCGAATACTGCTTATATTGTTCTCCTCTCCTCTATTTTATCCTCACCACAACCCTGTAAGGTAGGCTAGGCTGAGAGTATGTGACTGGCCCAAGGTTACCCTGAGAGTTTCCTTGGCAGAAGTGGGGATTCCAGCCTGGGTCATGTACAGGAGAACCTATAGAACAGCTTTGGGGATGACTGTAATAAATGTGTGCAGGATATGAAAAGATGTTAGAATTCACTGGACCATTTTTTAAAAAATGAGTTTCAGCTCATACAATCATCCTTCAGAAAATAATGAGAGTGGCATATTCAATTAAAGCAGAGGCGGCCAAACTTAGAATAAACGTCAGATGTTTGAGAGCCGCAAGACATGAACGTCAAATGTTTGAGGGAAGGGAGGGAGGGAGGAAGGAAGGAAGGAAGGAAGGAAGGAAGGAAGGAAGGAAGGAAGGAAGGAAGGAAGGAAGGAAGGAAGGAAGGAAGGAAGGAAGGAAGGAAGGAAGGAAGGAAGGAAGGAATCAGTCTCCATAGGGTACAATGGAGAGCCCAGCAGACATTTCCCTCCCCCCCACCCTACCCCCGCTTTCTTATGTCCTTGGAGGGAGGGCCTCCAAACCAGGGGATTCCCCTGCACTCAACTGGAGATTGGCAACCGTATATGTCTTGTATGCCCACATCTTCAGTCATGCAGTGAAGAAGATTGTGCTGTGGAGGTAGCTGATGTTGAAATAACTTTAAAAAAAAACTGCATAGCCGGTCAGTTCTCCAGTGGTCCATCATAAGCCTTGTGGGGGCAAAAGCCCCACCCGGCCCCACACAGTTTCTAAAAACACTTGGGTGTGTGTGTCTCATTATGCCTTAGGAAGTTTTTGGTAATATTGAAATATTGCACATTTTTGAAATATTGCACAAGCTTTCATCCAGCAAGCTGTTTTAAAGGGGAAAGGTCAGCCCAGTTCAGATTTTTTGATACCGGTGTTTCTTTTACCCAGATCCCCCCCACACATTTATAACCACATGTAGAGCTTTTTTTGTAGCAGGAACTCCTTTGCATATTAGGCCATGATATAGTCAATCCTCCTGGATCTTTTAGTACACCCTGTACTAGGAGCCCTGTAAGCTCCAGGAGGATTGGCTACATCAGGGGTGTGTGGCCTAATATGCAAAGGAGTTCCTGCTACAAAAAAAGCCCTGACCACATAAATTATACTCTTACATCGAACTTACAGGAAAGCCCCAGCTTGGAAGCCTCAGCACCTTAGGAGGAGCAGGTAGAACACAGGGTATGCGATTTTGGGCCCCAGTATTGGGAATGGGGAGTCAAGAACTTGCAAAGTCTCAAAGACTTCCTCTGTGTTTAAATTTTCAAAGTCAATATATTTTGCCAGCATGTATAGTAGTTATTTTTAAATATGCATGAAAATGCATGCAACTGAGTTCAATGGCATTGTTTAAAGAAACAAAAAAACGCAGGGGGGAAGGGTTTTTACTGCACACCGTCTTCCCTTAATATTTCTCCGTCTTGAATTCCCCTCTCCCCAATCAGTTTTCCATTTAAAATAAATAGCATTGATGTTAGTTACCAGCGCTTTTTTTTTTTGTAGAAAAAGCCCAGCAGGACTCGTTTGCATATTAGGTCACAACTTCTGGTGCCAAGTCAGATGGAACTATATTCCTGTATGTTCCTGCTCAAAAAAAGCCTTGTTAGTTACACAAAATTGTGTATAATAGCCCTGCAGACAAAGGCCTTGTCTACACACAGTTCTGTTGGGAACCATTCCTCCCCCCCCCCCTTCCCTGCTGCATTGTGGTTCATTTGGGCATAACACAGGATTCCCCAGCTTTTATATGATTTTTCTCAAACCTCTTTTGCTCTGGAGTTTTGGGAAAGAACACAGTACAGTGTGGACAGCTGCTATGTGAGTGGGAAAATTTGGCTGTTCCCACCCACATGGGCTAGGGTTGCCAGTTCTAGGTTGGAAAATACCTGGAGATTTTGGGGGTGTAGCCTGGGGAGGGTGGGTTTTGGGAGGGGATGGACTTCAGCAGGGTATACTGCCCTAGAGTCCACCCACCAAAGCAGCCATTTCCTCCAGGGGAACTGATCTTGGTTGTCTGGAGATCAAATATAATAGTGGGCTGGGCTTTTTTTGAGCAGGAATGCACAGGAAAGCAGCTCTGGCTGGCTTGGTGTCAGGGGGTGTGGCCTAATAAGCAAATGAGTTCCTGCTGAGCTTTTTCTACAAAAAAGCCTTGTGTGGAACAATGGTGACACCAGGGGATGTGGCCTAAAATGCAAATGAGTTCCTGCTGGGCTTTTTCTAAAAAAAAAAAGCCCTGATAGTGGGAGATCTCGAGGTGCCACTCGGAGGTTGGCAACCGTACTAGCAACACGACAGCCATTTTTTCCTGACCTTGTCCCCATTGCAAAAAGAAGGAACACCAACTCAGGACCTCCAACAACATTTTATAAAACAAATATAAAGCAAGTAAATAATACATATACAGTGTCATCAGGGCTTCTAATCTTAGAAACCAGTACATTTTGGCTATGCTTACTAATACCCATGCATCTTTAATTAGGAGCTGGCTATACACGTGAAATGCCCACTTCTGTGGGTACACTTATTACATGTATACACAAACTCCTTATGCACACACTGGGATCCTCAGCTGTACATGTTCATACACTACCTATCACACATACACTTGCCAAACCAAATGCATGCACATAAGCAAACAGGGAGAGCATGTCCTTGCTGACACTTGCCATAATAAATGAAGAGTTACACCCTTTTAAGCCCACTGACTTCAATGGAATTAGAAGGGGGTAACTGTTCTTAAGATGGCACTGACTGTTAACTCCAGAGCACCATCAGGGTGTGGGTGCAAGCTGAAGTGGTTTATCCTGTGCCTGTTTGTTTTCCACTCTGCATTTACCTTCCTGAGGTGGGAAAATTACCAGCCCAATTCCCACCCCTGAGGAGGAAAAAAATGACCTTCACATAATGATGTTCTAGGATTTCCCCTAGTCTCTGTGGTAAAGCCCATAGAGACTAGGGGAGGCAGCCTGGAACATCACCCGGAAGTTATGTTATATCCTTCCTAAACTCCATCCTCCCAAAGCATCAGCACCAAGTCTGCCTGCATTTGCTGAGGCAGTGTAGGTTGGGAGCCCTAGCTCTGCTCAGTTTTGCTGGCACAAAAATTTGGGGAGGGCATATCTCACCAATTTATGCCCTTGGAGTCGTCAGTGGCAACCTCATACCTTCAAATGAGGCTACCTGCCAAAGAGTTGTAATGTAGTGGGAGAAAGCATTGCTGAGCAAAGAAGCATTGGGTATATACTGATTTTGACCACTGGTCTATACAGCTGTCACTGGCAGCAGCTCTCTAGGATCTCAGGCAGAGACACTTGACTGAGGTGCCTCAAACTGAGTCAGACCCTTGGTCTATCAAGGTCAGCATTGTCTACTCTGATTGGCAACTGCTCTCCAGGGCTTCAGCCAGAGAGATCTTTCACATCGCTTGCTGCCTTCCCTTTTTAACTGGCGATTCTGGGGATTGAACCTGAGATATACTGGAGATACTGGGGATTGAACCTGAGATCACCTTCTGCACACAAAGCAGAAACTCTACAATTAAGACATCTATTCCCTGCTCTAGAACCTTCTGGAGGGGAAAATTGATGAACTCTCCCTCCACCCCCTCTACTTTCCTCATGTGCTCACCTTCTCTGGCTCTCCTCCAACTCCTCCAGGGCAGGTTCATGACCAGTCTTTAAGCCAAATATAGGCTGGGGGATGCAGCTTTATAGAGAAGGAACGGGAGAGACTTCAGTAACCCCAGGGGGGGGGTGTTTGAGCAAGAATGCACAGGAATGCAGTTCCAGCTGGCTTGGTGTCAGGAGGTGTGGCCTAATATGCAAATGAGTTTCTGCTGGGCTTTTCCTACAAAAAAAGACTTGAGTACCTGGTCCCACTTTTGTTTGTAGTGCCCTTCACTGCTTTACAGTTGTTCAAAAGTGGTCTGCGACTGTGGAAGGGGGCTGTTGTGATAGGCTCTCAGTTAAATCCCAAGACCTGTTTCAGTCAAAAGCAAGGTTAACATGAGGTAAGAAGAGGCATCTATCTCAAATGGCAGCTTTTGAGCTTCGTTCAGAGTGGCAAAGCGGGAGTACATGCAAATGTGACCCATGGGGTACCATCCATTAGACAGCTGTTGCACATGCTCACTTAAGCAATTAGCTCAGCACATGCTCATTTAAGTGATTGGGAAGGGGCTAAGGCTCAGTGGTAGAGCATCTGCCTGGCATGTGAAAGGCCTCAGGTTCAATCCCTGGTATCTCCAGTATATCTCAGGTTCAATCCCTGGAATCTCCATTTAAAATATATGGCAGTAGGTGATGTGAAAGACCTTTGACCTTGGAGAGCTACTGCCGGGTTGAATAGACAATACTGAATTTGATGGACTGATTCAGTATAAGGCAGTTTCCTGTGTTCTTGTGAACCACACCGTGGTATGGTGGTCCAAAGCAGACAAACCCTTCTTGTACTTCTTCAGGGGAAGCCTGGCAATACTCTTAAAACACATGAACCTCGAGGAGAAAGAGGAGCACCATGTTCAGATACAGACTCATGAGAAAAACAGATGGTCAAAGACAGCCGTGCTTTAGGCAACGTAAATCAAAACCTGTACAAAACGAAACAACACCATCCTCTCACGCTGATTATATGCAGCCAGAGACGTCCCTGGCACTCTGATGCTGAAATATACAGCAGCGTGCTCTTTAATTCTGGATTAATTCCAGACTATTTTATTTTCATTTGCTGGTGCCTTACCTCATAATCAGGAAGGCACTTTTGTAAAGAGAACGGTGCCCTGGTTTACACCGTTCTTTCTGGTATGTATTATCCATTTATTGTATATATTATGCTGCATTGTGTTCTAATTCTGTTCTCTGAATTGTCAGAGATATCAGATCAGTTTCATTTTTTTTGTTCCTAATTTTTGTAATTATAGTCCTGTTGCACTATTAGATATCTTGTGCGGTCATGCAATTGGATTGCATTGTTTTATCCCATACAATCTGCTTTGAGTCTCAGATGAGAAAGGTGGGGTATGGATAAAGTAAATAGATCAGATCACTTTAGTGATCACTTTAGTGATCTGATCTGAAAATACCAGTTGGAGATGTCTGTTTGTAAGAAAGCTGAAAGGAGCATGGTAGAGGCATTGTGATGTGCATTTCTTTTGCCAGTCATGTTTTGATCAATCAGGTTTTAGAAATTCCGCAAAAAACCATGAAGCCTTTTATATCTAGGAAAAACAATGGGATAAGTGATATACCCCATAGGCACTTCCAGCTCTCTGCAATAGGTAGGGATCCCTTCAGCCTAAAGGGGACCAGAATCCCTGCCCACAGTTTGGTCCTCCCCAGCACCCCACCTCTTTAACCACCCTGATAATTAATATAGAAGGGGAAATCAAGCATGTTTCTACCAGGGGTGGCCAAGCTGCGGCTCAGGAGCCACATGTGGCTCCTTCACACATGTGGCTCTTGATGGCCCCACTGCCCTGTCAGCCAGTTTGGAAAAGGCATTTCTCTCTTTACATCACTTCTCCAAGCCAAGCCAGATGGCAGCTTGGAGAATGCATTTAAAGATAACATTGCTTTCTTTCCACCTCTCCCTCCCTAACCTTTCCCATCTATTAGCCTTCCTTCCTTCTCTTGCAGCTCTCAAACATCTCACATTCATGTTTTGTTCTCAAATATCTGATGCTTATTCTATGTGGCTCTTACCTTAAGCAAGTTTGGCCACCCCTATGCTAGTCCATTAATTCGTATTGCTATTTTGAGGATCCACTTGCCCTTGATACTCTTGGGTGCCTAAACAACCATGCTTATGCCCCTAAGATCAAACTAAGCAGTTAGAGATCCTCATCCATAACAACAACAAAAATTACTGCAGTCACTTTGGGAGAGAGAAAGAGGAGGAGGAGGAGAAGATGACTGCAGATTTATACCCCGCCTTCTCTCTGAATCAGATACTCAGAGCAGTTTACAATCTCCTATATCTTCTCCCCCCCATAACAGACACCCTGTGAGGTGAGTGGGGCTGAGAGGGCTCTCACAGCAGCTGTCCTTTCAAGGACAACTCCTGCACAGCTGTAAGTGGAAGAGTGGGGAATCAGACTCAGAAAAGAGTCTGCACACTTAACCACTACACAAAACTGGCTCTCAGAGTGAAGCCTGGCCTTTGTGTAGACACATGTTTTGATTTCTCTGCTGTGGAGTATGCACACTAACTGAGGCTGCAGTCATTGGTGTTGGTAGGTACGCATTAGTATGCATTGCTTGGCTGCCAAGGGGAAATTGCACAGTGCAGGAATTGCTGCTCTGCCCTTCACCGAGATATTCACACAGCCCACATGCCCAGCTGAAAAAAGATCAGCTTTTCTCTGGATAGTTTTAATGTCTGGAGATACTGTGAGCTGAAACAATCAGAGAGGATGCACTGGAGGGAGTCAAAGGGAAAGCTGTGTGTCTGATAGGCGAGCAAGCAGCTTGATTTTTAAGAGCGATATACCTTTTGAACTTGCATGGGAACTCTGTTGGTTTGCACTGAGGTGCCACAGCCAATGGTGGGGGAGGGACATTATAGGGCAGGGGTGTCAAACATCTGGCCTGGGGCCAGGGCTGGCCCTAGCCCTTTTGGCGCCCTAGGCAGCACAGCTCCGTCCCCATCCCGAGTCACCGTGCCTGCTGCCTACTCATGAGTAGGGGGCATGAGGGAGCCCAATTCAGTGCCCCCTCCATCCCAGCGCCCTAGGCAAGCACCTAGTTTGCCTAGTGGGTGAGCTGGCCCTGCCAGGGGCTGAATTAGGCCCCTGGAGGGCTCCTATCAGGCTCCTGAGCAACTGGCTGTTCTCTGCTTCCTTCTCCCTCTCTCTTACTTCCTTCTGTGTAACAGCATGCTGTGCAAGGCTTGCTCAATTACAGAGGAGCTACAGAGCAAAACCTCCATTTTCTCCATTGGCTGAGGCTCCAACCTTGGGAAGGAAAGGGGGGAAAGGAAGAGCTTGCTTTGCCAGGCTCTCTCAATCGCACAGCAGAGCTACTGAGCCAAGCCCCTCTTCCTTCCATTGGCAGAGGCTCCACCCCCTCCTGGTCCCCTGGGGAAGGAAGGAAGGAAAGAGCCAGAGCTTCCTTTGCCCAGTTCCCTGGATCCCATGGGAGAAATACAAAGAAAGCACCTTTACGACTGTGCTAATGCTTTAAGCATGTTTTAAGGTGGGTTTTAAAAAATCTTTGTGTTTGTCTGTGTCCTTTATATCTCTGCTATCTAATATTAAATAGGTACACATATGGGCCGGCCCAACATAGCCCGGCCTGACAAGGTCTCATTTATGTCAGATCTGACCCTCATAACAATTGAGTTCCACACGCCTATATAGCGTTTCCAGGCCTGTGTTGGAAAATACCTGGAAATTTTGGGGGTGGAACTGGGAGAGGGTGGGATTTGGGGAGGGGAGGGGCCTCAGCATGGTACAATGTCATAAAGTCCACCCTTCAAAGCAGCCATTTTCACCAGGGGAGCTGATCTCTGCCAGCTGGAGATCAGTTGTAAAAGCAGGAGATCTCTGGGCCCCACCTGGAGAGTGACAACCCTACTTGATTTGACCTGGGTCTCCATCTCAATGGTAGGGTTGTCATCCTCCATGTGGGGCCTGGAGATCTCCCAAAATTACAATCAATCTGTAGAGTTCAGTTCCCATAGAGAAAATGGCTGCTTTGGAAGGTGGACTCTATGGCATTGTACCCCACTAAGGTCTCTGTCCTCCTCAGGCTCCATCCTTGAAATGCTATTTAGGAAGTGGTAGCTTGTGAACTCCTACTAGACCATCCACATTCAGACATCTCAACTAACCGGGGTTTGACCATTCCACAGTTTATTCCTGCATTTAAATTAGGATCACCAGGATCCTCCTGACCACCAGCAGGCAATGGGAGGATGGGGTTGCCAGATGCAGGTTGGGGAACACTTGGAGGTTTGGGGGAGGAGCCTGGGGAGGGCAGGGACCTCAGTGGGCTACAATGCCAGAGAGTCCACCCTCCAAAGCGGCCATTTTCTCCAGGAGAACTGAGCTCTCTAGTCTGCAGATAAGCTAGAATTCCAGGCGATCCCAGGTCCCACCTGGAGGCTGGCATCCCTATGAGTACAGGAAAACATAACATTAAGTGTGCTTAAAGATTTCATATGCTGACAGTTTATTATTCATTCGTGTATTTATTGCACTTATATCCCTTCCTATCTCAGGACAGCTCACAACATAAATAAAATACAATAAATATGTAATTAAAAACCATTTTAACAAAGCAGGATGGCAGCAAAAAAAAAAAAAGCAGTCCAGTGTACCTTTTGCTAGATGTTAGCAAGATAGAAAGCATCTGTAGGCTTACTATGGGCAGGGGAGGCTGAGATGGTGGAAACATTCACCGCCTCAACCAAGAGCCTGGTGAAACAGCTCTGTTTTACCAGCCCTGCAGAACTGTAACAAACCCTGCAGGGCCCTGATTTCAATTGACAGCACATTTCACCAGGTCGGGACCAGGTCAGAAAGGGCCCTGGCTAGTGGTGGACTGGCAGGGTGTCAGCTTGCCCAATAGCAAGTGGGCCCCCTTAAACAATGGACAATATGTTAAAAATGTTAATGACCTTTTAGTAGCTTGAAAATATAATAGAAGTTCCAGTATTATTACTAATGCAACTAAAATTTACATAGGGTTGCCAGCCTCCAGGTGGGGCCTGGGATCTCTCGCTTTTACAACTGATCTCCAGCTGGCAGAGATCAGCTCCCCTGGAGAAAATGCAATCCATAGTTATATTTAGTATCTACTGTGTATACTGCCAGTATTATGTACAATAGATGTACACTGTAATTACTAATATATATATATATATATATATATATATATATATATATATATATATATATATATATATATATATATATATATATATATATATATATATATATATATATATATATATATATTTACTTCGCAAAAGCTTTAATTGTATTTTTTTCCACTTACATATTTTTGAAATTTTTATTTATTTCTTACAAAAATTAAATGATAAACCTTATAGTTGTGGGTGGGCCCCCTATGTCTCCTGGCAACCAATATTTTTAGACCGAATCCGCCACTGGCCCTGGCCCTGGCTGAGGCTAAGCAGGCCTTTTGGACCAGGGACTATCAGTAGATGCTGGTCTGCAGAGCACAAGGCTCTCTGGGGCATATATGGGAAGAGACGGTCCTGAAGGTATGCTGGTCCCAGGGCTGGTGCGCCCATTAGGGGACCTTAGGCGGTTGCTAAGGGTAGCAACCCTGGGGGACCCTAATTGGGTACCCCCTGGGATGGTGGGGGCTGCCCCCTCTCTCTCCTGGGCAATTTAAATTACCTGGGAGGGCCCCAGGAGCAGCCCTGCCCAGGCACGGGGAACACCAGCAGAAGCAGCCAGCCAACCTCTCCCTCTGGGGTCTTTAAAATGGAGAGGGAGGACAGCTGGCTGCTTCTGCTGGTGCTTTCTGAGCCCGTGAAAGGTCCCTGCTGATCAGTGGTGACCCTTCACTGGAGTGGGAGGGCAGCGGCTGCTCTTGGGGCCCTCCCAGGTTATTTAAATTGTCCAGGAGGGAGTGGGCGGCCCTCACCTTCCCAGCCTAGGGTGCCAGGAAGCACCCACTCATCCACTTACAGCTGCTGGAATGGCTTTGGGTTAGCCATAGCTATCGCAGGAGTTGTCCTTGAAAGGGCAGCTGCTGTGAGAGTCCTCTCAGCCCCACCCACCTCACAGGGTATCTGTTGTGTGGGGAGAAGATATAGGAGATTGTGAACAGCTCTGAGTCTGTGATTCAGAGAGAAGGGTGGGGTATAAATCTGCAGTTTTATTTATTTATTTATTTATTTATTTGTATCCTGCCCTTCCCACAAGTGGCTCAGGGCAGCTTCCAGAAATTAGTCAAACATACAATTAAACAATATAAATATATAAGCAATTAAACATTTAAAACAGTTAAAACCTTAAAAACCAGTAAACATTTACATATAGAACAGACGTCAAGCAAGCTACATTGAGTTCTCATCTTAGCTAGGTGTAGGCTAGCCGGAAGAGGGTCGTCTTACAGGCCCTGCGGAACTGAACAAGGTCCCGCAGGGCCCTCCCCTCTTCCGGCAGCTGATTCCACCATGTAGGGGCCATAACGGAGAAAGCCCTTTCTCTGGTGGATTTCAAGCGGGCTTCTTTTGGCCCAGGGATAGTGAGGAGATTTTGTGTTCCCGACCTCAGTACTCTCTGGGGAACATGTGGGGAGAGACGGTCCTTCAGGTAGGCAGGTCCCAGGCCATATAGGGCTTTAAAGGTAATAACCAGCACCTTGTACCGGACTCGGTATATCACTGGAAGCCAGTGCAGAGTCCGAAGACCCGGTCGAATGTGTCCCCACTTTGGGAGTCCCAATAACAGCCGGGCCACTGATCAGCAGGGACCTTTCACGGGCTCAGAAAGCACCAGCTGCAATTTCCGAGTTCGTGACAGGGGCAGCCCCATGTAGAGGGCATTGCAGTAGTCCAACCTCGAGGTGACCGTGGCATGGATCACTGTTGCTAGGTTGTCGCGCTCCAGGAAGGGGGCCAGCTGCCTTGCCCGCCTAAGATGAAAAAATGCGGACTTGGCAACGGCTGCTATCTGAGCCTCCATCTTTAGAGAAGGCTCCAATAGCACCCCCAAGCTCCTGACCCTGTCCGCCGCCGTCAGCGGCGCACCGTCAAAAACTGGAAGGGGGATTCCCCTTCCCGGGCCGCGGAGACCCAAGCAAAGGACCTCTGTCTTCGCAGGATTTAGCTTCAGCCCACTCAGTCTGAGCCACTCAGCCACGGCCTGTAGTGCCCGATCAAGATTTTCCGGGGCGCAGACCGGCTGGCCATCCATCAGTAGATAGAGCTGGGTGTCATCAGCGTATTGGTGACACCCTAGCCCGTACCTTCGGGCAATTTGGGCAAGAGGCCGCATGTAGATGTTAAATAACATCGGGGAGAGAACCGCCCCTTGGGGCACACCACAGTCGAGTGTGCACCTCCGGGATAGTTCCCCCCCAATTGCGACCCTTTGTCCCCGACCTTCCAGGAAAGAGGAAAGCCACTGTAAGGCCAACCCCTGAATCCCCGCGTCGGCGAGGCGGCACGTCAGTAGCCGATGGTCGACCGTGTCGAACGCAGCCGACAGGTCTAACAACATCAGCACCGCCGAGCCACCCCGATCCAGAACCTTGAAGTGCTTGAAGTGCAATTGGTGTAGCATGGGCTAAATGTGTGCCTGCACAGACGACACCATCAGCAAGCATGCCACTGCCTTCTGTACTAGCTGGAGTTTCTGGGTCAGGTTCAAGGTCAGTTGGGGTTTAAGAGGAAGTAATCCCCCCCGCCCCAGGAACTGTGTTGCATGGCACATTTGCACAATATTTCCCAGTATAGCATGTAGTATTTGGGCCACCTTGTTTGCTCCAGTCTACCTTATGGACCGGTCGGGGCAAACAGTACCAGAGCTGACACAACTGCCGTGTGGCTTGCAGGGAATGAGTTGGCTGCCTGAGCACTTCTAGGCCGACCTGCTCATAAAGCTGAACATGGGCATAAAATAAAACAAGGATGACACCCCTTTCAAAACGAGAGGCTTCCAACCATCTTCTTTCTGATTTGCAGCATAATAAACTAGAGGCCTCTTTGCATAATCCTTCAGCTTGATTTATAGCTTCCAGTAGAGAGTTCACAGCCCAATATTTGACTGGTGATTTTTCCCCCCAGCCTTCTTCTCCCCCCCTCCCACCAGTCTATCCCACAGACTTTCCATCACAGAGGTGAAGATGCCTTATACTAAATCGGACAATCGGTCCATCAAGGTCAGTATTGTCTACTCTGACTGGCAGCAGCTGTCCAGGATCTCAGGCAGAAGTCTTTTACATTTAGGGTTGCCAGCCTCCAGGTGGGGTCTGGAGATGACCCACTTTTACAACTGATCTCCAGCTGGCAGAGATCAGCTCCCCTGGAGAAAACGGCTGCTTTGAAGGGTGGACTTTATGGTATTGTACCATGCTGAGGCCCCTCTCCCAACTCCCCCCCCCCCAAGTTTCCAGGTATTTTCCAACAAAGACCTGGCAACCCTATTTACATTACCTGCTGTCTGGTCCTGCTGGGAATTGAACCTGGAATCTTCTGCATGCAAAGCAGAGGCTCTTCTATTGAGCCTTAGCTGGAACACTTCATCACTGGGACAATAAAGGTAAAGGTGGCCCACTGTGCAAGCACTGAGTCATTACCAACCCATGGGGTGATGTCACGTCACTATGTTTTCTTGGCAGACTTTTACGGGGTTGTTTGCCATTGCTTTCCCCAGTCATCTACACTTTACTCCCAGCAAGCTGGGTACTCATTTTACCAACTTCAGAAGGATGGAAGGCTGAGCTAACCCTGAGCCGGCTACCTGAACCCAGCTTCCGCTGGAATTGAACTCAGGTCATGAGCAGAGCTTAGAACTGCAGTACTGTAGCTTACCACTCTGTGCCACAGGGCTACATCACTGAGACAATACCCCCTATCTAACTAGTACATTTCAACCTGCCTTTCCTCCCACGAGCTCAGGGTAGCAAGTCTCCCTTCCTCCATGTTATTCCCACAACCACATGGTGAGGTAGACAAGGCTGAGAAAGAGGGACTTGTCCAGGCTTTATGGGGGTTGTTATATATGTTCTTAGAATTGTATCTATAAGCTGGAGTTCTTGCCTGGCTCACTGGGGCCTGAAGAACAGAGCTTGGGGGACTCGGGAACAATAGGCAGCAGGATCCAAATCCTGCTGCCCTGTTCCAATCAAGAGCCCCCGACTGGTTTGAATGGTCCAGTCACAGGTAGCGCGGGAACTTTGGGTGTGTATATATAGGGGGCCTTGTGGCCCTAGTTTTCAGTCTTTGTAGGCAGCGCTATACCATGCTGTATTCAATAAAAGAGCTATGTTCACTACCACCTTGCCTCATTAATGTATAGAACCCACTATATCAGGGGTGGTCAACGGTAGCTCTTCAAATGTTTTTTGCCTACAAATCCCATCAGCTCCAGCTAGCATGGCTAATGGCTGGGGCTGATGGGAGTTGTAGGCAAAAAACATCTGGAGAGCTACCGTTGGCCACCCCTGCACTATATTATAGTGGCGACAAAGGTGGGATCCTGGTAAGCAAGGCCAGCAGCTACGGGCGTTCCGCACCACGCACACACCACCAACGCTGACAATGGCCGCTACGCGAGGAACGATTTTCGAGTTTGATGTGACCAGCCCAGAACAATGGGAGACTTGGTTGGATCAACTGGAGAACTTCATCCACTACCATGGAGTTGTGGAGGATAAAAAGAGATCGCTATTCCTCAGCTCGTGTGGGATGAACACCCAGGAGCTAGCCCAGGAGCTAATGGTGCCCACCCTCCTCAAGGATGCCTCCTACATGGACATTACCGCTGCCTTGACGATCCATTTCGCACAGTCATCAGTCCTGCCCCGTCGCTTCGACTTTTCTGAGTGCAGGCAGCAGCACAACGAGTCCGCCGATGACTACATTGCGGCCCTCCGCTGGCTGTCACTCCGCTGCGAGTTTCACTGATTGGAGGAAAGACTGAGGGACCGGTTTATTTTTGGGCTGTGGGACAAGCCGCTGAGGAGGAAGCTGCTTGGGAAAGATGAGATGGACCTCCCCAAAGCGATCAAAGCAGCTACTGCCTATGAGAAATCGCGGGGAGAGTGCACAGCGGTGGTGGCTCACCAAGCCACCTCATCCTGCTCGGAAGTGGATGGCTCAGGGGGAGACGATGCTCTCAAGCTCCACCATGCCGCCACGAAGTGCCAGCCACCACGTGCAATCGAAAATGCACCAGCTCGAGAGTGTGCAAGTTGTGGGGGAAACCACAAGTGCCGCTCCTGCTGATTCCAGGACATCGTCTGCCACCAGTGCGGGAAGACGGTCACCTCACCAGGGTCTGCCATTTGAAAACGACACCAACCCCAAAGACCGCCCCCCATCAGAAGAGCGGAAAAAATGGCCGTTGCCACGAGGTCGCTGTTGTAGAGGATATCAGTGCCATCACTGCGTTGGTTGGACAGGTATGCAACATCCCCATGCCGTCCCCAGATAAACTCAAAATGACAGTGTTTATTGAGGGTGTCCCCTGTCGAATGGAGGTTGACTCAGGGACCACACACACCATCATCTCCACCCAGACCCTAAAGAAACTTTGCCCCAAGGGGGGACCTAAGCTATATCCTTCCTCGTACAAGACTTCCAGAGAAGGGCGATTGGCATCAAAGGGGCCGGGGTAGTCAAGGTACAATATGGGAAATTTTCGAGAGACCTTCCCTTGCTGGTGGCGGAAGGGGACCTGAGTAGCCTGTTGGACCAGGCTTGGTTTGCACCTTTGGGGATCCAAATAGAGGGAATCCATCATGTCCCCACCAGCATGGGTTTCCAGGACATCTGTGGGGAGTTCCTGGCAGTTTTCAAGGGACACTAGGAACATACATGGGTTCCCTCGTGTCGTTACAAATAAACCCCAACGTGCCGCCTGTAGGGCTAAAGGCCCAGCAGCTACCCTTTGCCTTGAAACCCAAGACAGAGGAGGAGTTAGACGCCTAGTGGCACAAGGCGTCCTGGAGCCGGTTGCCAACGCACGATGGGAAACCTCAATTGTCACCCCAGTCAAGCCAAACGGGAGCATCCGCATCTGTGCAGACTACAAATGTATGATCAATAAAGCGCTGCAGGACCATGCCTACCCGGTCCCGGTGGTCAGCCACGTGTTAGCATCCCTAGCATGCGCCAAAATTTTTGGGAAGCTGGATCTGGCCCAAGCGTACTAGCAATTGCTGGTGGACGCCACCACAGCCAAGGCACAAACCATAGTCTCACATCGGCGCACTTTCCGGGTAAAGCGCCTCCAGTTCAGGGTCAGTGTGGCCCCGGGGATTTTTCAGAGCTTAATGGATTCTTTCTTAAAAGGGATTCCCAGGGTCCAGCCATTCTTTGACGAAGTGCTAATCGCCGCAGCAACGGAAGAGGAATTCGCGAGCCGTCTCTGCATCGTACTACAGCGTTTCAACGAGGCGGGGCTCAAGGTAAAGAGGGAAAAATGTCTCTTGGGGGTCCCTACAATAGACTTTTTGGGGTACACAGTGGATGTGAATGGGATCCACCCATCCAAGGACAAAATCACAGCCATTTGCAACGTGCCAGCCCCCACTAACAAAGTCGAATCGCAATCATTCCTCGGCGTCCTCAACTTTTACCACGCCTTCCTCCCCCACAAGGCAGCGGTAGCGGAACCCTTGCATAGGATTTTAGACAAAAGGGCTGTGTGGGTTTGGGGCTGCCAGCAAGCCGCTGGTGTTCCAAGCTGTTAAAGACCTCCTGACATCCAACAGCTTGCTGGCACACTTCGACAAGAGGATGCCTGTCATTTTGGCCTGTGATGCCTCCCCCAAGGGGGTGGCCACCATCCTGGCCTATGTGTTGCCAGATGGCAGGGAGGTCCCGGTAGCTTATTACTCCAGAACAATGCAGAAACCAGAGCGCAGCTATGTGCAAATAGACAAGGAGGGCCTGGCAATCGTGGCGGAAGTAAAAAAATTCCATGATTACTTATATGGCCAGCTCTTCACCATCCATATGGACCACAAGCCCTTACTCGGCCTCTTAGCCCCTGACCGACAAACGCCCCGGATGTTGTCACCCAGGGTACTATGGTGGTCCATTTTCTTGGCGGGGTACCAGTATGGTTTTCAGTACAGGCAGAGGAAAGCCATAGGCCACGTAGATGCCCTCAGCCACCTGCTGCTGCCGTCAGAAGATCCGGATCCAGCCCCAGCACACCAGATCCTGCTTCTAGAGTCCCTCCCGGACCGCCCAGTGCACGCGAAAGACATTGCACGCTGCTCAGCCAAGAACAAAATACTCTCCCAAGTTCTGAACTGGGTACGAAGGGTGTTGTGTCTTGCATTTCAGTCCCAAAATTACTACACAGCGGATACTATGGAGGTGACCAGTGGAAGTCTACTGGTCCCCGGATGTAGCTCTGCAAATACGCTCCGCCAATCAAGATCGGTGGCGGGAACTTTAACTGGCCAAGATTGGACCTGGCCAGACTGAGGGTTGTTCCAGGGTATGTATATAATCGGGACCTGGCCCACGTGACCTTGCCTTGTGATGTACTCGCTAATAAAGCATGTTGCCTTCAACACGTCTCGTCACTCAGTACATTACAGTGGCGACGAGGATGGGATTCTAGCCAGGTAACTCCCCAAGCGGGACTTCGCTGACCTGGCCGGAGACAAGGAAGGCACGCATTTGAGGGAGACGGAAGCGGCGGCCGCCGCCATGGCTAACGCAAGTGGGACGACGGGCCACCTTGCAGAGTTCGACCCCGCCAACCTCGATAGGTGGGAGACCTACACGGAGCGGGTCAACTGCTACCTACGAGCGAACATGATTACAGATGACAGCCGTAAGAGAGACGTCTCCTGAGTGTCTGCGGGGCGGCCACGTTCAAAATCACAAAGGGTCTCTTGGCCCCCACGAAGATCACAGAGAAAACATATGAGGAGATAGACTCCTGACTGGGCACTTCTTGCCCCAGCCTTCCATCATCGCCCGCTGATTCCTCTTCCACAAGAGGGATCAGGGGGCGGGAGAGATGGCCGCTGTCTACCTGGCCGCCCTCTGCCAAATCACGGGAAACTGCAGCTTCGACAAGGTGGATGAAGCCCTGAAGGATCACTTCGTCTGGGGCCTCCAAGACGAAAGACTACAGCAAAAGCTCTTCACAAAGGAAGAGCTCACCCTGCAACTCGCCTTCAACGAAGCCACCACGTTTGAGAGAGCAACCAAAGCTTACAACAACCCGTGAGCGGAAGCCATCCACCAGGAGGAGATGGCACCGGGCAACCCAGAGGAGGCGGAGGCAAACCAGCTACGTCGCCAACCAGGAATGGGGCCAAGAGCGCCCACTCGGCCATGAGCGACAGAGAGACCAGCCAACACCAAGTGCGCCAGCTGTGGGGATCCACACGAGTGCCGGGACTGCCCCTATCGCAATGTGGACTGCAGGAACTGCAGAAGAGTGTGCCACATAGCGCGGGCTTGCCGGGCCAAGGCCACCCACAGATGCCAGTCCACCAACCACGACTCAACCAATGCCTACTTGACTGCATTGACTAGCCTGCAGGTAATGAACTTGCCCCTCACCACCCCAGATAAGGTCAGGTTGTTGGTCCTAATTAAGGGCGCTCCATGCCTAATGGAGCTGGATTCGGGCTCCTCCACCTCCATAATTTCGGAGGAGACTCTAAGAAAACTTTGTCCCCATGGCCGGCTTCGGCTGCAACTGGTGGACTTCATATTGTGGGACTTCCAAAAAAACCCTGTACAGATTTTGGGTTGGGCCATTGTAAGGGTAGAGTTTAAGAACTTTAAGGGCAAGCTGGACATTCTCGTGGTCAAATGCCAGCTCACATTACTGGGGCTGGCCTGGTTTTGACCGCTGGGTATTCAAATAGTGGAGGTGCAGCAGATGTGAACGCAAAATTTCGAGCACGTGTGCCGGGAATTCCCAAAAGTGTTTGATGGGTCCCTGGGGTGCTACAAGGGGCCTCCCATCACCTTACCCCTCGATTCCCATGTGAGATTGATAAGGCTGAAGGCCAGACGAGTTCCATTCGCTCATAAACCAAAAATAGAAGCGGAGCTGGACCGCCTCACAGTCCAGGGAGTGCTAGAACCGGTATCCTATGCTGCAGTGAAGCCGAATGGAGATGTGTGCATATGCGCTGATTACAAGTGCACTATAAATAAGGCACTTCAGGACAACCCATACCCCGTTCCGATGGTCAGCCACGTACTGGCAGCCCTAGCAGACTCTAAGGTTTTTGGGAAACTTGACTTGGCCCAGGCATACCAGCAACTCTCGGTGGATGCCGAGACAGCAGAAGCCCAGATCATTGTGACTCACAGGGGGGCTTTTCGGGTGCGGCGGTTGCAATTTGGGGTTAGTGTGGCTCCGGGGATTTTTCAGAGCAAAATGGATTATCTTTTCAAAGGGATCCCCAGAGTGCAACTGTTTTTTGATGACGTTTTGATCGCCGCCCCGGATGCTGAGGAGTTCAGCAGCCATCTGCGTGAGGTACTCTGCCGTTTCCAGGCGGCAGGACTTAAAGTAAAGTGGGAGAAGTGTTCCCTCGTGGTGTCGAGAGTAGAGTTCTTGGGGTTTGCAGTAGACGCCGCGGGAATCCACCCGACGGCCGACAAGACCAGGGCTATTGTCCATGCCCCAGCCCCCACATGCAAGAGGGAATTACAAAGTTTCTTGGGATTATTAAATTTTTATCATTCATTTTTGCCTCACAAAGCGGCCATCGCAGAACCCCTTCATAGGCTCCTCGATAAAAACGCCCCATGGGTCTGGGAAAAGAAGCAGACCGCCGCTTTTCAGGCAGTCAAGGACCTCCTAGTTTACAATGATGTGCTCCACCATTTTGACAAATCCTTACCAGTGATTCTGGCTTGTGATGCTTCCGCATATGGGGTGGGCGCCGTTCTGGGCACCAACTCCCAGACGGGAGGGAGGTTCCCGTGGCCTATTATTTGAGGACCCTGACCCCCGCGGGGCGCAACTATGCCCAGATAGACAAGGGGGCCTTGGCAATAGTGGTGGGTGTGCATAAATTTAACGACTACCTGTATGGTAGGCATTTCACGATCGCCATGGACCATAAGCCGCTACTGGGCCTCCTCACCCCAGACCGCCAGACACCACAAATTCTGTCACAGCACGTCCTGTGGTGGAACCAGTTCCTCAACTCTTACACATATGCCCTGGTCCACTGCCCCGCAAAGCTATGGGACATGCGGATGCCCTCAGCTGCCTGCCGCTGCCCTCTATGGACCCGGGTCCTGCCCCCACCCACCATGTGATGCTTATAGAGACTCTACCAGAGAGGCCCCTCCACACCGCTGAGGTAGCTAGGGCCACGGGTAGAGGCTGCATCCTCGCACGCGTTTTAGACTGGGTGGGAAGGGGGTGACACACAGGCAAACTGGACGCAGAATTCAGGGCATTTGCATCATGCAGAGAAGAACTGTCCATGCACAAGGGGATAGTGCGCATGAAGGCCCTGGCACGTAGCTATGTATGGTGGCCGGGGATGGACGAGGAGATAGAAGGGTGAGTTCAAAGGTACCAACCCTGCCAAGAGTCCCGACCTGATCTGCCCACTGCCCCTGTCCACCGCTGGGAGTCCAACAGGAGGCCGTGGACCCGGTTACACCTAGACTTTGCAGGGCCATACCAGGGCCAAATATTCTTTATCTTAGTTGATGCATACACCAAGTGGTTGGAAGTGATTCCCGTAGCTTCAACCTCCACCGCAGCGGTGGTCAGAGCCTTGCAAAGGGTCTTTTGCACTCATGGGATTCCCAAGACCCTCGTCACAGACAATAGGACCACTTTCACCTCCCGGGAATTCCAGGAGTTCTTGAATAGGTACCTCATCCAGCACATTCGGTCCGCCCCTTTCCATCCAGCCACCAACGGCCAAGCAGAGCGCATGGTGTGCACCACTAAAGAGGCCCTGGGTCGCATTGTACAGGGAGATTGGGATCACCACTTGGCAGCCTTCCTATTTGATAACAGAATCACCCCCAACTCCGTCACCGGGTTAAGCCCTGCCGAGTTACTAATGGGGAGGAAGTTGATCACGAGGCTAGACAGGTTGCATCCTGACTGGGCTACGGACCTCCACAGTTCCCCTGAAACCAGGGAAGCCACTAGGGGATTCTTTCCAGGGGATCCGGTATACGCAAAGAACTTCACAAGTGGGCTGGAGTGGTTAGCCACCCGGGTGTTGCGGGTCACTGGTTCCCACTCCTACGAGGTCTCGTCGGAGGGGGGCCAGATCCTAAGAAGGCATATTGACCAGCTGCGCCGTCGCACATTGCTGGAAGAACCGACAGCGATCGGGGGAGCAGGAAGTGGGGAAGTACTAACAGCAACACCCCCGGACGCTGCCCAGCCTATGCCAGCTGCACTGACTATGCGGGCGGAAGAGCAACACAGTGGAGGGAGCACCCCCCTGAGAGGAGATTCAGGAACAGCAACAGGCGACGGACAGCCCTTTTCCGGCGTCACCCCACCACAAGGAACCAGCTGCCCCGCCAGCCACGGCGGCCGCTCCAACTCCCAAATAACCCCGAGGAGGTCGACCCGGGAACGCAGGGCGCCAGCCTACTTGAAAAACTTTGTGTCTTGAACTAGGGCGGGGGGAGGAGTGTTGTGTCTTGCATTTCAGTCCCAAAATTACAACACAGCGGATGCTACCAAGGTGACCAGTGGAAGTCCACTGGTCCCCGGATGTAGCTCCGCAAATACACTCCGTCAATCAAGATTGGTGGCAGGAAGTTTAACTGGCCAGGATTGGACTTGACCAGACCGAGGGTTGTTCCGGTGTATGTATATAATCGGGACCTGGCCCATGTGGCCTTGCCTTGTGATGTACTCGCTAATAAAGCATGTTGCCTTCAACACATCTCATCACTCAGTACATTACAGAGGGGATGGCCCACAGGCCGGGTGGGACTGGAGTTTGGGGTGTTCTCGTCCCACAGGGACCAGCTCTCTGTCCATAAGGGGTGTTTGATATTGGGGAACAGGGTGGTGGTGCCCTTGGTTCTGAGACACCGAGTCCTCACAGCACTGCACGAAACCCACCCGGGGATCGTGTGCATGAAGGCACTCGCCTGCAGTTATGTACAGTGGTCCAGGATGGACGATCCAATCAAGTCTTGGGTCGCTTGATGCCAGCCCTGCCAGGAACAGCAACAGGCGACGGACAGCCCTTTTCCCCGGGCTCCAGTGTAGCACTGGGAATCCACACGATTGCACCCAGACAGAGCCCTCGACCTGCAGGAGGTTCCAGAGTTGATCCGGGCACCTCGGGGGCTAGATACGAGGGACTGGGTTATGGCTAAGAACTTGGGGGGGGGGGACCCACTTGGATTCCAACAAAGGTTGCCAGGGTGCTGGGGTCTATAATGTATGAGGTTACAATGGGGGGGGGGTCCACCATAAGGAGGCACATCGACCAGCTGAGGTCCTGCGAGAGCCCTGAGGTAGAAGTCGAGGATTACAGTCCTGACAACCAGACTGCCACCTCCACGTCTTCCCCGACCGCTGCAGCGCTCTGGGCAGGCTCTGGGCCCCTGCCTTTCAGGTGGAGCTGGTGATCACGGAGTCCCGGGAACCGCCAGCTGAGAGCGATACAGCGGCAGCACCTCCACTCACCGCCGCTGCAACTGCGTCCGCTCTTCCACCTCCTCTGGGTCCATCGGCTAGGCTTGCAAACTAAGGGGGGAGGGATGTTGTATATGTTCTTAGAATTGTATCTATAAGCTGGAGTTCTTGCCTGGCTCACTGGGGCTTGAAAGACAGAGCTGGGGGGACTCGGGAACAATAGGCAGCAGGATCCAAATCCTGCTGCCCTGCTCCAATCAAGAGCCCCCGACTGGTTTGAATGGTCCAGTCACAGGCAGCGTGAGAACTTTGGGTGTGTATAAATAGGGGGCCCTGTGGCCCTAGTTTTCAGTCTTCGTAGGCAGCGCTTATACCATGCTTTATTAAATAAAAGAACTATGTTCATTACCACCTCGCCTCATTAACGTATAGAACCCATTATATTATAGGGCATAGGGATTTATGTGGTTATATATAAACAAAAGTCTTCTGACACCTTTTATTCCAGCATATTTATTTCATTGTTTGTACTCTGCCTCTCCAGAGACCTGCCCAAAGCTGCTGGCAATGTAAAAACGATACAACAAAAACATAAAACCAGAAATATATGAATTATCAATCAAAACAAACCAGGGGCAATTAAAACAACATTAAAAAAATCCAGCAGCTGAAAATGATATTCATAAAGCACTCCCTTAGACTAGGAAATCACAAAAACATCTTAAAAAATGACGCTCCTCGGTTAGAAGTTGGAGTTAAAGTCCTCACATCTAAAAGTTAGTAAGGTAATTACTAGGCAAGCCGCCAGGGAGAAGGCATTCCACAGGCAGGTGCCACCACTGAGAAAGCCCTGTCTCTGGTCCACTTCCTCTTTGCAGGTGATGCAAGCAGATCTTAACTGGGGATGGCGGTTGTACACTCTCAGGAACTTTTGATTATGGCTCACCAGTTTGGGAATCATCAGATGTGAAGGACATGTAAAGGTGGCAAGAGACTGCTAGAACAGAGTCTGTATGGAGATGACCTGATAAATTGGTCTTCAGCCATACCATCGTGTTACCAGCTTGGAGAGAGTTACAGAATCGTCAAATAAAAGATATTTTCTTTGCTCGGCTTCTCTTGCTAGCAACATTGTTAATGCTGTTATCAGGCCTCATTTTGGGAGGGAGCTCACAGGACCAGAGTTCCAGAGCTTCTAAATTTTATTGTGCACTTTCTTTCTCATCCCCCCCCCCGAAAAAAAAATACTTGCTTCTAGGCTCCATTGTTCAACCCCCCTGGGAGAACTATTACTTTCCAATATTTTCCCCCACAAACAAAAAAAGGGAAAATAACCAAAACATATAAAGTAGACAGATAGAAACCTTCGTCATGCCACTGTGGCCACATAGGAGAAAGTAACTGAAAAAGTATGACATGCGAGTGAGGTTTTATTATGACAATTATAATTCAGGAAGCAGTTTAAGGTAGATGCTGAGCTGATATAATTAAGTATACCTTCCAGTGATGTCAGGGATGTGCAGCATACGCAAATGAGTTGTGCTAATGAGCTCCAGCACCTCTTTTTCTACACAATGACCCCTAGGTGTTATCGTCCAAAAATACCCAGCCATAGCCCCTCTCCCCTTATGGAGGACAGATCTGTAAGTGGCTACCAGCCTTGGTGACTAAGGGGTTCGAACCTCCACGTTCAAAGGCACTAATCCTATGAATCCCAGAGCCAGCAGGAAACATAAGGGAAGGCCTCAGCCTGGATGACCTGTTTTTAGCCATCCAGAGGAACTGGTTGGTCACTGTATGAGATGGGACACTGGATTAAATGGACAGTTGGTCTGATCCAGCAGGGCTGTTCTCTTCCCCTTAACACAGAGTAGAGCTTCATTGTTTAAAAAGAATGACGTCAGCATTCTGATAAGTGCCTGTCTGATAGGTGGCTTTTCTCCTGCATGTCAGGTAAGTATCCTAAGCAGTGTTCCCTCTAAGTTGAGTTAGCATGAGCTAGCTCACAGTTTTCTAGCCTCCAGCTCACACATTTTTGTCTTAGCTCAGGAAGGATGGCCCCAAAGCAAACTAATTTATGCAGTAGCTCACAACTTTAATGCCGGTAACTCACAAAATAGAATTTTTGCTTACAAGACTCCACAGCTTAGAGGGAATATTGATCCTAAGCAGGGCTTTTTTTGAGCAGGAATGCACAGGAACGCAGTTCCGGCTGGCTTGGTGTCAGGGGGTGTGGCCTAATATGCAAATGAATCCCTGCTGGGCCTTTTCTACAAAAAAGCCCTGTGTGAAACAATGATGAAATTAGGGGGTGTGGCCTAATATGCAAATGAGTTCCTGCTTGGCTTTTCCCACCAAAAACAGCCCTGATCCTAAGCATGAGTGGTGCCCTGACTGCTGAGATTCACTGGGCTTCCAAATTTTGTCTGGTTATACCTCCATAACATTGGTTAACTAGCAGTACAAAACATGTCTTTTTGAGCATTTGGTTGCTGTTGGGGTTTATAGAATAGCTCATTTTTTAATTTAGTGGTGTGCAAATTAAATATGTAGCTATTTATTTATTTATACATCTAATTTGTATTCCACTTTTCTCCCCCATGGGCACCCGGAATAGCCTACTTTGTTCTCCTCGCCTTCATTTTATCCTTACAACAACCTTGTGAGGTAGGTTAGTTTAAGAAGGTGGGACTCGTCCAAAATCACCCAGTGAGCTTCCATGGTGTAGGAAAGATTCAGCCCTGCATCTCCCAGATCCTAGAACAACACTCTGACTAGTATACCATAATGGTTCTCTGTTTTGTAGTGTTGCCAGCCTCCACCTGGGGCCTGTATAGGGTTGTCAGGTCCAATTCAAGAAATACCTGGTGACTTTGGGGGTGGAGCCAGGAGACTTTGGGGGTGGAGCCAGGAGCCAAGAGTGTGATGAGTATAACTGAACTCCAAAGGCAGTTCTGGCCATCACATTTAAAGGGATTGCTCACCTTTTCAATGCCTTCCCTCCATTGGATGGTGTGTCTGTGTTACTTTGAAGAAGTTGGCAGCAACTTGTGAGTAGAGATGCCATTCCCTCTCTTCAGAGTCGCCAGAAACAGGGGGAGGGGGGGAGGGAAATGTCTGCTGAGCACTTAATTATTCCTTATGTGGAGATTGATTCTCATAGGGTATAATGAGGAATTAATCTGGAGGTATCGGGGGCCCTGGGGGAGCTGTTTTTTGAGGTAGAGGCACCAAATTTTCAGTATAGTATCTAGTGCCTCTTCCCAAAATACCCCCCAAATTTCAAAACAATTGGATCAGAGGGCCAAATTCTATGAGCTCCAAAAGAAGGTGCCCATATCCTTTATTATTTCCCATGGAAGGAAGGCATTTAAAAAGGTGTGCTGTCCCTTTAAATGTGATGGCCAGAACTCCCTTGGAGTTCAATTATGCTTGTCACACCCTTGCTCCTTGCTCTGCCCCAATGTCTCCGGGCTCCACCCCCAACGTCTCTTGGATCCACCCTCAAAGTCACCAGATATTTCTTGAATTGGACTTGGCAACCCTACCCCCCTCCCACTTTCTGATGACACTGAAGTGGGGAGAGGGCCTTCAAACCAACCCTACCCCCACCTGTTCTTCTCTTCCTCTTAACACAGGGCAGACAGAGTCCTGCTTTGATAACTGATCTCCAGCTGGCAGAGATCAGCTCCCCTAGAGAAAATGGTCTGTAGTCTGTATGGCATTGTACCATGTCGAGGCCCCTCCCGTCCCCAAACCCTACCCTCTCCCTGATCTGCCCCCAAAGTGTCCAGGTATTTTCCAACACAGACCTGGCAGCCCTCTCTGAATTGCTTTTAATGAAATAATTAGGTTAATTGTGTCGTTGTCTGCGATGAGCCATTCAAGGATCGATGCAGAACAAATGTTTTGAAACAAGCAAACTAATTATTGCAGTCTCCTCAAATAGAAATGTCATTATGATCCACCTTGTGGCTTTGATCACAGGTGCATTTATTCAGAGGTGCAGCTCATTGCAGGAAAGGGTTACACTGAAATAAGAATGTTAAACATTTCCGCCTTAATTTAAAAGTCTAATCAATGATTCTATTCTATTTCATTTTATTTTTGCATTTAGCTATCGTTCAATTTAGGTAGGTGCTCCTCTGGTTCCCTTCCCCCAGAGAGCAATACTAGTCTTGTAGAAATAGTGCTTCTGCAAATTGTTCTAATCTAGTGCAACTTTCTCTTCCTCCAAGGAGCTCAGAGTGTCGTGCCTGGTTCTTTCTGCTTCCATTTTATCCCCACAATAGCCCTGTGAAGTTGGTTAGGCGGAGAACTTTGGCTCATCACGGTCACCTAGGAAGCTTCCATGACAGAACAGGAATTTGGACCGTGCTGTTTCCATTCCTAGAGAGCCCTGTGGCGCAGAGTGTTAAAGCTGCAGTACTGCAGTCCTAAGCTCTGCTCATGATCTGAGTTTGATCCCCGACGGAAGCTGGGTTTTCAGGTAGCCGAGGTTGACTCAGCCTTCCATCTTTCTTAGTTCGGTAAAATGAGTACCCAGCTTGCTGGGGGGAAAGTGTAGATTACTGGGGAAGGCAATGGCAAACCACCCCATAAAAAGTCTGCCATGAAAACGTTGTGAAAGCAACGTCACCCCAGAGTCGGAAACGACTGGTGCTTGCACAGGGGATCTTTCCTTTTTTTCCTTTCCATTCCTAGGCATTCTAACCATTCATTGGCACAGAAATATAATCATTTGCCTTCAACACTGATCTGGTTACAAAAAAAATCCAACAGGAGAAGTTTCTCTAGGTGCAGTGGTGGCAGCTTCACCAGTTGAATTTTTGCTCAGTATGGCGGCCGTTAAAGATGCAAGCATCTCTAGAAGAAGGAAGGGTAGTAGGGTTGCCAAGTCCAATTCAAGAAATATCTGGGGACTTTGGGGGTGGAGCAAGGAGATTTTGGGGGTGGAGCCAAGATCAAGGCTGTGACAAGCATAATTGAACTCCAAAGGGAGTTCTGGCCATCACATTTAAAGGGACGGCACACCTTTTCAATGCCTTCCTTCAATAGGAAATAATGAAGGATAGGGGCACCTTCTTTTGGGGCTCATAGAATTGGATCCCCTGGTCCAAACTTTTTGAAACTTGGGGGGTATTTTGGGGAGAGCCACCAGATGCTATACTGAAAATTTGGTGCCTCTACCCCAAAAAACAGTCCCCTCAGAGCTCCAGATACCCGCGGATCAATTCTCCATGATTATCTATGGGAATAAATCTCCATAGGGAATAACAGAGTTCCCAGCAGACATTTCCCTCCCCTCCCCCCGCTTTCTGACGACCCTGAAGCGGGGGGAGGGTCTCCAAACCGGGGGATCCCTTGCCCCCACCTGGGGATTGGCAACCCTAAAGGGTAGCAACTGTATCCATCAGAGTGCATCAGAACTGCAGGGAGAAGTGAATCGTGAAATCAATCCAGGTTGTTCAAGTAAGTGAGTCCATCACTTACTCTAGTCGGAGCCTTGGGGTGCATGAGGATAGGAGGGAGTCTAGGACAAAAGATTATCAGATGAAAGAAAGAAAAGCAGGCACTGCGGAGGTCAAAAAGGAGAGGACAGTGAGGGGAGGCCTAATTTTTGGAGGTGGGGGAAAGGGTGCATGGTGGCTACAGCCTGTCCTTCTTGTAGGGTTGCCAGGTCTAGATTGGAAAATACCTGGAGACTTTGGGGGTGGATCCGGGAGAGGGGAGGGTTTGGGGAGGGGAGGGGCCTCAGCATGGTACAATGCCATAAAGCCCATTCTTCCAAGCAGCCATTTTCTCCAGGGAAGCTGATCTCTGCCAGCTGGAGATCAGTTGTAAAAGTGGGCGATCTCCAGGTCCGACCTGGAGGCTGGCAACCCTAAATGGCTCTTTTCAACTCAACTGACCTCAGATACCAACAGTGAGGAGAAAGGCGCTCCAGGAGGTAAGCAGGGGGAGGAGAGAGACACTTCCCTTCTGCCTTGTAGATCTTTTTAAAATTAGATCCCCCTGTCCTTATTTTGCATGAGGTTTTGACACGCCTGCATTTAGACAAATCTGCTGTCTTCTTTTTGGCTCTTGCTGCACTGGTAGTGAGAAATGTTGGCTCCTTCTCCACCTGAAGTTTAAACTTTTGAATTACTTTGCAGAGTTGTGGCTCCAGAACTGAGTAGTTTAGAAGAGGAGCTACTGGAGCAATAAATCAGAAATCCCCAAAAGGAAAAATTTGAACAAGCTCTGATGGGAATTCCCATCCTATGTCCTGAGTGGAACAGTCACACCTGAGTGGCATGTACTTCTTTCCCCCTGTGTGATGCCCAGTTTTGATTGTGGCTGTGGCTTTGCTTGAAAAGGCTTCACCCTTCCTGCTCCCACCACTTTTACAACCTACAATGCTCCTTCATTCTTGAATTTCCCTCATGAGCCAGAGGATGCTCCAATGGACTGTAGCTTCTCTTAGAATGATTGCTGAGTTAGGTGATTTTTGGTGTTCTGATCTATCAAGGCATTTTTTATATTACTAAGCAAGGATACGTATCCAAGATCACTGAACATGGGCTAGTTGTGCTTTAGCTGTCTAGAGAATTCGGAGTACATGCTCTTATTCTGCCACCTTAAAACACATCAGTGGCCTACGGGGGATTAAAAAAAATATATGGCAAACACTCGAGATGGTCTGCCGACTGATGCATGCATACAACGCTAAAACTCTGTTGCCCTCTCAAAATTTTCTGGAATTAAAAAAAAATATATCTGGCATTTAGTCCAGAGCATGTTAGCTGCTCTGGCCCCATACAAGCTTCATGTGACTTAGTTAAAGAAAATGGCCAACAAATGCATCCGTAGGTGGTGTACAGGGTGGGAGTCCTTAGTCATCCATAAATTGTGTGGCACTTAAAAAAAACTGCTTTAATTATGGTTGGCAACTCTGGCTTGGAGAATTCCTGGTGACTTGGGGGTAGTGCCTGCGGAGGGCAGAGAAAGGCGAGGGAATTTAGTGGGCCTCTGAAGCTGCCGTTTCCTCCAGGGGAACTGATCTCTGGGACAACTTCAGGCCCCACCTGGAGGTTGGTAAGCCTACCTTTAATTCCCATCCGTTCTCCTACTTAGCCCCATTTTAACCTATGCACCACTTTTCCTTGGCCATAACATTACCACTCTCTCCCTTCTTGTCATATGGCATGCTTTATGGACAAACCTGTAGAGGATTGAAAGCTGTGGCTGTCAATGACAGGGGACTTCTAAGCCATCAACCATCCCTGTCTGCTTGTCACCAAAATTACTTTCCAAGGCTTTGAATTCTCTGGACATGATAGGCTCCCGGCTCCCTCCCTCGGCATGCATTATCCGTTTTGATATAAAGGTTGACCGTGCACCAAAGACAGTCACAAGCCTGGCCTGGTGCTCTTCTACTATAAAGGCGCATCTGTTTCCAAGATCACTGACTTATTGAATCCCAGACCCTGGATGTTCAGGTCAAAGTTATTTCTCTTGTTGCCAATGCCAATACAACCTTTCTTCCAATAGGTACACTAGCTTCCTAAACTCTTCCATATCTTGTACAGATGCGGGGGGTGAGGACAGACCAGGGGACAATATTCGGAGAGCTGTGGTCACCTGAGGATGTAGAAAAAGCCTAGCAGGAACTCATTTGCATGTTAGGCCACACCCCCTGATGTCACCATTGTTTCACATGGCTTTTTGTAGGAAAAGCCCAGCAGGAGCTCATTTGCATATTAGGCCATGCCCCCCTGATGTCACCATTGTTCCGTGGAGGGCTTTTTTGTAGGAAAAGCCCAGGAGGAACTCATTTACATATTAGGTCACACTCCCTGATGCCAAGCCAGCCAGAGCTGTGTTCCTTTGCATTCCTGCTCCAAAAAAGGCCCTAGAACTGGGTGAAGAATGAAGTTTGTTGGCTGTCAGTGGTATGAGTGGGGACTGGGATAATAAGACAGGGTATGGTGGCTCTCCATATGGGTATGGTGGCTCTCCTAGATGGTCCAGGCTAGGGTTGCCAGCCTCCAGGTGGGGCCTGGAGATCTCCCACTTTTACAACTGCTCTCCAGCTGGCAGAGATCAGCTCCCCTGGAGAAAAGGGCTGCTTTGAAGGGTGGGCTCTGTAGCATTGTACCATGCGGGGTCCTTCTCCTCCCCAAACCCTGCCCTCTCCTAGATCCACCCCCAAAGTCTCCACGTATTTTCCAAGCCAGACCTGGCAACCCTAGGTGAGGCTGCTGATCTCATGAGATCTCAGAAGCTAAGCAGGGTCAGCCCTGGTCAGTATTCGGATGGGATGGGAAGCCACCAAAGAGGTTCAGGGTTGCCAGGCAGGGCAGGCAATGGCAAATCACCTCTAAACCTCTCTGCCCTTGAAAACCCCATTGAGTGTTGCCATGAGTCAGCTGCAGTTCAACGCATGGTAGCTCTCTAGTTGTGGATTCAGCACACTGTCCCTTCAATGCTGTCCATGGCCTTTCTCTACCTCACCTCTTTGCCATTATTTCCCCTTTTGCCTCTGCCAAATCTACCCCACCTTCTTCTTTTAAATGATTTCTTTTTAATTCCTCCACCTGTTCTTCTTTGCTGCCCCATTTACTGGAAGCTCTCAGTACACCTAGGTAGTGTCACCTGCTAGGGTTGCCAGCCTCCAGGTGGGGCCTGGAGATTGCCTGCTTTTACAACTGCTCTCCAGGTGTTAGAGAGCAGCTCCCCTGGAGGAAATGGCTGCTTTAAAGGGTGGACTCTATGGCATTGTACCCTGCTGAGGCCCCTCCCCTCCCCAAACCCCACTCTTTCCCAGATCCACCCCCAAAGTCTCCAGCAACCCTAGTCACCTCCCTTCCTTCTTTCACATTCCTCCTCAGCCTACCACAGTATATTTTAGTTATAATAATAGGTCTTTTTTTTTTTAGCAAGAACGCACAGCAATGAAGTTCTGGCTGGCTTGGGATCAGGGGGTGTGGCCTAATATGCAAATAAGCTCCTGCTGGTGTGCAAAACAATGGTGTCATCAGAAGGTGTGGCTTAATATGCAAATGAGTTCCTGCTAGGCTTTTTCTACCAAAAAAGAGTGCACTGATAATAATACTCTTTCCCTAATTCCACAGTGTCATGGCTATCTTGAGGAATTCTGGACTGCAGCCACCCCAGTTTTAAACATCACACTGTCTGAGTTCTGTTTTATGCATATATTGTATACACATGAGCAGGACTTTTTTGGCAGAAAAAACCCAGCAGGAACTCATTTGCATATTAGGCCACACCCCCTGATGCCACCATTGTTTCACATAGGGCTTTTTAAAGAAAAAGCCCAGCAGGCATTCATTTACATATTAGGCCACACCCCTTGACACCAAGCCAGCTGCAACTGTGTTCCTGTAGGTTCCTGCTCAAAAAAGCCCTGCACATGCGTGCCTATGCCCCATGTAACAAACCAACCCATCTGCCTTTCCAGCTCTCGCCAAGAGGCAAGCCACTAGAAAGCGTCAGGATTTGCAGATGCCTTGCGTTCCTCGGCCACTGCCCTCCTTGGACCAATAGATGGCGCCCTCTGCACAAGACAGCTCTCAGCTGCTTGGGAAAGTGGGGGAAGTGATATCTGTGCGGCAGCTGGAGGAAAATCTTAACCCTTCCTGTTTCTTCCAGCAGCTGGGAACTGGGCAAGATAAGGAAACAGAACAACTTTGCAGGGCCCAGAGAAGAAGCTTGAGTTCTAGGGGTGCCAACAGCCTGGAGAAAACCACACCGTGGTTCTTTAGCAGAGGTTTAAGAGGATGTTTACCAGAAAAGCTTTAGCAGCTTACTTGCATACATTAAGCCTCCGTTAAAGGAGCAGAACAGTTTACCTTTAGTAATACCCAGGGCTTTTCTTTTTTGTAGACTACACCCCCTGATATCACTGTGGTGTCACATTGTTTGATAGAAAAAGCCCAGCATGAACTCATTTGCATATTAGGCCATACCCCCTGACATCACCATTGTTTCACACAAGGCTTTTCATAGAAAAAGCCCAGCAGGAACTTATTTGCATATTAGGTCACACCCCCTGATGCCAAGCCAGCTGGAACTGCTTAAAAATAATAATAATAAAAAAAAATCCTGGTAATACCATTATAATAATACTGTTTTTCTAATTCCACAGTGCCATGACTGTCTTGAGCAGAGCTTTTTTTTAGTAGAAAAAGCCCAGCAGGAACTCATTTGCATATTAGGCCACACCCCCTGATGCCAAGCCAGCTGGAATTCCATTCCTGCTAAAAAAAAGCCCTGGTCTTGAGGAATTCTAGACTGCAGCTCCCTCATCGATGCCACCCTGCCTAGGTCTGCTATATTCAGGCTGTTTGCAAATAAGGTTGCCAGGGGTTCCCTGCCCCAGCTCCTGCCTCCAGCCACTGATAAGTTGGCTGGGCGGGGAGGGGAGGAGGACTTATCAGGAAAAAGAGGAAGGCCCAAGCCTCCCCCGGTGCTACGTGGGAAGTAACGTCATCCCACCAGCGGCCACTGACATCTGGGTGGTGCTCTGATATTTGGGCAAAGACTCTAGGGTAGAAGCTTTTTTGCCATGGAGCATTTGCCCATATACCAGAGTGTCACAGTGATGTTGTAGTCTGATGATGTCAGTTCCTGTGCAATGCCAGGGATGTGGCCTGTGCCTCCGCCTTTCTTCTGGTAAATCCCCCCCCCCCCCAGCATCTCCTGCCAGTGGCTAGGGGAGGGACTTGTCAATCCTAAATGGCAACTCTGAGCTTAACATTACTAGAGGCAAAGGAGGACATGACTGGACTCAAAGAGTGGGGTGGGTGTATGTTCTCCTGGCTTGTGGACACCTTCCATGTCCACTCCCCCCTACCCAGCACCACACTAAGGCTTCAAGATGGCATGTCTCTTCTAGGCTTGCTGGGTGCTTCCCTCCTGCCTGCCACTCCCCATCCATGTTAGCCTCTTTGTTGATCTTCTAATCTCTGCCCCCCTCATCATCTGAAAACCCTTTCTAGGATAGTTTCAGAGAGTAGCTGTGTTGACCTGCAGTAGAACAGCTAGATTCTGGGAGCAGGGTTTTCTTTGAGCAGGAACACAGTTCCATCTGGCTTGGCTTCAGGGGTGTGGCCTAATATGCAAATGAGTTCCTGCTGGGATTTCTCCCCCCCCCCCCCAAAAAGCCCTGTCCAGGAGCATCTGAGAGACCAGGCCAGATAGGAGCTTTTGAGAATCAAAGGTCCCTTCGTCATCTGTTGGTCTCTAAGGTGGTTGTGGATTTCAATCTAGCCTTTCTGGAATGAGCCTTATGTGCGCAGTTGAAGTGGGTGGGTGCATCATCAAGACAGATGTGTTGGGCCGGAGCCCCCCAGCTTTCTGGGCAGTTCAGCCATTAGCCCTGCCTCATCCCCTTTCCTTCGTGTGGGTGCTGAACTGGTAGATTCAGTTTTTATAGCATTGCATGAACATTCATTTATCTATTCTGTCCTTGCCTTGTTCATTTTTTTAAACTCTATTTTTAAAATGTATGCAACTGCTGCAGGCATTTGAGGGGAGGAATGTCTGTCAATACTGCACATAGCTGGCTTCTGCTTAAACTTGAAGAACAATTTTCTTTCCTCAGACCTTTGTCTCAGAGAAGAAAGGTTGATTTTGGACAGAGCAGAAGGAAAACTTTCAGACTGGCCCCTGAACTCTGCCTGTCTAGCACATTTAAAACAACTTATCTATCTGCACATGACGCTGCTTTCTTACTGAGTCAGACCTTTTGTCTTTCAAGGATGTTGTCTCCTCTGACTGGCAGCAGCTCTCCAGGCTCTCAGGCAGAGGTCTTTCACATCACCTCCTTCCTGATCCTGTCAGGTGGAGATGCCAGCATTTGAACCTGGGACCTTCAAGCAATGCAGATGCTCTGCCACTGAGCCACAGCCCTTTCCCAGAGTATCTGTCTCTTGCCCTTCCTTCAAGGAGTTTATAGCAGTCTACATTGTTCTTCCTTCCCCATTTTATCCTCACACCAACCCTGTGAGGTAGGTTGGGCTGAGAACATCTGACTGGCCCAGCATCACACAGGTTGCTTCATGTGGGGATTTGAATGTGGGTTCACCAAATCATAGTTGCTTTAACCACTGCCCTATGCTGGCTCTAAAAACATTACCTCTGTCCATTAATTACAACCACTAACATGTAAAATTAACTAAACAGCAGGGAGAAAATGAGACGTTTTCAGGGTGACTAAGCAGTGATCTGTTTATGCCTTTAACAGTGCCATGCTAGACAGAATTACACCAGCCTCAGGTTGGCCTGTAGGTGTCCTGTCTTGAAAAACTGCACAGTGGATATGCTCAGAGGTACTTATTAATCCCCCCCCCCCCAGTAATTTGCACTAAAATAGGTTCCAATGCCAAGTCCTGTCTCTCATTCAGTCCTACATACAACCTTATTTTGAGGCACTCACTTCTTAGGCACAGGGTTGCCTCCCATAGATTGTAACGCTGAACCTTCTGATATGGAGTGAGGATGCCACCACCAAAAAGTCCTCTCCAGTTGGTTGCTGCCTGATTTCTGAATGCAAAGGTATCTCGAAAGCAGCTTTTACAAAGAGACTGAGCTTCACATTGGAACAGGCAGTATTGAATGTATAGGAGAAATAATTGCCGACGCTTAGTGCAGTCTACCCTGATCTGGATAGTTCAGGCTAGCCCAGGGGTGGCCAGACTTGCTTATTGTGTGAGTCACATAGAATAAACATCAGATGTTTGAGAGCCACAAGACATGAATGTCAGATGTCTGAGAGCTGCAAGGCAGGCAGGCAGGAAAATAGATGATGGAGGGGAGAGGGGGAGAAGTGGAAAGAAAGCAACTTTTACTTCAAATGCATACTCCAAGCTGCCGGCTGGTTTGGCTTGGAGAAGTAATTTAAAGAGACAAATGCCTTCTCCAAGCCAGTCGACGGGGTGGTGAGGATTTCAAGAGCTACACAATATGCCTAAAAAAGCCACATGTGGCTCCTGAGTTGTAGTTTGGCCACCCCTCATCTAATCCAATCTCATAAAACCTCAGAAACTAAGCAGGGTCAGCCCTGGCTACTATTTGTTCCAATTTTAGTATATGTGCAGTGCTGCCAAAGTGGCACAGCCCTGCTAGTATTTGGATGGGAGACCTCCAAGGAATACCAGGGTTGTGATGCAGAAGCAAGCAGTGACAAATCATCTCTGAACCTCTGTTACCCTGAAAACTCTGTGGGGTTGCCATAAGTCAGGTGTGGGCAAAGGCAGCAGCGAGAACAAGTGCAGCCCATCCCTTACACTTCTAGCAAGTCAATGTTCAGTGCATGCCTATCAGTTGGAAGACCAATGAGGCATGTACATAATTGTTGCATAAGTAGCACATAGTAATGCCCTTGCACTACCAAGCTGATGGCGTGGCCTCTCCCTCCACCTTTTCTTGCTTTGGGAGCAGCAGGGTCAGCTGGACACTGGGATCTCCTCTTAAAGAACTATGTAACCCTCTTCTGGTTTTGAGCCACAATACAGCAGTAAATTGCACGTTCGCCCTCCAATTTAAGCAGGCACCCGTGGTCCTGTAGAGACACAGCAGGTTTCCCCTCTGGTGGAGAGGTTATTTTGCTGCATCTCTGCATTAGAAGCAATTGAATTATCTTCTCACGTTCTCTATAGGGATGCATGCATCCACCACTGCTAAAAAGAAGGCTAGGCCAGAATCATGGATCATGCAGAGACATAATGGGTAATCCCGTGTGTGGGTAAGGATTTGGAGTTCTCAGAAGCCTTAGTTGTTGCTTGGCATACAGTTTGGAAATTAGATTAGTTAGATGAGTTAGATTAGATGAGTTGATTAGTTTTACTGAGCTTTGTGCAAAGTGGTGATGTAATAGATTAACTGGGAACCAGCATGAAAGCCAGGGCAGCCAGAACTCCAGAAGCCCTCCCACCGTAGCCCCCCAAGCACCAAGAATTCAGAGCATCACTGCCCCAGACGGAGTGTTCCATCTACACCTTGTGACTTCAGCAAGGTTGCAGCAACAAACCCATGCTACCAGATTAGGGACACGAGCCAGCCCTTAACACGTTAGCCATTCATTTGTATGCCCAATTATAATGCTAAACATTTAATGTTTTATGCTTACAGATATAACTTTGTTCTTATCACGTTTGGTAAGAGACTTGAAGTGTGTAGGTGTGTGCAAGTTATTCTGGATTCATCCACTCATTTAGACAATCATACCCTGCTTTTTTCCATAATGGGGAACCATAGGAACTCACAACACCTCTAACAATAATCCTGTGAGGTGGTTAGACTGTATGTGTGTCTGTGTGTGTGTGAGAGAGAAACCCAAGATCTGAAGAAATGAGTAGTGACTCATGAAACTTCATGCCCTACCACAAATTTTGTTAGTTTTAAGGTACTACTGGATTCTCACTTTTCTACTAACATGATTACCCATCTTCAGACCTCAGATTCATCAGGAGCTCACAGGAGCACACCTTCTGAACCTTTCTGAGGGTTCCCTTTCTATCTCCCCACCTACCTTGTCCATTGAATAGTAGGTGCAGCTGCATACCAATCCCTGGATTAGGAGAGCAGCCAGCCAGCCATCAGGGGCTTCACCACACCCCCAGCAGCCCTCATTAACCCCTGGAGAAGCCCACACTACCCTTTCTCCACTTCTCATGTGATTTTGATGATGATGATGATGATATTGGATTTATATCCCGCCCTCCACTCCGAAGAGTCTCAGAGCGGCTCACAATCTCCTTTACCTTCCTCCCCCACAACAAACACCCTGTGAGGTGGGTGGGGCTGGAGAGGGCTCTCACAGCTGCTGCCCTTTCAAGGACAACCTCTGCCAGAACTATGGCTGACCCAAGGCCATTCCAGCAGGTGCAAGTGGAGGAGTGGGAATCAAACCCGGTTCTCCCAGATAAGAGTCTGCACACTTAACCACTACACCAAACTGGCTCATGTGATTTTGAGTGATGGGTGGCTTGCTGGCTTTTGACTGCGGGGTGGGGAGTGGCCCAGGAGAGCCCCAGGCAAGCGAGGCCTGCTTGGGGTGGCTGGATCTCTAGCCAGTCCAAGCAGGCTTTGCTGGCCAAGGGCTCCCCTTCTTCAATCAGGTTGCTTTTGGCTGGGGCGGGGCATATGCTAATGAGCTCTGCCACCTATTTTTCTACAAAACGACCCCTGCCCATCTTAATCTATCTCCAGGGTTACCCATCTTAATCCATCTCCAACATTACCCAGTTTAATCTATCTCAAAGGTCACAGTGAGCTTCCATGGCAGAGTGTACATTTGAACCCAGGTCTCTTAGACCCTAATCCAAGACTTTAACCACTACATCATGCTAGCTATCATAACCCTGGGGATAGATTAAGATGGGTAACCGTGGAGACAATCAACATACATGTATCTAGAGAATTTAGAGAAAGAGGTACTTTTCTCCCTTTCTCACAATACGAGAACTCATGGGCAGTCAATGAAATTGCTGAGCAGTCGGGTTAGAATGGATAAAAGGAAGTACTTCTTCACCCAAAGGGTGATTCACACATGGAATTCACTGCCACAGGAGGTGGCAATGGCTACAAGCATAGGCAGCTTCAAGAGGGGACTGGATAAACATATGGAGCAGAGGTCCATCAGTGGCTATTAGCCGCAGCGTATTGCTGGAACTCTCTGTCTGGGACAGTGATGCTTTGTATTCTTGGTGCTTGGGGAGGCAACAGTGGGAGGGCTTCTAGTGTCCTGGCCCCACTGATGGACCTCCTGGTGGCACTTGGGTTTTTTGGCCACTGTGTGACACAGAGTGTTGGACTGGGTGGGCCACTGGCCTGATCCAACATGGCTTCTCTTATGTTCTTATGTTCTCTTATGTATTTCTCATAAGCCCAGACTCACCTGATCTCATCAGATCTTGGAAGCTAAGCAGGGTTGCTATGCAGAGGTAGACAATGCCAAACCCCCTCCCTCTGTTCACATCTCCTGCCTTGAAAACCCTAGAGTCAGCAGTAACTTGTTGGCAAATTTCCCAACCTCCCCCCTCATAAAAACTTATAGTGGACCTATTGCTTTTGAATTTCCAAAATTCTGCACATGCTTTATCTCAGCTATGCTCACCACAGCCTTGCAAGGCAGGTCAGCCTTTTCTCATTCACCCTTGTTGGAAAACCCTCATTCAAATCAAGCCTGGTTCAGCAGTGCCAAGAAGGACTAACTTATCCATCAGTCAGTGCTCCCGTGTTTTTCTATTGCTGTGTCCGGCACTCTCAGGATGCTGTATTGATTTTTGGAAACAGTTCATTTATAACCATTGGGTAGTTGAACTTTCACCTTGGCGTTTCCTCCTGATGTTTCTGGGAATTGCTGGAGAGAGGGCTTTGGGGCTTATTTAAAAGGAGGCGAGTGACAGGCTGGGGCATGCTGACAGTTTAACAGACACTTGCCTTCCTGCTGAGGATTTAGCCACTGGAACTGGGCCAGTGAACAGAAGGTGGCAGCAGCCATTAGTTACCTCTTTGAATGGGCAAAAACTGCAGGGAGACAGTTTTAGGCAGTTAACTTTCCTACCTTTAGTAGGGTTGCCAATCCCCAGGTGGGGACAGGGGATCCCCCGGTTTGGAGGCCCTTCCCCTGCTTCAGGGTGATCAGAAAGTGGGGTGGGGAGGGAAATGTCTTCTGGACACTCCATTATTCCCTGTGGAGACCAGTTCCCATAGGGTATAATAGAGAATCAATCTGTGGGTATCTGGGGCTCTGGGGGAGGGCTGTGTTTTGAGGTAGAGGGACCAAATTTTTAGCATATCATCTGAGGCCTCTCCTCTAAACACTGCTGAACTTTCAAAATGATTGCACCAGGGGGTCCAATTCTATGAGCCCCAAAACAAGATGCCCCTATCCTTCATTATTTCCAATGGAGGGAAGGCTTTTAAAAAGTGTGCAGTCCCTTTAAATGTGATGACCAGAACTCCCTTTGGAGTCCAGTTGTGCTTGTCACAACCTTGTTCCTGGCTCCACCCCATAGTCTCCTGGCTCCAGCCCCAAAGTCCCCAGATGTTTCTTGGATTGGACTTGACAACCTTAGGGTGGAACCTGGTTAGGCTTTTGCCTAGCAAGACTTTCCATTGGCCGCTGGAGATTTGATTGGCTGTGTAGATTTTTTAAAACACTGCTTTAGCAAAAGCTGTGGCCACAACACAAGGATCTTCACTGTGTGAATTCCCATTCTATGTTTTGTATCTGAAGTACTGGGGGGACCTTAAGACCATTAACCCCAGAGTTTAAAATTACCTAACTGCACTGCTGTTACCCAAGATCATTAGAACTGGAGATGTCAGGGACTGAACTGGTGGGTTTCTGCTGCATGTGAAGCATCTGCTCTACCACTGAGCTACTCCTCTGCCAGATGTTCTTTTGCTCCTGTGGCCTGTCATTATCTTGGGATGGCAGAAATTTGAAGGAGCTGCTCTAGGGAGGCCAGGAGGGTTATCGGCTGCTTCAAAATATTTGGGTCTTGGAGTGAATCACCGCTCTGATCTTCTAAACACCTACTTACTGTTAGCAACCCACATACAAGGGGGCCGTGTCTGGGGGTGGTGGCCGAACGGAGCCAGGATCTCTTACAACAGAACCGATAAGGACCTGAGTGTTGACAGAAGCAATAACGAGATACATTCACTTCTGCTCATTATCAGGTCTGGGAGGTAGGTGTGTTGGGGGTGGGGGTGGGATGGGGTGGGGATTAAGGACCTTGGAATGCAAGGGAGAGATGGCAGTGTGCTTCTTCATGCCTGTGTTTTTGTTCTCTGGATTCTCTCCCTTCTGAGCGATGGGTCCTGTTGTCTTGGAGGGTTAACTGCATAATTTTAGCCCCATAAGCTGCGTTCCTTCACATGTAAACAACTGTTTCCCAGCTCAGTCAGTATTTATTTTTCACCTTATCCAAAAGGTCCCTGGCCTAGGGTTGCCAGCAGTGTTCCCTCTAAGCTGAGTTAGTGTGAGTTCGCTCACAGTTTTTTAGCCTCTGGCTCACACATTTTTGTCTTAACTCAGGAAAAATAGCTCCAGAGCAAACTAATTTCTGCAGTAGCTCAGAACTTTAATGCCAGTAGCTCACAAAGCAGAGTTTTTGCTTACAAGATTCCACAGCTTAGAGGGAGTATTGGTTGCCAGCCTCCAGGTGATAGCTGGAGTTCTTGTAGGATTACAACAGATCTATAGGAGATCAGTTCCCCTAGAGAAAATGGCTGCTGTGGAAAGTGGACTCTATGGCAGTATATCCCATTGAAGCCTGTTCCCTCCCCAAACTATGCCCTCAACTCCCAAAATCTCCAGGAACTTCCCAACCTGGAACTGGCAACCCTACTAGGGTTGCCAGGTCTGTGTTGGAAAATACCTGGAGACTTTGAGGGGAATCCAGGAGAAGGTGTGGTTTGGGGAGAGGAGGGCCCTCTGCATAAGAACATAAGAGAAGCCATGTTGAATCAGGCCAATGGCCCATCCAGTCCAACACTCTGTGTCACACAGTGGCCAAAAAAAATTATACACACACACACAGTGGCTAATAGCCACTGATGGACCTCTGCTCCATATTTTTATCTAACCCCCTCTTGAAGCTGGCTATGCTTGTAGCTGCCACCACCTCCTGTGGCAGCGAATTCCACATGTTAATCACCCTTTGGGTGAAGAAGTACCTCCTTTTATCCGTTCTAAGCCGACTGCTCAGCAATTTCATTGAATGCCCACGAGTTCTTGTATTGTGAGAAAGGGAGAAAAGTACTTCTTTCTCTACCTTCTCCATCCCATGCATAATCTTGTAAACCTCTATCATGTCACCCCGCAGTCAACGTTTCTCCAAGCTAAAGAGCCCCAAGCGTTTTAACCTTTCTTCATAGGGAAAGTGTTCCAAACCTTTAATCATTCTAGTTGCCCTTTTCTGCACCTTTTCCAATGCTATGATATCCTTTTTGAGGTGCGGTGACCAGAATTGCACATAGTATTCCAAATGAGACAGCACCATCGATTTATACAGGGGCATTATGATACTGGCTGATTTGTTTTCAATTCCCTTCCTAATTATTCCCAGCATGGCGTTGGCCTTTTTTACTGCAATCACACACTGTCTTGACATTTTCAGTGAGTTATCTACCACGACCCCAAGATCTCTCTCTTGGTCAGTCTCTGCCAGTTCACACCCCATCAACTTGTATTTGTAGCTAGGATTCTTGGCCCCAATGTGCATTACTTTGCACTTGGCCACATTGAACCTCATCTGCCACGTTGACGCCCACTCACCCAGCCTCAATAGATCCCTTTGGATTTCCTCACAATCCTCTCTGGTTCTCACCACCCTGAACAATTTAGTGTCATCTGCAAACTTGGCCACTTCACTGCTTACTCTCAACTCCAAATCATTTATGAACAAGTTAAAGAGCATAGGACCCAGTATTGAGCCCTGCGGCACTCCACTGCTTACCGTCCTTCACTGCAAAGACTGCCCATTTATACTCACTCTCTGCTTCCTATTAATTAGCCAGTTTTTGATCCACAAGAGGACCTGTCCTTTTACTCCATGACTCTCGAGCCAGCTGGTGATCTCCAGGCCCCACCCGGAGGCTGGCAACCCTAACTGGCTCCAAAGGCTTTGTTGCGGAAACTGATGTATAGCTATGACAGTGCGTGTAAGAGCTGTCGCCATCTGCTGGCAATCCCTGGGAACTTTTCAGGGTGGGGTATGGTGACATCAGAGCATTTGACACCTTACTTCCAGGTATGTAAGGAGAAGTGATGTCACTGCACCGCACAATTCTACTTTCCCCCTTCAATTTGATCCTGCTGCTGCCTTGAGTAATAGTAGAAGCCCAGCGATGGGAAGTCTCCTGTTACTGTGGAGTTCTGGCACCCCTAGTACATGTGTGAACTCCCAGTGAGGCAAATAGTGTCTCCCAGGGCCAGGGCTCTTTTTATAGCAGGAACTCCTTTACATATTAGGCCACACACCCCTGATGTAGCCAATCCTCCTGGAGCTTACAGTAGGCCCTGTACTAAGAGCCCTGTAAGCTGATGGAGGACTGGCTACTTCAGGGGTGTGTGGCCTAATATGCAAAGGAGTTCCTGCTACAAATAAAGCCCTGCCCAGTGCCACTGTTTCCAAGTGGGTTTTTACATTTCACACGGTAAATTCCATTTGCAAAGTGCATTAAAAGTGGAGCAAAGATGCATTATTCACTATGTGTGATATTATGCTGTTATGTTTCTGCATCATCCGCTGCATCATCCACTGCTTGGGAGGCATCTCCTCTGTGGAAGAATGGAATCATGCAGAGATGCATGGCGGAGCTTTCCACTGGAAGAAGGTAATTTTGTTGTGCCACAACATGGGAAAGGAATGGTTGACCCAAGAATGCTTGATGCAGAAGTAGAGCAGAATCACCAATCCCCTGTGGGGCACAATTAGAAAGCACAGTAACATTATAAAGAGCTATTTATCATTATTATTATTAATTTTATTTATATCCCGCCCTCCCCGCCTAGGCAGGCTCAGGGCGGCTAACAACATTCAATAAAACATGATATAAATACAGTAGTTAAAATACATTAAGTACATTAAACATATAGACACATTAAAATTATAAAACAGCATAAAATTTTTTAAAACAACACTAATCCAGCATCTATACTCTATAATATATCTATTCTATAGTTTAACAGCAGCAGAGGTGTTCCGGGCGCTGTTACATATTTAAATAGTGGCAAGAGTCCTTGAAGAATCACTTTATTGGATCCTCCGTTCAGTCATCCTCTATCAGCATTCTAAGAAAGCCTGCCTGAAGAGGATGGTCTTGCAGGCCCTGCGGAACTGGTCATGATCTACAAGTTACTGCAAATCCCGTTTAGGAAATCTCTAGTTCTTTTTCTTGTGGAGATATAACAGGTGCTGGGAGGCAATGTTCCCTCTAAACTGGAGAGTTTTGTGAGCAAAAATTATCCTTTGTGAACTACTGATATTTTCATTTTAAAAATTCTGGGAACTTACAGTTCCATAGCAACAGATTCTTATAATGCACTATTAATCTAGGAACTGTTAAAAAAAAAAAAAGCTCACCCCTCTCAGGCCACCAGTGGTGGTGGTGGGGAAACATGGACCATGGAGGCTTTAGCAAAAGTGGACAATTAGGGGACAATGCCACATGGATGCTCAAAAACCTAAGAGTGCAGCCCAAAAATATCAATTTAGACAATCCTATGGCCATTCACTTAGAAATAAATTTGTAGAACTCAGTGGGGTTTTCTTCAGAATCTAGCATGCCAGCTAAGATGCTCTGCTCTTCATGCCTCTGCCTGATGAGGCAGGTGACTGTCAGTGGTAGGGCTTTTTCAGTGGTGGCATCTTACTTCTGAAATGCCCTCTCCCGTGAGAGTTATCTGGCACCTGCTTTACTGCCCTTTCTTTTCACCCCTACGTTCTAGCGTGAGGACTGTTTTATGTTTTATGCGCTGTTGAGTGGTGTTGTGTTGTATGTGGTTTTATGCCCTTGGTTTGTTTTCAGGGGTTGTGTTAGTACTGATAATTCTTATGTTGTTGTTTTTTAATGATTTTATTGGTATTGTTTTTACTTTGTGAGCCACATCCAGCAGATCTCTGTAAATTTTGTCAGTACATAAAAATAAAATCAATATGCATAAACTTGGGAAGAACACTGTGGATTCTGCTTTTATATAAACAGTTGGCAGACAGACAGCAAACTGGCACAGGGAATAAATTCCATTGTGTTGAATTTGCTTGCGTGCGTAGGATTAATGCCTTGGATGGATGAACTAAATTGTTTCCATCCCAAGGGTTGCCAACACCGGATTCAGAAATACCTGGAGATTTGGTGTGGTACTTGGGAGAGGGGGTTTAGGGAAGGAGGGACCTTGACAGGGTTACAATGCCGTGAAATCCACCTTCCAAAACAGCTATTTTCACAGCTGTTTTCTCCAGCAGAAGTGTGTAATAAATGTTTTCAATAAATAATACAAAAAAAAATAAACTATTTATGTAGCCTGGAGATCAGTTGTAATTCTGGGATTTCTCCATCCCCAACTGGAGGCTGGCTGGCAGCCCTACGATCCAATTCATTACTATGTTACCTTTCTAGGTGTGAGGAATGGGCACTTAGCAAACACTGATATTATTTGATTCCACCCCCTCCCCCGCTAGGTTACAAATTCGTAGAAGTAAGCCTAATTGAACATACTGGGACTTACTTCCGAGCACATCCAACTACAACTGCGTTGTAAACCTCGCCTAAATTCAGTGCGTCTAAGTAAGCCAATTCCTTACTAGGAGTTGCTGTTTTAGCCTAGGAACTACATCTTCCAGATATCTCAGCAAGTTTTCCCCGTGATGGGCACTGGGAATTGTAGTAACATTGAGGAACAGCGTGCTTTAAATGTCCAAAGTATCACGTGGGAAGGCAAAGACTACACTTCCCAGCAGTCTATGGAGAAAATGAATGAGGAAGGTGAACCCACTGCAGGTAAAGTGCATGGATCGGACGGAGAGACAATGGGGGAAAGGGTGGGGGTGTCTGGACGCAAAACAAAAGGTTGAAATAGGGACTCTGAGTTTCGTATTTTTTGAGTTTTAGACCGCATGTCTGGTCTTCATGTCTGGTCGGACTGTTTTTCCCGGGTAAGATCCGAAGCTCCCTAAGGACTTAAGCGAAGCCACAAAACTCTTATGTTTCCTGCGGGGGCCTGCCACTTCCGGGGAGCCCCCTGCCCGAGGCACGAAAGCGCCCGCCCCCTCGGTCTCTCCCAAGATGTAGTGATGGTGGTAAACAAATATACAGGAGTTCCCTGGATCCCATAGGAGAAATACGAAGAAAACACCTTTAAGACTAACGAGTGCTAATGTTTTAAGCATGTTTTAAGTTTTTAAAAATATATATTTAATTGTGTTTGTCTGTATCCTTTATAAAGTTGTGTGATGTGGGAGTGGGACAGAAGATTTTTTGATACTGCATTTTTCCACAGAAAAATTTCTTGCCCCAATATGTAAACACACTGAATTTATTTATTGTTGTCAGGGCTGTTGTGCTGCAAATCAATGGGCTAAACTTGAGATATGAAGAACTGGCAAACCCCAGTATCTTACATGCACCAGGCTTGTACACAGTGTTTTTATTGCCTTTTAAAATGTTATTTAAAATTTCTGGAAAAGTTTCCGCTTTAAATTTTCCTGGAAAACACAGCTTTCCATTCCCAGGAAATTATACCAGGTGTTGCTCGTGCAGTTCCAAGCATTTCTTCATAATCATAAGGCCTAGAAACTTGACTTCCTTAAAAAAGGCAAGCTGAAATTCTCAGGAAGCTGATGCTATATCCAGCCCCCTGTATTGCAGCAGCTGTGTATCTGTGCCTGCAACCTAACAAGGCTAGTTTTACAAAATCTTGCTGGACTTTAAATATTCGTGAGGAGACAGAAAGAACCTCTGGTAGAAAAGCTCAGAAGTCTCAGCTTGTGCCGTAAATTGTTAAATACAGCAGTGGCAGATTCTCTCCCCTTCCCTCAATATAACAGCTGCCTATTATCACCCTGCCCAGAAAGAGTTTGTTGAAAGCCTGTAACTGATCAATTTGCCTGCTTCCCCCCCTTATGGAACATGAGAACACAGCTGGCTTATATCCAGGCCATTTAAACTATTGCACATTGAGACCTAGGTGCAAAAAGGAGAAAGAAGACTGTGGCCATCAATATTGTTTAGTATATTTGCAACATATTTAGGTTTGGTAGGTTGGTTTGAATTATGGAAAGGCTATGATGTGTGTGTTGAGACGATGCCTTTTTTTTAAGTGGTACCCTTAGACTAGCAGTACAGTCCTATGCAGTTACTCCAGTTTAAACTCACAGTGACTTAAATCTGCGTAGGTTTCATTATAGGCCATTCACCAAGTTCACACTTCAGGTGGAATCACCCCCTCCCATTCCCAAATTGCTTCATTTCTGTCCAGTAGAAGGCATGGCAATCTCCCAAACAAGGTTTCTAACAGGCCAGACTTTCAGGTTCTAGTTTCTGAATACAAGAAGAAGAGATTGGATTTACACCCTGTCCTTCACTACCCAAAGGAGTCTCAGAGCAGCTTACAATCTCTTTTCCCTTCCCTCCCCACAACAGACACCCTGTGAGGTAGGTGGGGCTGACAGAAATTGCTCTTGAGAGGAACAGCTGAGAGGACTGTGACTGACCCAAGGTCACCCAGCAGCTGCATGTGGAGGTGTGGGGGATTCAAACCTGGTTCTCCCAGATAAGAGTTCGCACACTTAACCACTACATCACACTGGCTCTCCAGATGCTAGACTCCCTGTCTCTGAAGCTTTGGGGCCTTTTGGAAGTTGCTGCACTTCTGGTTCAGTGCTGTAGCATGTTTAGTATTCTCAGAAAAGTTGAGAACATATGGAGGGGAGGGCTGTGGCTCAGTGGCAGAGTACCTGCTTGGCAATCAGAAGGTCCCTGATTCAATCCCTGGCATCTCCAGTTGACAAGACCAAGCAGCAGGTGATGTGAAAGACCTCTGAGTGAGACCCTGGAGAACCACTGCCAGTCTGAGTAGACAATGCTGACTTTGAGGGACCGAAGGCCTGATTCAGTAGAAGGCAGCTTCATGTGTTCATGTGTGTGTACATCTCCCTTTTCCCCCTAATACTATATGGGCTTGGGAGGGGGGAGAAGCTACACAGGCATCAGTGTCTTTTAATCCTTTATTGTCCCTCATTGACCTTGTTGATAAACGGGGTACCAGTACGGGCCCCCCTTGAGTGTGGCATAGCCCCCAAACTCATACCATATGGACTTTAACACCATTTTAGAAAGCAAATCTCTGTAAATTGCTTCAAGAATGTAAGATGGGGGAGAAGTAATCTTGCCTTACCTCTGAGTTTATACTTTGTAGGAGGCTGTGCTCTGTTTTGCTTTTACAGCAGCAGATGGAATAGATTTTCCATTCCTGGGAATGTCCGTCTCTAGGTTTCTCTTCTCCAAACCTACCGTAAGTTTCTAGCCCTCATGATTATTTTTGAGTGGTTACATGTGTAAAAATAAGCAGCTACATCTACCAAAAGTGAAATCTTGCAGGTTGAGATCTCCATCTGACCAGAAGACTTGGATCGGTAACTGTCTCTCACCTTGATCTTCCTCTCAGGGTTGGTGTGAGGATGAAAGCCGGGACAGAACAAGTATGCAGCTCCGAGCTTCTTTTATTTTGGGGGGGGCTCATAAAAATGGAATAAAGAGCAGGAGAGAAGCTCAAAAATGCTTTGTTGCGTGTGCCATCTTACATATAACAAACCTGGACATCTTTGTTATAGATTCTAGGTTCTTAGTGCTTTCGAATATCAAAACTCAATTTTTTAAAAAGTAGAAGTTTCTGGCGAAGCAATCAACTTGGCATTTCATCTGCTAAGAATGACTGGACAGGTACAGATCCAGTTCTTGGTGAAACTTCAGTTAAGACTTCTGCTTCATATGTGGACAGAACATATGAAGGTGCGTTATACTGAATCAGACTCTTGGTCCATTGAAGTCAGTATTGTCTACTCAGACTGGCAGTGGCTCTCCAGGGTCTGAAGCTGAGGTTTTTCACACCTATTTGCCTGAACCCTTTTTAGTTGGAGATGCCAGGGATTGAACCTGGGACCTTCTGCTTACCAAGCAGATGCTCTACCACTGAGCCACCGTCCCTCCGCACAGGGACAGAGATTCTGTGTTTTTAAACATATAATCAGGAGAACCTTCACTTGTTTGAGCTCCTGCCCTGAAAAGTGGCATACTAAATTGGGTCCAATACCTATTCAACAATAGTATTTGAAAGGTCTGCTGAGATCCAGCAATAGTGCAATGGTTTGTCAGACTAGGATCTGGGAGAACCAGGTTCGAATCTCCACTTTACTGTGGAAGTTCACTAGGTGACTTTTAGCTAGTTCCACACTCTCAGCCTATCCTGTCTACCACAGAGGGTGGCTGTGCAGCTAAAATGGAGGAAAGAATGTAGTATGCCCCTCTGGATTCCTGTTGGGGAGAAAGACAAATCAAATGAACTAAATAAAATCATTATAGCCTTCAGATCTCTGTGTAAACTGTATTCTTCCCTCCTTCATAGTTCAGAGGAATGTCTGTCGGTTCCCATCTCACAAATGTTTTTTGTTTTATTTATTTACATTATAGTCCACCTTTCTCAGCGGGAGTCAAGGCGGATTACAAAGAAATTATGACTCAATATAATCAACATTGTAAACAATTAAATAGGATTGGCATTGTAGAACCAACCAGAAATTAAACACATACGCACGCACACGCAGCATAACTGAAGCAAAGCAGATTGTTTACATGGAACATTAAATGACGTGAAATTACATAGTAGGATCCAACTCAACAGCAAACTATACTCTACACAGTCGCGCTAATAATTTATCTAAGTAAGTCATTTCAATCATGAGAATGTGTCTTTGTGATGGGTGTAGCGGGACTGATGTCATCATGCGATAGAAACTGGAGACCGAGACAGCCCTGCTCACCTGCTGAGGAAATGCCGCCTCCCGAGTGCCCCTTTGTAGGGAAATGTCCTCCTGGCCGCCCCTCCCCTTTCCTCCAAGCCGCTTGTGAAACGCTCCGCCCTGCTGGGGCTCCATTGCTGGCGACTGGGATGTTGTTAATTTGTGCTCTGGGAGCGTGCAGTTCTCAGGCTGTTAACGTCCGGAGCTTCCTTAGATTTACACCCTGTGCAGTTGGCGAGGCAATTAAATTTCTCAGCAGCCGTGGCCTTTTATGAGATGAAGCCCCTTCTCAGGTTTTGAAATCGACCAAAGAGCGGGAGGCCCCCCAATTTTCACATGCTGTCCCTCTAAGGAAAGGGGTGGAGGAATTAAGTGGGTCAAGTGTCTTCCCTTCCTCTTCGGTCTGTCATCAAACTTTTTGTTGTTGTTATTCCCGACCCCCTTTCTGTATCCCCCCCTCCCCCCAACTCATCGGTCAAACAGATCTCCAGCATGTTTTTAATTGCTAAATAGCAGCCCTAGGGCCCTTGGTTTTGTTTAAAGCCATAGTGGGAGGAGGAGGTGGATTAGCTTTTTGCACCATTTTCCCAACCTCAGGTTTAGCCTTTGAAGCTGCTGCTTGTGTATGGGTGTGTTTCCTCCGATGGGGCAACTAGCAGCTTTCGGGGAGCATTTGAGGTCATGAAAACCGGGGTGGGAGGAGTTGATGCCTTCCTCTTCCCGCACCAATGTGGGGCTCTGCTCTCTGCTCTTTAGCAATAAAAGTGAGTTGGAGGTTTGTCCACAGAGGGTCTGTTTGTCTCATAGAAATATGCATGATTCTGGTCTCTCTGGTTGCTGGAGAATCCAAATAAAAGATAAAAGTTTATAGCTCTCGTTTGCTAGCAGGGCTTTTTTTGGTGGGGGGGGAGGTAGAAAAAGTCCAGCTTGAACTTATTTGCATATTAGGCCACACCCCCTGACACCAAGCCTGCCGGAACTGCATTCCTGTGGTTTCCTGCTCAAAAAAGAGCCCTGTTTGCTACTGAAACACTGTGCGTTTTCCCACAGAGCTTACCTCGGAGCGACGTCCCTCTTCACTGCGCAGCGTCTGCGCGGATTTCCCACCAACTGCACCACATAACCAGGAAGAGCCGCGGCTTTTGCGTTGCTAACGTAAACTGGTTTTTAGCGGTTTACATCTGCGACGCCAAAGGTCCGGCACTTCCTGGTTATGCAAAGCAGTTGGTGGGAAATCCGCGCAGAAGCTGCGCGGTGAAGAGGGACGTCGCTCCGAGGTAAGCTCTGTGGGAAAACGCCCAATCAGTCCTTGCAATCTTTATGACAGATTACTGTGATTGGAGTGCTGCTGCTTGCACTGTGGCAGAATATTATATTGCTTATTTACTTCATTTATATCACACCTTTCTCCCCAATGGGGGCCCAAAACAACATTCTCCCTCATTTTATCCCAATAACGACCCTGTGAGGTAGGTCAAGCTCAGTGTGGGACAGGCTCAAGGTCACCCAGCAAGTTTCCATGGCAGAGTGGGGATCTGAACCTGGGTCTCCCAGATCCCAATCAAACCACTACACTATCTTGGCAGGCAGTATTAGTCCGTTACACTGAGTGGGAGTGTCTCTTGGCACATGATGGGTTTTCAGATCCCAGCAGTGCCAAAATAGCCTTGAAAACTACAGGGGACTCAAGGAAAAGTTCCATAGTGCACTCCAGGGGGGCTGGGCTGTAGGGAAAGTCTCCCATGCGGTTGTGAAACTATTCTGGTGATAACCTTAGCCGAAGGGTGAGCACAGTCCCTAAAAATATTCTTGTCCTGCCAAGCTAGCACTGCGGTCAAAACATGAAAAAAAATCTTAGATCTTGCTAAAGCTCAACATTAATTCTAGCTTCAGAATGCAAGTGTATGCAAAATAAGCGCCTTTGTGTGAAGGCACTAATGATGTGTATAATTTAGCCTTGCATGCAAAATTTGGAGCCTTACCATGCACATTTGGAATTTGAGAGGGGGATAAGGAGGGGCCTAAAGTATATATGAACAGTTCTGGTCATGTTCCAGACAATGCCCTTGCCAAATCACCTCCCATAGATCCCTGGATGGGTTAACTTTCTCTCCACCAAAATACGGCTCTCAAGTTTTATTTTTCTCCTTTGCAAGTGAACACACGTGCAGAGGTGGATGTCTTTTCTTCTTCTTTTAATCACAGCACAGTGCATTTATAGGTTATTTACAGTAATGTTTTGTATCTTGAGTGAATGCTTTACTAATTATGGTAATAAAAAAGGTAATAAAAGGAACATTCTCCGTGGAGGAATATATTTAGAGGCCTCGCCCTGTTCACTCGGAAGCGGAGCTGTGATAGAAATCACTCATCCGCTCAGTGGGGTGAGAAATAAGGCTGTTACAGAATGGGCTGTTTGGGTCGCGGCATGACGTATGGCACCAGTTCACATTGGAGATTACCTGGATTGGAAGAGGAAGGAAATAAAGACAGAGATATGGCCTGAAGAGTGGATTCTGGAGAGTAGTTGGTTAGTGGGGTCAGTTCTCTGGCCAAGCCACTAGGCCTCCTATTGACAGAGTCCAAACTAAGTCCTCATAAGCAACACTGCTTAGACCCAACTGCTAGCAGTGCAGGTCCAGGCAGTGACATGTACTGAGGTGATCTTGAACTAGCCTGTAGGTACAGCTGCTAGTCAGTTTTGGCTTGCCACTTTCTGCAATGAAAAGAAATTCAGCTGGCAGTGTGTTTCTTCTCATGAGGGTGAAGAAGAGGAGATGGCATTGGATTTATACCCCGCCTTTCACTCAAGTCTCTGAGCAGTTTACAATCTCCCTTCCCTTCCCTACAACAGACACACTGTGAAGTAGGTGGTGCTGAGAGAGCTGTTTTGAGAACTGCTCTTGAGAGAACAGCTCTGCTGAGAGCTGTGACTGAGTGACCCAAGGCCACGCCAGAAGGTGCATATGGAAGAGTGGGAGATCAAACCCAGCTCTCCAAGATTAGAGTCCGCGCAATTAACCACTACAAATTGGCTCTCTGGATACAGTAAGGAGACCCTGGCACTGCCGGCTGAATGCTACTTGTTTCCTTTTTGGCTGGGTTGCTGCTGTTCGACCTTAGGAGTCTTTCCAGGAGTAAACAAGAGAGGTCAGCCTAAAGGCTATTTAAGGTGGCTTATCTGATATAAGTCCTGGCTTTCAATCATTTGAAATGCGTGCATACCATCATACTGAGGAGAGGTGCCATTTTCAGGTTCCTAACCTGGGGATGAATATACTCTATGTGAGGGAGTTTACCATTGAATTAATGAAAGCTACTGCTTCTTGTTCTAAGTTTCTATTTATCAAATTGGAATATTCCCTATTACAGGTGCATAAGGCTGCCAAAATAGCTTCCAAATCTCAGTGGTCCACCTGTCTTATTTCAGATCAGCACTCAGCACTCAAGTGAGTTGTGGTCCTTATTGGCAGCTAGGGGTTGCCAACAACCTGGATGACAAAACAAGTTCAGTCCCTTTAATAGAGGCTTAATGTTGTATGAGGAAAACATACAGTAGCCCATCTCCATACAGAAGCCTCTGGGCGAGACATTTTTTTTTCTTCAGGATGTTGGCAACCCTTCTGAAAATCAGGTAAGATTCAACAGGTTCCTGTGAAGCAGTTATGTTGTTGAAGCATAATTCTATTGGTTGTTCTAGGCATGTTCTTCAAGAAAAGAGAGTTTGTTTTATTATGCATCTGCAATAAGGCCTGAAGTCAGCCATCTTTCAGCGATCCTCCTTTTCCCCAGATATCAGTAGGTATCTCCAGCATTAATCCTCAGATTTGTGTCCATTTATCCTTTGGCGTAGGGTTTGTCCTGTTTGCCCTTTGTAGAGAACTGAAGGGCATTGTTGGCATTTAATGGCATATATAATGCTGGAATATGAACAAGTGAATGAGCCTGAGATCGTGTAATTAATGCTGTTAGGCCCAGTGATTGTGTTGTCTGGGTGTATGTGGCAGCAAAGTTGGCACCTGGGTTTATTGCAAGCTCTGGTACCAGTGTCCATGCTCAGATGAGATGCTGTATTGTTGTGGGTGGGGAGTTGTTTGAGATTAGGGGGCTGTCTGTGTGCAAGAAAAGGTTTACCCCCCAGTACTTTTGAAAGAGAGCTGTCACTGTCCAATAGAGGTTGTAAGTTGTTATGTTGAACTGTTTTAAGTTGAGAGTTGTGGGTGCCCACAAGTGGTGTTCTGTTATTATCTTTTTTTGGGTCTGTCTTGTAACAGGTTTTCTCTGGGTATCATTCTGGCGTTGTTAATCTGTGTCCTGACTTCATCAGGTGCGTACTTTAGTTCCAAAAAGGTTTGTTGTAGATCCCTCAGGTGAGAATCTCTGTCAGCAGGATTGGAGCAAATGCAACTGTAGCGTAGAGCCTGGCTGTATGCAATGGATCGTTTGGTATGTTTGGGATGGTAGCTGGAGGCATGCAGGTATGTTTGTCGGTCAGTAGGTTTCCGGTATAAGGTGGTGTCAATGGGTCTTTTGTTTATTTTTACAGTGGTGTCCAGAAAATGTATTTCTTGCATAGGCTGGTTCATTGTCAGATTGATGGTAGGGAGGAAGTCATTGAAAGCCTGGTGGAATGTGTCCAGGGCTTCTTTACCATGTGTCCAGACCATAAAGATGTCATCAATGTAATGCAGGTATAAGGTAGCTATGAGTGGGTGGGAGTCTAGGAAGCGCTGCTCCAAGTCAGCCATAAAGATGTTAGCATATTGTGGCGCCATGCGGGTACCCATGGCTGTACCATTGATCTGTAGGAAAAGTTCATTGCCAATTCTGAAGTAGTTATGGGTGAGAACAAAATGGCACAGTTTGGTGGCAAAGTAATCTATGTTTTTATCAGCGATTATATTACTTACAGTTTGTAATCCATCTCGGTGTGGGATGTTGGTATACAAAGATTCCACATCCATGGTGGCTAAGATAGTATTCTCTGGAAGGTTGTTCAAAGATTGTATTTCCTCAGAAAATCTGTAGTGTCACGAACATAACTCAGGGCACTGGTGGCATAGGGTCTTAGAATAGAGTCCATATATCCAGATACCCCCCCCCCCCCAGTGATAGTGCCTATCCCCAACACAATGGGACATCCCGGGTTGCCTGGTTTGTGTATTTTGGGTAGAAGATAAAAAGTACCTGGTCAAGGGTCCTGTGATGTGTCTGACAGGATCTGTTCTTGAATGCTCAGTGGTAATTCCTTTGTAATCTTGTTTAGTTCTTTTTAATATTCCTGTGTGGGGTCTGAGCCCAGTAGTTTGTAAAATGAAATATTTGAAAGTTGTCTTTGAGCCTCCTTGATGTAGTCTGATGTGTTCATGATGACAACAGCTCCTCCTTTGTCTGCCTCTTTAATTGACTTCCTCATGGCTTTATCTCTGGGGTGTGCAAAATTAGGGCCTTTTGTTTGTTTGTTGCTGCTGGAATTCTGGAGTCCACCAGGGGGAGCCTGTTGCAAAATGGCTATTCTTAGGGGGCAGAACCAAAATGGCTCCCATAGAGGGTGGAACTAGACAAAATTACCTGGTCTTCTACAGAAGCTGTACTCTGAGGCTCCTGCCTTATGGTATTGGTTCAGATCTGAATTACTACGCATCACACCCTAAAAATGCTACGCAAACATCTGGTCACAGGCAGAGGCTTAATACTACATTACAGGGAGGAACAGTCAGGTGGGGAGATGTGATTATCGGCTCTTAATGAGTTTTTTCCCCACAACAATTTATATTAGCATTCTTACTTATAAATTTAGTCGACAGGAGCTGGGAACTCTCTGGAAAACATGATGTCAAGAGGAAATTAGGTGTGCCCTGAGAGCTAAGTTTAAGTAAAAGAGTACTTCTCACAGAGGACTTCTTGGGGGTCTTGGGTTGGGAACTTCTGGAGTTCTTCACTGACTCAGTTTTAATCACCATACCAGAGGTGAGAGTGAAATACCAGGGTAGGCTTCAGAGTGGTATTTTGGTGCCTTTGCTCAGCCCTGAATCCTGTCAGATAAGATACTACTATTATTACTGAATATTTATGTTACATAGTGTTCTGGGGCTTTACATGTTTGGGACTGAGAAACCCCCTCACTGTCCTGATGCTAATTTATAGTTTGTACTTTGACATAAGGACCTGATGGATTTTTTCTTACTTACCAGGAACAGTTCTGATGAACTCTTCAGAAGGTCTCATGAACTTCTGGGAAGGAGACAGCTTGGCTGAGAAGTTTCTCCGCATAGAGCGAGAGCAGAGCATACGCCTGAAGGAGCTCACTTTCCTCGATCCCATCCAATATGTTTACAACCCACTAGATTATGCCTGGGAACCCCACCAAGACTACGTGCGTAAATACTGCCAGTCATCCAAGAAGGTGCTCTTTCTTGGTATGAACCCGGGGCCTTTTGGTATGGCCCAGACAGGGGTAAGCAGACAAGCCAAGGTGAGGTGGTTAAACTTGAACTTGACCAGGCTGAGGCTTAATCTGAGGTAGGCCTCAAAGGCTGTGTCTCCGTTTCTCTAGTCACTGGATTGCCAACCCTCAGCGAAGGATACTTGTTGCAGATAGATGCCTTTGATGGCTGGCTTCCCTCTCAGTCAGCCCCATTCTGGGATTTGAATCCAGTAGCACCTTGGAGATCAACAAAAGTTTCAGGGTATAAGATTTTGAGAGTCAAAGCTCTGAAAAAGAAGGCACTGATGATATTGGATTTATACCCTGCCCTTCACTTAGAATCTCAGAGGTTCAGAGTGGCCTACAATCTTCTTTACCTTCCTCCCACACAACAGACACCCTGTGAGCAGTGTTTCCTCTAAGCTGAGTTAGCGTGAGCTAGCTCACAGATTTTTAGCCTCCAGCTCACACATTTTTGACTCAGCTCAGGAAGGATGATCCCAGAGCACACTGATTTATGCAGTAGCTCACAACTTTAATGCAAGTAGCTCACAACTTTAATGCCAGTAGCCCACAAAATAGAATTTCTGCTCCCAAGACTCCATGGCTTAGAGGGATCATTGCCTGTGAGGTAGGTGGGGTTGAGAGAGCTCTCCCAGAAGCTGCCCTTTCAAGGACTGCTCTGTGAGAGCTATGGCAAACCCAAGGCCATTCCAGCAGCTACGAGTGGAGGAGTGGGGAATCAAACCCAGTTCTCCCAGCTAGGAGTCCGTGCACTTAACCACTATACTAAACTGGCTCAAAAAGGGAGCTTTGCCTCTCATAAACTTATACCCTGAAACTGTTTTGTGGTCTCTAAGGTGCTCCTGGACTTGAATCTAACTGTTCTACTGCAGACCAACATGACTACTCTCTGAAACTTTCAGGGCAAGTAATTCTGCTTTTTTTGTGGGGGGGGGGGACATCAGGAACGAATGGATTGCCTACACTCAGAAGAGGTCACCTGCTGAAGGTCTGTATGAGTCTGCTTAGGCATGCCTTCTTGCAGTCTGGAGATATGCTGCTGCTCAGCATGAGTGTGAGTGCTTATGAAGGCAAGATCAGCACAATATGGAATTTCGAAAACTGTACACGTTACTTTAAATAAGAAAAATATTCTAGGACTGGGTGAGGTAGGGTGTTTGTTAGAATGAAGCGTTCCTCTGGTTTTGATTTAGAATACCAGAGAGTTTCCTTTACCAGGAATTTGGGAAATACTGCTGTGTACATTCTGTGCATCCACCGATTGTAGTGTAGCACCTGCTGGGCTAATTTTTTTTTAAAAAATGTATGCAAATTAGGCCAGCTACAGAATAAAAATTACAGTGGATTTCTAACTTGTTTCTGATGGGGCCTCTGGTGCCGTTCAGATTCCCCATTCCTGAAAGTTACCTGCTAACGCTCATATCATGATGATGAGTGGGAAGGAAGAGTCTCCAATAACAGCAGTTTTTTATGTGCCAAAGAACTTCACAGTCCCAATCTGTATGAATTCCTGAACTGGAGAACTCCATTATCTCTCTGGTTTCCTGCATGCACCTCATGGGTGGCGTTGGTGTTCCCTGTCTTCTGTTTGTAGCTGAGTCAACACCCAGAAAGATAGCTCACTTTCGGCTTTGATGCTGTGCCAGGAAGGGAAAGGAGGAGGAAACAAATCATGTGGTGAGGATCTTGTCAAGATAATCTGAAGATGAGCTTTAAAGATGTGTGGGTGTATATGTGTAAACTGACTGATTTCCCCTGGATGCCGATAGTATTTATGCTTTATAGACTACCGACAAAGTACTGTTCAAGGCCTCTAGGGAGTTGGCTTTCACTTAAGCTGTGATAGTGCAGAAATTAGGTTCCATGTTTCAGTAAAATAGCTTCTGTTCACTGGGAAATGTCCATGTTTTTGGATTTAAACTGAGAGCCAGCATGGTGTAGTGGTTAAGAATGGCGGACTCTAATCTGAAGAACTGGGTTTGATTCCCCACTCCTCCATTTGAAGTCTGCTGGGTGACCTTGGGCCCATCACAGTTCTCTCAGAACTCTCTCAGCCACACCTACCCGATAAGGTGCCTGTTGTGAAGAGGGGCAAGGAATGTGATTGTAAGCTGATTCGAGACTCCTGAAGGTAGAAAAAAGTATAAAAACCAACTGTCCTCTTCCCTTCCTCTCCCAACAACAGGCATCTTGTGAGGTAGGTGGGGCTCTCTTCTCACATCCTCTCAGAACTGACTGGCCCAAGGTCACCCAGCTGACTGTTTGTGAAAGTGGGGAATCAAACCCAGTTCTCCACATAATAGTCTGCTAACTCTTAACTGTAGCTCTGTGAATGAGGAGCAAAGGAACTCTGACTAAAAATCTCAGCATTCTCCCCAAACTCTAATTCCAATGATTTGAGGAGGTGACATGATTGTTAAACAGGTGTAAATCCCATTTAATTGTTTACTGAAGATAGACCCTGCCTACAGTCCTAGAAAAACAGCTGTCTTTATGATGTGAGGAATGAGGGTGAAGGAAGGGCTCACATACTGCAACCAGTGTTCCCTCTAAGCTGAGTTAGTGTGAGCTAGCTCACAATATTTTAGCCTCAAGATCACACATTTTTGTCTTAGCTCAGGAAAAATGGCCCTAGAGCAAACTAACCTATGCAGTAGCTCACAACTTAAATGCCAGTAGCTTATGAAGTAAATTTTTTGCTCACAAGACTTCACAGCTTCGAAGGAGTATTGATTGCAACAGTGGCACAATGCATCTTTGTGCACAATGGCTGTAGGTACCCCTCCCCAGGAACCTTTGATATTTGGCTTGCAAGAGACTCAACAAAGAGGCTTTCAGTTGCAAGAGGCTTTCAGTTGTGAAAGCCAAACTGTAGCTGTGTCCCCAGTATATACTGGGGTGCTATGTGGACAGGAGATATAACCTTTCAACCTCTGCTCAGTTTTGCTGATCAAAAATGCCCCCTCCCTGTGCTGCTGTTTGTACTTCAAAGGGAAAAAAAGATGTAATCTTTTAACAACACTTCTTTTTTTTCTTTTAAGTGTATATGAGGTGGTGGTGATGTGAACTGCAAGAAAGAGTACAGGAGTTGAAGGATTACACCACTCCTCCCCACCCTTCCATGGCTCTGGTCTCAACTGGGGACTGTGTGCACTTGCTGCTTCCCTTTGTCATATTGTGCATCTATTTTGGCCTTTAGTGGGGCAGGCAAGGTCAGTTGGCAAAGATTGATTGGCAGTTCTCCATCAGTGCCCCTAAGAGTCACATTTCCCTTTTTCCATAGAAGTGAAGAGCAGCCATTTGCTTCTGTGGAATGGGGGCATGCTCAAAGACCTCACTGGAGAAAACACCAGCCCTCTTACCCAAGAGTGATCTAATTTCTTCCAAGGGGAGGAGGAATACATTTTCCCTGCCTTCTACAGAGGGGTTTATTTTATGCGGTAATAGAACTGAATGGGCATCCTTGAGAATCTCACCTGTCCTTTTCTGCATTGGCCCACTATTGAGTTCTGATTCTAGATCATAATTGTGTGGCATAGAGATGGAATCCAGGATCTATTTGTGATCTGACAGTAGCAATGGTCTTCCCCTGAAGCATATGACATCTCCCCCGCCCCCACAACTCATCTAAATCAGTTTGTTGTGCAGGCATCTTCTTGTCTTTCACCGGCTCCATGTTTCCAGTTTCCAGTTTAATTATCGGCAGAGCTTTTTTGTAGAAAAAGCCCATCAGGAACTTATTTAAATCCTGGGCTACACCCCCTGACATCAGCATTGTTTCATACAGGGCTTTTATGTAGAAAAAGCCCAGCAGGAACTCATTTGCATATTAGGCCATGCCCTCTAATGCTAAGCCAGCCAGAACTGTGTTCCTGTGCATTCCTGCTCAAAAGCCCTGCATTATGTTCAAACCTAGATGCTTTGTGCTCTTCTTCTTGTCAGTGTAGGTTAGGGCTAGGGGACAAGGTGTTTTTTTTAAAAAAAATTGATTACTGCAGCACAGTTATTTTAGGATGGCACAGCATGGCTAACATCCTAAGCATATTAACCTGCGAACAATTCCTAGTGAAAGTGGTAGGACTTACATAGCTCCCTGTCTTTACTCCTTGAAAGCTTGCCATGAACATTGACGTGTGGGATCTTAGAATCATAGAGATGGAAGGTCCTGTTGCCTCTCCTGTTCTGGTCTCTGTGGTTTCAGCCATGCTGTCAACGGCTGGAGTAGTTCCCCCTTGCAAGTCTCCTTTTCTGTAGAAAACAACTGCTCCTTTGTGACAGAGGCAGAGACTGTGGTATGGAATTTGGCAGAGTGATGGAGTACAACATTTATTGTTGTTCCCCTACAGGTGCCCTTTGGAGAGGTGCAGCTGGTCCGTGACTGGCTTCAGGTCCGTGGACAGGTATCTCGGCCAGCATGTGAGCACCCGAAAAGACCAATCCGGGGCCTGGAATGCCCCCAGACGGAGGTGAGCGGTGCCCGCTTCTGGGGCTTCTTTCGTTCCGTGTGCGCCAGCCCCGAGGTGTTCTTCCACCACTGTTTTGTCCACAACCATTGCCCACTGCTTTTCATCAGCCAGAGCGGCCGCAACCTGACCCCAGCTGACTTGCCAGCCGCTCAGCGGGAACGGCTCATGCAGGTCTGTGATGATGCCTTGTGCGAGGCTATAAAGTTATTGGGCATTGCCATGGTGATTGGCGTGGGACGCTTTGCTGAACAGCGTGCCCGCAAAGCCCTCTCGGCTGCTGGCATTCCAGTGCGAGTAGAGGGGGTGATGCATCCCTCGCCTCGCAACCCCCGAGCAAACAAGGGCTGGAACGCCATCATCAGAGCGAGACTGGAGGAACTGGGCGTGATGAGTCTTGTGGCAAATTGATCCATTGGTGAACTCAAGATCCAGAAAAGAACTGGATTTCCTCTGCAACTTTGGACGCTTCTAATGGAATAACCATTGACTTGGGTGAGAACTTACAAGTCAACTGTTTACACTACTGCCATTTTTAAAAACTTCCATTTTACACTACAGTTTTTTTCTTTTTCTTTTTTTTTTGTATTTCTGAGATCCACTCATTCTGGATCCCAATGCTGGACCTTCTCAAGGATTTGGGTTTGCAGCCCATTTCTGTGTTTTCTGGTGCTAAAACTTGTTCCAAGTGATTCTCTGGCCTCTCTTAGTAATGCCCTTTTGCCCAATCAGGTGCCAATGGCTTCTACGGGAATCTCCATGACCTAATTCACAGTAGCTAAGCAAAGCTGGGAAATAGCATTGACCAGGCTTCTTGCTATATCCTTATTGCCTTGGGGCTGAGTACAGTTAAGCCATTCAATGCGGACCTTGATGGCTTTAAGCAGCTGCATGAGAATTGCTTATCTATTGCCTTCCTGTGTTGCCTCAGGAATGCACAACGCCAGAAAAAGCCAATGGGAATTAGCTGCTACATTGTCACAAATAAGCATTAATTGGTCCTTGAAGTGTGTTCACACTGTGTTCTGACTAGGAGAAAAAGCTTGCCTCTCCTAGCGCATTCCTACTCTGATCTTTACTGCCAACCCCTCACACTTGGTCACCAGACTTCTAAACCAGGCAGGTGGATCGAAGGTAGTCTGCTCTCCTTTAGAAACACCCATAAGACCCTTCCTTTCTGCATCCACTTCTGAAGAACAGCAACTTGTTTGCAATGGACAGGGGAAGAATGATTTAGGATGGAGAACAGCTTGCCTTTGATGCAGTTGAGCTGTCCTTCTCAAACATGGCAGGATGTACAGTCAGGTTGAGGAGCACTAAAGGAAAAAGTCAGTTCTTCTTTAATGAAGAGTTTATACTGCAACCAACCCAATCACAGAGCACTAAACAGAGATTGCATTCAGGATGCCTAGATTGGTCCTGCGGAAAAAAGCTATTATAAATGCACCTTTGAGAGCCAGTTTGGTGTACTGGTTAAGTGCACGGACTCTTATCTGGGAGAACTGGGTTTGATTTCCCATCCTCACATGCACCTGCTGATGTAACCTTGGGTCAGCCACAAGTTCTCTCAAGGCTGTTCTGCTCAAGAGCAGTTCTGGGAAAGCTCTCTCAACCCCATCTACCTCACAGGGTGTCTGTTATGGGGAGGGGAAGGGAAAGGAGATTGGTAAACCACTCTGAGAGTCCTTTGGCTAGCAAAGGGCAGGGTATAAATCCAATCTCTTTTTTTTCTTCTTTGTTCTTCCAGTTCTGGAGCTGTTATGGAGTAGATGCTGGATCTTCTTGCCATGACCCATGATAGGGTCCTTTGCTTCTGACACTAAGGGCCAGTGTGTGCAGAATGGGCATGTTGAGAAAGTGGGATGTGGAGTGAATCCATGAAGGCTGGAATCCGTTCTTAAGCAGTTCATTCTGCCCTACACTGGCTGTGCTGTTGCTGAATTGATATTTAACATTTTTCTGGTAGGAACAGAAAGTTTGGCATGTACAGCTGTTTCTGACTGTGCCAGAGTGGTCATGTGACCTGGCTTTAACTCTGAACAGAATGAGATTCATGTGGCTCCAAGAAGCCAAAACGTATATATTCCTAGGCTATCTTTGTGTGATGTTTTCGGTTGCCCAAGCATTCTGCATGCTGATGTTGGCAACTGACTTCGGATGAGTTAGGAGTTGGGCCAGACGTGAACCCACATTTACTTCTTTGGAATTAAATCTTTTGAAGCAATTTGGGTGTTTCTTTATTAGGAAGTCTGATGATGTGTCCTGCAATCTACCTGAACTCTGAAAGGTAGAATATCATCGTGTCCTGAATCAACTTTATTTAAAATCTGTCCTGCTAAGTTTTGTGGCAGGTTTCCTTTAACAGATTTTAAAGCAACAGTTAAGTAACTGTATGATTTTACAGAGCCAGGGTTGATTCTTTATAGTCTAGTTTCGGGGGTGGGGGGAGACATTGCAGTTTAGGTATTGCGGATCCTACTTGATTCCTTGCATTTCCAGTTAAAAGGATCTTGCCAAACTAAGCCAAACTTAGATGGAATGATAGCAGCCCTGCTTTCCTATAACCCAAGCCTGTCCCAATCACATGTAAAGAGGGAGGACTTTATAAAGCAGAAGGGATGTATGGCTTTGTACACGTGTGCACATACATGTGCTTGCTTAATCTCTTCCTCTGCTTGGGGTTTACCTCCTCTTGGTTTGTCACCCTGGGTGCTTTTCTCCAGTACAAGTTGCAGAAACATGGCAGGTTTGGAAAAAGTTCATCTTGCCTCTCTTGGGTATCCCTCGTGCTCTAAATCATTCTACATTGTACATCAGGGGTTGGCATTATTTCATAACCAAAAAGCCAGCTTTGGTCAAAATTCAGAGCAAAAGGGCAATGAGCAATCAGTATGAGAAAGTTGACTTTGCATGAATGATACTATACAGTTTAACATTGCTGTTGAATGGCATGCTGGTTAATAGTTTGCAAAAGTTTCTGCAGCCAAAAAAAAAAATGCTTCCTTTATTAGGAACTGTCACATGTGATGTTTCTCAGTCAGTAGTAAATATATGCAGGAGTACCTATCTGATAGTTTTAGAGCAATGGCATAAATCTGTACATGGTTTGCACTTGGATGGCTGGTAACCACTCATCTCTAATCATTTCCGTAAAACATCTCTTAATAAACCCTTTAGTACCATAACAATCTTTTCCCCGCCATTCCCTTCACATACTGGTTATTCTAAGATGCCTCTTACCCCTTCAGTGTACATTTACTCTTAAAGATTTAATTTTCTGGGTTTTTTTAGGAGCCACATTTGATTGTGTAGAGAACTGCATTTAGCTCTAGAACTACAGGTTCTCCATTATACATGAGAGATGGATTTAGAGAAATTAGTTTGCGGCTGTTACCTTTGGTTTGCTCCTTAGGCAGCAAGGTTAGGAACAGATTCCACCTGAGAACTTTGGACAGCCACTCACGGTACTGGGTGAGTGGTCCAATGATCTGATCCAGTTTAAGGGAGGGTCCCATGTTCCAAGGATGTTCCTCATCCAAGGCAAGCTACTTTTGAATGGAACCACCATTTTTCATGTATTTTGGTTCTTTCCCTAAGTGGGCAAAGAAGACATTTTACAGCAGTTTTTCCTCTTTGTTTGTTTCTTTTTTTTTTGCACCTGATTGAAACTGCTGCAGCTTTTCTCGGAATCGGAACTTGCGGCTCACTTGGAGTTTTAAACTCCCCATGGCTGTGCTAACCTGTTGTAGCAAAAAAATAAACATTTTGTTGCGCCTGAGAAACTGCTAGTTTTAACAGCATATCCTCTTTTGCGGCTCTAGTCTACAAATGTTTATGCCGCAATAAATCTGTTGGTCTTTAAAGGTATCACAAGACTCCCATTCTGTTTTTACAGTGTTCAAGTGACAGCTCTTATTTGAAATCAATGTCTGCATCTTCTATAGTATTGATGGATTTTGTTCATTTTTTCAAATCTCTTTTGGCTGTGGTGTCTTGGCTGTGACGTTCTGTGTTTCATACGATGGGAAAAAGAAAATACCGATGGCTTTTAATGCTGAGTAATAATGTAATAAAAAACATAAGCGAGCACACTGCAGAGAAATGATGCCCGCGCTTCAATATCCTCAGGAATGCACCTGTATATTGAAGGCTTGGTAGAATGTGCATTTCTTAAAGATAATCAGATTTTTATGTACCTTTTTGATAGATGTTATTCCAGACATACAATAAATGTCTGAGAAGGGATTGCCCCCTGCTGTTTTTTTAGCAGTGTTAATGGGCTGAGATCACTCTTTTCATCTTGTAGCTAAATTGCCTCGCTAGTGTTGGATGCTGGAGGCAGAAGTGATAGAAATGATAGTAAGAGTGTGGACTGTAATCTGGGATAACCGGGTTTGAGTCTGCACTCCTCCATATGCAGCTGCTGGTGTGACCTTGGGTCAGTCACAAGTTCTCTCAGAGCTGTTCTCTCAAGAGCAGTTCTCTGAGAGTTCTCTCAGCTCCACCTACCTCACAGGGTGTCTGTTGTGGGGAGGGAAAGAAGATTATAAACCGCTCTGAGACTCCATGTAAAGGGTAGTGTATAAATCCAATCTCTTCTTCCTCTTCTAATAGTGAGCTGAAAGGTGGACTGCCACGTGGCCAAAATCACTGGTGAAATTTCATGACCTTGGTCTGTAGTCCCAAAGACAGGATGCAAATCTAGAAAACATAGGTAGAGCCATGTTGGATCAAACCAATGATTTGTCTAGTCCAGCGTCCTCTTTCCCAAAATGGCCAGTCAGATACCTTCAAAAGGCCTAAAAAACAGGGCACAGGGGCTAGATTTCCTTCCCCCTACACAGTTATTCAGAGAGCTACTGCTTCTGAATATGGAGGTTCCATTTATTCATCCTGGGTGACAGCCATTAGCGGAGATGTCCTCCATGAATTTATTTAATTCCCACTTACTGCTGATTCAGTAAAATCCAACAGAGCTATTGTTGCAGCTCACATGTGCACATTTGTTAGCACAGTGTATTCTATCAATCTGAGGTATTTTATGGTTTGAGTGGGGTGGATGGTTGCATTTGTAGTGTGATCAGGGCCTCACAGGTTGGTTATGCCCAGTTTTCCTGCTGGTGGAAATGACTGTCTAGTGGATTGTGGGACCTGTAGGTACAAAAAGTCATACTGGATGGTAGCTGTAGTAAGATGGGAATTGGGCAGGATGGACTGAAAAATCTGGCTGGATCCAACCCTGTATCTCACCGTAGGCCATTTTGTAAGTGCCATAGCACCTGTGCAGCTACTGCTGGTCTAGGGAGCAAGGAGGAGGTGGCTCGATTCTGCAGTACCTGGATAAGCGAGAAGACAGTTCACAAAAACATTTTCTCCCAGGGAGGAAGAATGAAGCCTCCAACCCTAGGTATGTATGTCCCAAAGTTGGTAGCCCTAGAAGCATGAAGAAAGGACAATTTCACTGGTGGCTAGTCTAGTATGTAAGAGAAAAAGTTCTCCTTTACCTAGAAAGAGTAGGAAAAAATAAAACCATTGTAGAATCCAGAAAAACTGAGGAAGGCCAAAGGACTGAAGTCCGATTCCTTTGTGTCAAGAAAGCAATTTTCTTTGTGAGTGCTGACACTACCTTTTCTGTATTGTTTGGTTCAATCTGTTGGCTGGTTTTTTTTAAAAAATTAAAAGGTAAAGGTAGTCTCCTGTGCAAGCACCAGTCCTTTCTGACTCTGGGGTGACATCGCATCACAACGTTTTCATGGCAGACTTCTTAGGGGGTGGTTTGCCATTGCCTTCCCCAGTCATTTACATTTTACCTCCAGCAAACTGGGTCCTCATTTTACCAACCTCAGAAGGATGGAAGGGTGAGTCAACCTTGAGCCGGCTGCCTGAACCCAGCTTCTGCTGGGACCGAACTCAGGTCGTGAGCAGAGCTTGGACTACAGTACTTCAGCTTACCACTCTGCGCCACAGGGCTCGTCTTTTAAAAATTACACATAACTTATTGCTCTCACTCTCTCCCCCCTCCCTTGTCTAAAACCCAGGTGAGAAGCATAGCTGCTTTTTCTGGGTTCAGTAGAGAGGGAAAAGGTTTATCAAGGTAAAAAAATCGAATTAAACAAACATATTTTGTATTCCTTTGTCCTGTAAAATAGCACCTCTCGAGCACAGAAAGAAGCATTCTGTTGAATGCAAAATTGCATTCTGAGAATGCAAAATTGTTGCACCAACAATCAAGGCAAGGAGGGGAGCAAGAATTCTTGCCACATCTTACGTTGATATAAATGATGTTTGCATGGTAGAACTTCCTGCCAGATCGTGCCCAGAGTCTTCTGATGGGTTGTGAAAGGCTGAGGTTGAATAAAACCTTCGAAAACTTCCAAAAGAAAGGACAGCTTCCAGGTACCCCCACCTGCATGCAAGACAGTTGTCCATTTATCTAGTGGGTAGGTTAGCTCTGGGCACAAAATTCCTTTGTAATGGATTAAAGTATTTCAGTGCTCTCTTTGAAGAAGGGAGGTAACAGTCAATTCCATCCTGTCCGGCTGGTCTTAATGCACAACTGAAGATTTGTAACTTGCTGCTTCCTTGTGTGCAAAGGCGTAAGAAGTGTCAGGATGCCGTCCTGTTCCTCCAGTGCCTTTGAAGTCATCGCCATGAGAGACATATTTCAGATATCCCGCACCCTCTTTCAGTTTAGGGGTATAAACATCGCTCCACTTCAATCCTGTATCTCAGAGATGTAAAGTCTCTGATAAGGCAGTGCGGAGAGCAACCGTGCTTACTGGCCTGCAGTTCTAAGTGCTGTTGGTGGGGGTGATGGATGGTGTCGAGCAGAGTGGCCGAAAAGTGAGAGGTGCTGTCTTGTAACTCAATCCGCAGCAGCTGTCGCCATAGCTGCTTATCGGCTTTGCTCCTCTTTGGGAGGCCTGGGGAGACCCAGCTGCAAGGAGCCTTCCTACTCGTGGGGGAGGCTGAGTCATGCACACCAAGATCCTCCAGGGAGCCTAGCAAAATCCACCTTGCTGTAATTGATTTGGGGAGGAAAACAAGAGTACAACTTTTGATTTTGAATTTGAAGCCATTGCCATGGAATCCTCAGAACCAGGCCTTGCACTGAATTCTCCCCCCTCCAGGGTAAGTTTATAGTCCTCTTGATTTAGGAGAAATAAAAAAAATGACTATGAGAATTGTGGAGAAAACCCCTCAAATAGCATAGCAACTATGTGAACAGTGTTCTTGTTTTGACAGATACCACATTCCTTTTCTTTACTGCAGGGCTTAGTGGAAAGAAGCTACTTTTAGACTGTGCTTTCCCTCTATATTGAAAATATAGATTTTCATTCTCATGAGTGAAAAAATAACCTAGATTAGTAGTAACCTTTCTCATGAAAAAGTAACCTAGAGAGTGGTTAAACCTTTCTGATTTTGACTTTTGGTCCCAAACTTGGCTCTGTTTGGATTTAGAGGAGGGGTGCCAAACATGTGGGCCGGGAGCTGACTTAGGCCCCCGGAGGGCTCCTATCAGGCCCCCGAGCAACCAGCTATCATTTGATTCCTTCTCCCTCTTGCTTCTGCATTGCAGCTTGCTTTGCCAGGCTTGCTCAATCACACAGGAGCTACAGAGCAAAGCCTCTATTTTCTCCATTGGCTGAGGCTTCTCCATTGGGGAGGAAGGGGGAGAGGGATAGCTTGTTTTGCCAGGCTCTCTGACTTGTATAGTAGAGCTACTGAACCAAGCCTCTCTTCCTTCTATTGGCTGAGGCTCCTCCCCCTCCTGGTCTTCTAGGGAAGGAAGGAAAGAGTCAGAGCTTCCTTTGCCCATTTCCCTGGATCACATGGGAGAGATACAAAGAAAGCACCTTTAGGACCAATGAGTGTTAATGTTTTAAGCATTTAAAAAAAGATCTTTGTGTTTGTCTGTATGCTTTAAAAAGCTTACATCTCTGCTCCCTGGCATTACATTTTGCGACTGTGGAGAAACGCCATTTTAGTCAATGTTGGTGCTTCATTGGGAGGGAAAACATGAAACTCCTAAGCAGGCTTGGGCCTAGCCTTCCCCTCACTCCCCCCTCCCTTCCAGAGCCAAACCAACAACTCTAGGGGAAAAGCCTCCTAGAGAGGCAGGAAGTTCTTTTGTTCTTGGCATGTGTTAGGCAGGAAGAGAGCAGTTCTCAGCTGCAGCTCGAAGGAGGAGGTTGCCAGTGTGGGGGCTCCTGCCTGTGCATGCGGCCTAGTCAAGAAAATGAGGCCTCCAGGCAGTAAGACCAAGTAAGTCATCCCAAAAGGCAGGGTGTGTTTAGATCAGGGACAGTAGGATGCGTTTATAGCACATTTTCTTTGTCATGCTGTTTGCTGTGTGGGTGCTGTGCTGTGCTTACATGCAACTGTTTTTGTTTTGTTCTTCTGTTCTTTTCTTTTGCTCTTTTCATTAAATATTTTTACTGTTTTAAATGCTGGCAGTCCATCTCTGTACCACATAGATCCCCAAACCGCTTAGACCACGCTGTTTTGGGAAGGGGGCCCCGGGGAAGGGGGAAGGCATGCAGTTGGATAAGGTGCCAATCCTCCAGGGGTTCCCCAAAGAAGTGCTGAGGTCTTTGTGATACCCGGGTACAGGGTGGCAGAGGACCTTGAGGCCTGGCCTCATAGCTGGAGAGGGGGATTGGGAGTCCTGTTCCTCTCAATCTGAACCCCTAGCCTGAGCAGGTGGTGGCAGCGAGCCCAAGGGGCAGGAGGAGAAATAGCTCCCTCCAGGAGTTGGCGACTCAAGAGGGAGCTGACGGGACCGGGTCTGAAGGCAGAATCGGGCCGGTTCCATCACAGCGATGCACAACAAGGCCCAACAAGGTCTCATTTTTTTCAGATCCAGCCCTCATAACAAATGTGTTGGACATCCCTGGTTTAGATCAACTTATATTAAATTATGTTTTCTCAACAAGCCTGCTGCTCCTTAACTGCTACCACAACCATCATAATCAGTTGATCGTCTTTTTAAAAATCAGGTGTATCTTCTCAGATAGACCTCATAGATAACATTTATTGAATTTGGAACACTTTTATCCAATGGTTCTTCCAGAAATTCAACATGCTGTTACAATAAAGAAAATAATGTGTCAGTAAAATTGTTTTTATTTTTAGATTCAGTGTGTAACGCTTAGATATTTGGGTCACCTGGTCTGGCTTCTGCCCAGTTTCTAACAGTCATATGCCATTGGTCTGTGAGCTGGATCCTAGGGTTGTGCAAGTAGAACCCCCCCTATGATTTATTCCCTGCTTTTCTACAGCAGACCTCTGTGACCTCCCATAAAGGCATTACCAGGGGTCATGAGATTCCTGTGGGCAAAAGCTGCTGGGAACATAGTCTATACTAGGCATGCCCAGGTAAAAGCCCAACAGGATCTCAATTGCAAATCAGGTCACACACCCTGACATCACCATTTTTTCACAGTCCCCTTGTTGTACTTGGTTTCCCCCCTCCCCACCCCGCCCCTCTCCAGCAATGCCCAATTCAGAGCTCACAAAGGCTGCTGTGGAAAGGGAAGGAACAGAAGATCTGTCTCTAAGTACAGTTGTAGGGTCTGATTCTCTGGCTTTTCAGTGGTTGCCCTCATGCTTATAGAGCAGCCTTGGAAGAAGTGGTCAGGTGGGCATTGACCCTCCTGACTTTCCAAGGAGGCTGTAAAATGGAATTATTCCGGAGAACTTTGTGGCAAAAGGGAATGTTTTCCTGGCTTTAAACAGGGGTTTTAAGGGAATGTTTTCTTGGCTGTAATCAGAGGTTTTTTAGACTGCTTCTAAAAACATTAATGTATTTCTTGTTTAATGTTTGAATGTACTTTTTGCATGTTTTAGTGTATTTTACATTTATCATTGTTATCTGCCTTGGGCCCTGAGCTGTCAAAAGCAAGGTAGACATATACTTATTTTGAATAAATATTTCAAAACTCCACCTGAACAAGAGAGTCTTCTGCTTGTTGTATCCTGAACCTCCTTGGTTCTCTGTTTGCACATTAAATGTTATGCAGCTGGTGTTGAGCTTAGCATGGGGAATATGACCTCGTGGAACCTGATTGACCTCTCAGTGGCTACCTGTCTAGATAAGGAATAGAAGGCAGCATGCACTGGTGAGGGTCCTAAGTGATATGTAGCTTTCCAGAAGATGGTGCTGGAGAACCTTTGTTGTACTGTTCTCCCTATCATTTATTAACAGGAAGCCTGCAAGCTTCTATTCCACCCCATGGTCTACATCAGGGGTGACCAAGCTGTGGTCCAGGAGCCACATGTGGCTCTTTCACACATATTGTGAGGCTCCCGGAGGTCAAGGAAGAACTTAATGCAGGCTTACTCTCAAGTAAGTGTGCTTGGCATTGGGACCTCAGTCAGCCTCTGAGCACCGACCCATACATAGCTGGGTATTTCCACCATGTGTGAAGTGGGGAAGGGGAGAAATAGGCTACACCTGCTGTAGGCTGATCCTGCATAGAGCAGGGGGTTGGGCTAGTCCCACTGCATCATCCAGCAAGCTGGATATCAAGCTGAGCAGCCCTCACTGTGCTACAATCCAGCATGATAGGACCACACTGTTGAGTGATGAAAAAAGGGCATTATTAGATCACCAATTACATCATCCAGCAAACTTGGTCAGCAAACCAAGCTGAGCCAGTGAGTTTGGTGATGTAAACAATGAGCGTTATTCGATCACCAATTGCATCATCCAGGAAACTGAATATCAAGCTGAGCAGCCCTCACTATGCTAGAAACCAGCATGGTAGGGCCACACATTTCAGTGATTCAAACAATAGACATTATTACATCACCCCTGGTATCATCCAGCAAGTTGGAAGTCAAGCTGAGCAGCCCTCACTATGCTAGAAGCTAGCGTGGTGGGGCCATATGGTTAAGTGATACAAACAATGGACATTATTATATAACCCACTGTAGAGCTGGACAAATGGTGGCTTGGGAGCCACATGCGGCTCTTTCATACATTGTGTGACTCCTAAAGGTCAAGGAAGAACTTAATGCAGGCTTTCTCTCAAGTTAGTGTGCTTAGCATTGGGACAGTCAGCCTCCTAGGTCTGACCCATATGTAGGTGAATATTTCCAGTGTGTGAAGTGGGAAGGGAGGGTGAAGTAGGCAGGCTTGCGAGCTCTTCTCCACTGCAGAGATTGTTTGAAGACCTAGAGCAGGGTAAGAGAGCACAAAAGCCAAGGGAGCCATTGGAAGGAGGGACAGAATTAAAGAGGGTGGCACAGAGTTCCCCATTAATTTCATAACTCTTGTAGGAGCTGTGTTTACTAACATTGGTGTCAAGGGAAAGAGAGATGCATAATGATGCAAACTGTAGTCAGTGGTGTATGTGGTACATGTATATTTCCTTCTTTCACTGCTGCCAAAAAATTATTTCCTATGCTGCCAAAAAATTTCCCTGTGCTGGTCTTATGGGAACTGTTATTCCCAGCAATTATTTTTTAAAAGCCTCCTAGCATGGCCATGTTGTCAAATGCATACATATGTATTTTATCTTGCTGTGCAAAGAATGTATTAAGAGTTTTAAGAAAGACATGTGTGTAATATTTGTTCATGTATTGTGGCTTTCAGACATCAGCTGCTTATTCTTTGTGGCTCTTGCATTAAGCAAGTTTGGCCACCCCTGGTCTACATGAAAGCACTGGCGGATTCATCTGAAAGATGATACCATCTGAAAGTTGACACCATCCATAAGCAAGTAGCACCCAGTTCCCTATCTATTCTTCCTGATCTGGATGAGTCAATAAACCCAGGAAGCTGCCTTCTATAGAGTCAAACAATAGGTCTGTCAAGGTCAGTGTCTTCTACTCAGACTGGCAGCAGCTGTCCAGGGTTTTAGTGGAGATCTTTCATATTACCTGCTACCTGATTGTAATGTACTCAGTGACGAGACGTGTTGAAGGCAACATACTTTATTAGCTGGTACTCACAAAGGGAAACGCGGGCCGGGTCCCGCTTTATATACAAAGCCCGGAACAACCCTCGGACTGGCCAGGTCCAATCCTGGCCAGTTAAACTTCCTGCCACAGATCTTAATTGGCGGAGTAGTTTTGCGTGCTACATCCAGTGACCAGGGACTTCCTCTGGTCACCTCTGTAGCGTTCGCTGTGCAGTACTTCTGGATTGCATAGCAAGACATAACACTGATCGTGACAAACTGAGATGCCAGTGATTAAACCTGAGACCTTATGTAAAGCAGATGCTCTACAACTGAGCCATGGTCTCATCCCCAAAGGACATGTGTCTGGAATTGATAGTGAGCTAAATAAATCCTCAGAAAATTGAGATTTTATAAGTACGGAGTTGGCCTAGTCAGAGAGGAAGTTCAGCATTCTGATCTTCTCTTAAAGAGCAGTTTTGTCAGTGGGGAGTTGGTTTAAGTCCAGCTCTGACTATTGATACTCAACTGGTATCTGACAAAGGGAGCCTTGCCTCTTGGAAGTTTATTCCCTGGAAATCTTGTTGGTCTTTTAATGTGCTACTCAGGGCTTTTTTTGTAGCAGGAACTCCTTTGCATATTAGGCCACACACCGCTGATGTAGCCAATCCTCCAAGAGCTTACAGGGCTCTTAGAACATGGCCTACTGTAAGCTCCAGGAAGACTGGCTACATCAGGGGGGTGTGTGCCCTAATATGCAAAGGAATTCCTGCTACAAAAAATCCCCTGGCTACTGGACTCAAATCTTGCTCTTCAGCTGGCATCTGTAGCTCAGATCTCTTGGTGAGACATCTGCATCCTTCCCTGGAAAAAAGAGATAATTTTGTCATAGTGATCCATCATGGAACATCGATGTTGGCCTACTCACATGCATTATATACAGTTCTTCCCATGAAGAGCTTTTTCAATGCTACTGTGTGTGGGTTTTTGTTGTTGCTGTTAACATTTTGTTTGTATATGACATTTTCTTTTTGCTTGTTTCACTAATTTTGCTCTTTATTTTATTTTATTTTTTTGCTCATGGGCAGGTTTATGGAAAGATAGGATAATTTTTTAAAAAGTTGTGACTTTGGCTTCCAGTGGGTAAAGGTTGTCCCCTATGCAAGCACTGGGTCATTACCGACCCACGGGTTGATGTCAGATCAGGACGTTTTCATGGCAAACTTTTACAGGGTGGTTTGTCATTGTCTTTCCCAGTCATCCTCCCTTTATCCCCCACAAGCTGGGTATTCATTTTACCAACCTTGGAAGGATAGAAGGCTGAATCAACCTTGAGCTGGCTACCTGAACCCAGCTTCTGCTGGGATTGAACTCAGGTCGTGAGCAGAGCTTGGACTGCAGTACTGCAACTTACCACTCAGCGCCACGGGGCTCCTTTCTAGTGGCTGGGGATGAGTAAATCTACGTGGTGTATCCCGCACTTTAGAATGGGAAGCTCAGTGTTCCTGGGCTACCTTGATGGAAGAGAAACCACCCAGTTTTGTTCATGACTGAGAGGAAAGATCATCCTGCGCTCTCTGAACTGTTACCAAAAATGCTCCTTCAAGCTACTGTAATGTGATCTGTACAGACACAAACCCTGAATCTTTGAAATTACTGTAAGCCAGCTTGAACTGGGAAGGAAGGCGAGATGTAAATGCTTAAGTAAATAAATAAAAATCTTTTTACACACATGCATGTGCCTTGTCATAATTCCAAATGATGACATTATGATTATTTTGTCATTATGTTATTGCTTGCCTCCCAATGCATATTTGGTTTAGGTTAAGTTCATTCATTCATTCTTGTCTGACTGCCTACGGGAATGTAGTCTAGTCAGGTGAGCAATTTGGCTGCAACCCAAGAAGAGGCATTTTAGTTTATATACATCATTTATAGGTTGCCTTTTTCACTGTGACTCAAAGCCGATTGTATAATTAAGCAATGGAATCAGAGCAATAGAATGCTTATGATCAACAGTGCAATAAATCAGGATTGCACTGTATCAGTTGCATGGGCAATCAGTTAATTAACCCATTAAATCTGCATACATTTCCATGCAAATAGTATTTTTTTCTATATAGGTTCTAGGTAAAGATGCCTTGTAGTGGGCTCTGATGGTCAGAAGATGCAGGCTGATAGCTCATGACAGCTGGTGGCTTCTAGACATGCTGCATAGGCCTAGAAAGAAAGTGTGTGAACTTTAAGCAAATGAATGAGATTTGCTGCTGGCTGGCCTAAAAGTGAAGTGGAAGGACTTGGGTTTGCTTTTGGACTAACTGGTGCTATCTTAATGTCTACTCTGCCAGCATGGTGTCGTGGTTAAGAGTGGCAGGCTGGCGGTAATCTTGAGAACCCAGTTTGATTCCCCAGTCCTCCTCCAAATGAAGCCTGCTGGGAGACCTTCGGTCAGTTATAGATATCTCAGAACTCTCTCAGCCTCACCTACCTCACAAGGTGCCTGTTGTGGGGAGAGGAAGGAAAGGTGATTGTAAGCCCAGGGTCACCAGGTCCCTTCTGACAACCAGCAGGGGATGCGGGGAACTTAGCAGGAGAAAGAGAAAGGCCCATGCCACATTGTGGGCATCGCAAAGGAAGTTCCTCATGTCACATCATGTCAGCCGCTTCTGCGTGATGCTCTGGTATTTTGGAAAAAACTTTTATGGTAAAACCAATCATACAGTTTTCACTCAAATACCAGAGTGTCACTTGAAAGTCATTGGTGCGATGACATCACTTCTGGTGCGACCTCCACAATGTGATATGGGCCTTTTATATTGGTAAGTCCCCCCATCAGCCAGCTGATACGTGGCTGGAGGCCAGGGCCTGGTGGCAGTTGACAGTTTGGCAACCATATGTAAGCCACTATGAGACTCCTCAAGGTAGAGAGGTATAAAAAAAACACCTCTTCTTCTACTCTAGTGTCATCTGCTATTCCATGCTCAACTTGTACATCTTTAAAAAATATAGTATAAAATGGCATGAAGTCACCAGTATTTGGTCCTTACAAATAGACTGACCTCATACAGTTTGGCCTCTGGCACTTCTTAGAAAGCAGCAGCTCAGTTTGGGCAGATTCTGCTGCTGGATACTCCTCTGACTCTCAAGTGACTTCTCTTCCCCAGTGTTTAAGGTCATTACCTCATCCTTTATTACTTTTCCCCTCCACCTGCCCCACATAGCTTTTGACTGAGACATTAACTTGAAACTTGAGATTTCACTTTGGAAGGAACAGATGGAAACAAGGGCTGGAGGGGAAGCCACAGAATTGCAGACGGGGGTGGATGGGGTGAGAATCAAAGGGATTCACTACCTCTTGCATCAAAGATCTGTTGAATCAAATGGTTTGCTTTTACCAGCATCTGGTGGGAATTGCCTTCTGGATCTGACAGACTGAGTGGGTGAATGGCAAGGGGCTGACCCAGCCACCAGAGATTTAATTTTGAGTCTGGGGTCTCCATTGCAACAAGGACAAAATAGGGAGTGACATTATTTCTAGTAGAGATTTTGGGGGGACCTCTGACAGTGGTCTACAACCTTCTCAGATATGGGATGGGACCTTCCTTTAGTTTTCTGTCATACACATTATTTCCCCCCACCCTTCTTTCCTTCGTTCTCTTTCAAAAATCAAACTAAAAAGAAAATGGTGGTGCAACCTACCATAGTTGGGTTACGAGTCAATCACAGTCATCATGAGTGAATGCTGAAAGGCCAGTACCTTGGAATATGTAGCTCTAGGGTTGCCAGGTCTGTGTTGGAAAATACCTGGAGACTTTTGGGAGTGGATCCAGGAGAGGGTGGGGTTTGGGGAGGGGAGTGGCCTCAGCATGGTACAATGCCAGAGTCCACCCTTCAAAGAATCTATTTTCTCCAGGGGAACTGATCTCTGCCAGCTGGAAATCAGTTGTAAAAGTGGGAGGTCCAGGCCCCACTGGAGGCTGGCAACCCTATAATAAGCTCCCTAAGACAGAAATAATGGAATTCCCTGCCAGAAGAAGCCCTAAACTCTTGAACTTCTGGAAGTGCTAGAGATCCTTCCTTTTTAAGAAGTCTTTCAGAGGTATGGCAGCTGCTATTGATGGTTTTATTAGCCTTCTCAATACTAGAGTTCTGTTGCTTGATACTATACAAGTTGGGGACCTGCAAGGAATCTCTGGCAGGGGAAACAATTTGGAAATTCTACCCCTACTTCTCCAAATATCCTTTTTTCAGATTCTAAGCAGCCTAATTTCTCCCTCTCCTGCCCCCCTTAAGCTGACATTTGGCTGCCCTCAATATTCTGTCTTTTCTGGAGCATATTTATTCCTCATCAGACCAGTTCCTGGTTTCTCACTCCTGTTTTAGTTAATTTATAAAGTCATATTTTCTTGTATACCAGAGAAGCCCCCTGACTATGTAGAAACTCCTACCTTGTCTGTTGGTGGCCCTGCTGTGCTGCTCCAGCCAGTTAAGTATTAAATAATGTGGTGGTGTTGAACTTCAGAGTTTCACAGCTGCATTTTGTAAACCACCAAGATACATGGAATTAAAATGGAGTCTTGCGGCATCTTAAAGACTAATACATTTATTACAATTTAAGGTGTAAATGCTTTTTACGGTCAATGAATAATTCTGCATATTATGCCTCTGTGCAGTGACCCTGGACATCCTTGGTGGTCTCTCATTCAAGTAATAACCAGGGCTGACTCTGTTTAGCGTTTGAAGTCTGATTAAACTGGGTTAACCTGGGCCATTCAGGTGAGGATGAGCAGGGACATAGAATGGTGGAAATCTGGCTTCTTAAGAAGCAATAGCAAGGACTGCTAGGATAGCCTGATGTCCAGGTCTTTTTTTGCAGCAGGAACTTCTTTACATATTAGGCTATACCCCCTCGATGTAGCCAATCCTACAAGAGCTTACAGGGCTCCTTTTACTGGGCCTACTGTAAGTTCTTGGAGGATTGGCTACATCAAGGGGGTGTGGCCTAATAAGCAAAGGAGTTCCTGCTACAAAAAAAAAATACCTGACTGATGTCACTCCAATTGTCAGTGCAGGCAATCCCAGGCCAGGCATAGAACTGATGGCCTTGTGCTGCCCCAACCCCTCATGCTCAGAACTTTGTTGGGAATGAGCAACCTGTTGTGGAATAGGTCAGCACCAAATATAAAAGCCAGATCTAGGAGGAACAAGTCCCGAAATAGGTCTGGTGGTGGATTTACTGACAAGGCTTCAGAATGAAGTCTAACACAGAGTTAGGGAAAGAGCCTATCAATTTGAGGCTGAACCAGAGTGAAGCCCAGCACTTTGGAGTGGGATTAGAAAATAGCAGTGTGGCGTAAGTGTGAGGCAGATCTCTGTGGTCTGGACTAGGTCTGGAGCAAACAATGTCAATTCTCACAAGGCTATCCCTTAAAAAAATGAATGGGGTGGGGGAAATGTAGCCTCATCTGTTGCTTTTCTGACAAGCTATCTGAAAGCAATATGAAGCCAATTGCCCAAGAGGTTTCTGGTTAGTTAGCAGCCTTGGTTGGTAAAAAGGCCTGAAAGGGATGAGCTCAACATTTATGTTGAAGTTCCCCATCACAATGTCTCTGTGACCTCAAAGTTACTCGTTGATGACTGCCTTGAGAAGCTGAGTGGGGCTGTCTGCTGTTCAGTGGCGGTGTCCAGATCAGTCAGGGCTTGAAATGTTTAGAGTGGGCCACAAAAGACTGGACAGTCAAAGAGGCCACAATGTTCTCTTTTGCCTAGATAGTCCTTTGGTTCACCTCATCTATGCTTAGCTACAAATGCCCTCAGATAGGAGCTTAATTTAAACCTTTTTGGCTCACTCCCTACCTACATTCTGCCTTTCACATCATGGGAGCGGACTGTGTTCACTCAGGCATTTAATTAATTAGTTAAATTTTAAATTAAATTAACATAATGTGTGTCTGACTAAGGGAGCATTGATTCTTGAAAATTGTGTTGATCCCTGATGTTGCACTGGACTCATGTTTGATTGCTTTATTGCAGACTAACTTGGCTACTTTCTGAAGCTTTTAATTAAGGATCTTTTAATACTATTTTATTGTGTTTTTCAGTTTGCAAGCTGTTATTTTAGGCTGTTCAGTAATCTTTGTTTATGATCTATGCTTTTGTGCTGTGGGTAGGTTTTTTCTTTTCTTTGCTGTCAAGTCACAGCTGACTTATGTTGTCCTCATACAGTTTTCAAGGTGAGAGACTTCCAGAGTTGGTTTGCCATTGCTTGCCTCTGCATAGCAGCCTGGCTTCCTTGGAGGTCTCCTATCCAAATACTAGCAAAGACTGACCGTGTTTAGCTTCCAAGATGTCATGAGATCAGGCTAGCCTGGGAAATCGGGGTTAATTCTGGACTTTAATCAGGGCTTTTTTTGAGCAGGAATGCACAGGAATGCAGTTCCAGCTGGCTTGACATCAGGGTGTGTGGCTTAATATGCAAAGGAGTCCCTGCTAGGCTTTTTGTACACAAAAGCCCTGTATGAAACAATGGTGATTATTTATTTATTTATTTATTTATTTATTTATTTATTTATTTATTACTTTGCATTTATATCCCGCCCTCTCCGCAAGTGGACTCAGGGCGGGATGTCAGGGGGTGTGGCCTAATATGCAATGAGTTCCTGCTGGGCTTTTTCTACAACCCTCCCTGACTTTAATGACTTCTAATATTTTGTGTTTATTTTTATTGTGTGAGCTACCTTGGCATATACTTAAAAAAAACCCCTCAATAAAACAGATTCACTTTTGTGAGAACTATTGTAACTACCCCTAAACCTATTTTAAAAGTGTATATTTGCTTTACCATCTTCCTTCTTCTTTTCCCTTGACTGAAGATCTGGGATGATCATCCTCTTCCACCACACTCACAGCTTTGGAAGGGACGCACATGGAACGGTGAGGGAGGGAGGGAACACTCGCCTAGCCAACCAGATCAGCTGAATCAACCCTGGCAATCAGTAGGATAAAAAATGTTGCAGCCAGATTGCCCTCATATCCCCTTCTTCTCTTCATTTCCTCTCTCTGCTTTTCTTCTATTTCCCTTCCTTTCCTCTCCCTTTCCCCCTTCTTCCCTCTCCTCTCCTCTTCTGAGATTTCATCCCAGACTTATTTCCCTGTCGCTCTCTGTACATCTCGTCTTCTTACTGTTGAACGTTGTATAAACATTACAGAAATGGGAAGACTACTGACAAACAGAAATAAATGCAAACGAGGGCTGACTATTGCAGAATAAATGAATACAGAATGCAACGAAGCCTTTAGCCCTGTGGAGTGGGGGGTGGGGTTTCGAGCTGTAATCCTTCATATGAGAACAGGGGTCTTACAAGAATGTCCCTATTTTCATCTGTGAAATGTTGGAGGGCATCATGCATCATTAGCTGGCAACGGTTCCCATAGGTTCTCTCTGATGGAAAAGTCTCTCACGCCATTGGTAGAGGGGGATGTCGTTAGAGGTAAATTCTCTGAATCATCTGGAGGCATGTGTGCATAAATGCCATTTTTGTGGCATTGACCCCCCATCTTTGACCCTGAGATAATTCTTATTGATTTCCATATTACACTACACGCCAACTGCACACCCTCTGGTGAAGTTTGTCAATGCAAATGAATTACCTCTAGATGATATACAGAGGTAGATTTGCAGCTACCTACAGATAAAGCTGACTAGGAGCAAACCTGCAAAGAGAGGATTAATTTTTATGGTTAATTTGAGTATTAAATATATTCAGCATCTAATTATTAATGTGAATATTTAAATTAACAGTTAAATATTAATAAAAGGCTGGAATGCAGGCCTCAGTTGAGGTGGTAAATCTGTGTGTGGACTGTATTGTCTTGGGCTTTGGAGGATGGCTAGGAGGAAACTTGTCAGCTTGAGTCTGGGTGGGAAAATATTTCATTTATACCCCACTTTCTGCTCCAATGGGGACCCATAGTGACTTAAACATTCTCTCTTTCTCCATTTTACCTTCACAACAACCCTGTGAGATAGGTTATCTCAAGTGTATGGGGCTGGCCCAAGGTTCCCCAGTGAGCCTCCACAACAGAGAGGGGATCTGAACTTGAGTCTACCAGATCCTAGTTGGACACTCTAACCACTGCACCATGCTGGCTCTCATGTATTCAATAAATGTATTAAACAGGGCTTTGGGGGGCAGGAATGCACAGGAATGCAGTTCTGACTGGCTTGGCATTGGGTGTGTGGCTTAATATATAAATGAGTCCCTGCTGGGCTTTTTCTCAAAAAAAAAAAAAAATCCCATGTGAAACAATGATGATGTCAGGGGTATGGCCTAATATGCAAATGAGTTCCTGCTGGGCTTTTTTGTAGGTATTAAATGAAACACCCATCCGTAAAATGAATCCTTTAACATAGAAAATGAGCATATCACCACCATTAGAGAATCATATACTCTGAACTATGGGGCTGCACTGTTTGTGTCACCCCCAGAAGACCAATGTTGTATTCTGGACATGAATATGTGATTGTGACTGGGCTCTTTAAAGCCGATAGCAGGAGAGATGCTACAGAAGACTCATGAAACACTTTGATCTCTGTAGAAATCATGAAAATTTTTTTTTGTGAGTTTCTATCCAACCATTTATGGCTGAATAGCCATCCTCTGATCCCCCAAGAGGCCTGTGATCAAAGTAAAGCCAGAAAATGATGAGATGAACAAGTTATTCGTTGCATTCATTTAAATAACATTCTAAATTGTATAGTAAAAGTGAAACATGACGATGGTGCCTATAATCATGATGTCGCAATGCAGCAGGGGCAGTTCCTGTTTTCTTGTCCCATGAAAGCCAGTGTACCCATTTAGTTTCTTTATTTTACCTTTCAAGGATACCTTGTTTAAACTATTGCTACCGTTAGAGAGTGGCTTATATATTGTCTCTTTAGGTCTCTTTCCAGGGTCTCTCCCAAGTAAAATCTCTGAATGGGTGGGTGGATAGTTGGGATGGGTATGACTGCAGTTTTGTGGTTCGGTTTGTGGCTGAACCACAACCCAAATCAGTAAGTTGATTCATGAACTGAACTGATTTGAATCAGGTTGTGACCCCTGCTTTCTGCTCCCTGCCGTTTTTTTGTGGGGAGCAGAATGGCTCCAAGTTATTTAAACCAAATAGCTGAGTGGAAGCAGCAAGCAGGAGGTTAAATTAGGGATGGGCACGAACTAGTTCATGATTTAAAGTTCATCGCGAATTTGGGATGGTTTCATGATTCATGTAGCAATGTTCGCAAACTGAAGAACAGCCACAAACTCCCCCAAATTTCAAGGCAATTTGTGGCTGTTCATAGAGAATATAAAATGGGGGGTTACATAGTGCTGAGCCATTTAAACCCCTTCTCTCTGCTGTTTATGAAAAACAGCTGAGCGACTAGGAGCAGAAAGCAAAGGTTTTAATGGCTTGGAGCCATTTAAACTCCTGTTTTCTGCTCTCCTTTAGTTCAGGCCCATCCTTAGCGAATACATCTTGTGCTAACACTCATCTAGGTAAATGGCACACACATGAACAATAAGGTGCCATTTCACAAAGTGTTAGTGCACCAGTCTGATTTAGTGGATAGTAGCATGTAGGAGGCTCACATTTGAACCCCCCACTTGGCCATGGAAGCTTGTAGGGTGACCTTGGGCCAGTCCCCTTCTACCTCAGTCTAACCTACCTCACAGGGCTGTTTGCAAGGATAAAATGGAGGCCAGGAGAAAGATGTGAGCTGCTTTTGGGTCCCCTTTGGAGGGGAAATGACAGGGTATAAATAAAGTATATAAATAGACAGTTACCCTACTGATTGTTTTTCTGGTATATCTTAAGCCAACAGCATAGAGGTTTTTTTGGCTTTTAAATCACTACTGGACTGGCCATAGCCAGGCAGAGAAATATAGCATAGAAAAGGTGGAGGTGAGCCATCTCACCACATGTATTAGTGAGTGGGTAAGCAAGGAGTTCAGACATTAATGCTTGGAACAAGAATAGGGATACTATTGATTAGTCACATTTCATTTTATTAGCTCATTGTTTCCTGTCAGATTTTGTATCTGTGCTGTGTAGCAGACCCAGTTAACAAATTACAAAAATTGCAGGATGGTTACATTCTTGCATGCATTTGTATTTGAAAAGTCCCAGCTGTGCAAGAATCATTCAGGTAGAAGTGCGGAGTTTGTTTGATCAAGTCAAAGTACTTTGTCATAGGATGAACTGGGTAAACTTAGTAAATATCTGATAAAATAGATTGAGAAATGATAGAAATATAGGTGGGATACTTGCTTACTGGGAGTGTCAGGGTGCACACTGAGGTCATCAGATATCAGCTGCTGAATTGTAAGGTAATTAGCACTTTGCAACACAATGAGATGTTGTGCAAGCTTCAGTTTTACAAGCTTGGGGAAAGACATTGAGTCCTGTTGCAAAGTGAAGCCTTGGTTACTTTACACAGAAGCCGAGTTGCAAAATGTCTTGCTTTGATTTGGCAACCTCAGCACTTTGACAACTTCACTGCCCACTCTCTTGTTCAATGGAAATGAAATTGATCAGGGGAAAAAAATAAGAGGTAGTTTAGATTTAAAGAGTCAGGCCTAGTGACCACTCAAAGTGCAGGAGGAAATCCTGGTGCTCCAGCTGCTGGCAAAGATAGTGGCAGGGGCTACATGCATGGAAGAGGCTCAATGAATTGGCTTCTATATTATTTTAAATTTTGTTTGCAGTTAAATTAATCTACTGTTCTCTGTTAAACTATGTGAAAATCTCTAGGATTTTACCTGGGAATAGGGTTGCCAGGTCTGTTGGAAAATACCTGGAGACTTTGGGGGCGGATCCAGGAGAGGGCAGGGTTTAGGGGGGGGGAGGGCCTCAGCATGGTACAATGCCATGGAGTCCACCCTTCAACTCAGCCATTTTCTCCAGGGGAGATGATCCCTGCCATCTGGAGATCAGTTGTAAAAGCGAGAGATCTCCAGGCACCACCTGGAGGCTGGCAGCTAGAGTTGTCAAGTTCCCCACGGCCTCCAGCAGGGGACTTTTTCCACATTTGCTATGCACATGCAGCACAATAACATCATTCACAAGTGATGTCATCGTGCCGGCTGCTCTAGGAGCTTCCGTGGAAAACTCTATGGTTTCCCTGGATGCTCTAGCAATTTGGGAGGGAAACTCTATGGTACCAAATTGTTAGAGCGTCTGGGAAAAACCATAGAGTTTTCCCAGAAGCTCCTAGAGTGACCGGCATACAATATCGCTGACACAATTATGTCACTTGTGAGTAACGTCATTGCACCAGCGACATCGGGAGGGGATCCCCCTGCTGCGCCAAAGCAGGCAGGTGGGTTGGGGACTTTCTGAGCAGGAGAACCTCTGCCTGCCTGGGAGCTTGGCAGCCCTCCTGGCAGCCCTACCTGGGAATCTCAGGCTTTGAAGGACTGCTTCCTTCCATATGTTCCTGAGTGCCAACTATGGCCTTTGGGCAGCTATCTGTTGGCTATCCCACCTTTTAGGCTAGTCTGTCTGGCATTGACAAAAGCCTAGGCCTTTTCCATCATGGCTCCTGCTCTGTGAAATGGGTTCCTGAAGAGGCAACCCTCCCCCCCTTGGGGATCTTCAGACTTGTTTGCCTAGGCTTTTTTTTGGGGGGGGGGGTGAATTGGCAGGCTTCTTTTAAAGGAGGGAAGGGAAGGAGAAATTTGGGGATGGCTATATAACTTTGGTTTACCCTGGAATTTTTTAAAAAATTGATTACTTGTATGCCACCTTGAACCACAAGGAAAGGCAGAGTATAAATGTTTTATGGTATGTGGCAGAGTGAGCTATCTGCTTTTCTATGTGCTCAGGATCTAGGATCCGTTATGGTCATTGAAGGGAGTAGGGGCAAGAGCAGGCAACTACTGGCATGTATGCCAACAGCAGCATATCAGACCATTTTGCTTGGTGCTATGGGTCAGCTTTCTGGTCAAGCAACCAAGGCACTGGAAGTGCTGCTAGGGGCCAGCAACAGGGTTACCAAGCTCCAGGTGGTACCTGGAGATCTCCTGCTATTACAATTGTTCTCCCAGGGATGAAGATCAGTTCCCCTGGGGCAAAAGGTTTCTTTAGAACGTGATTTCTATGGCATTATATCTTGCTGAGGTCCCTCCCTCCCAAAGCTTTGTCCTCCCAGGCTCCACCCCTGAAATCTCTAGGCATTTCCCAACCCAGAGCTGGCAACCCTAGTAGCAGAAGGCATCAGGAGGGGCTTATACCCATTATTGCCTCCTAGACTTGCTTGAGGGTTGTCAAGTCCCTCTGCCACTCACAGTAAAACTCTATGGTACCATATAGTGATGCTGTAGGATTCACAGTAAAACTCTACGGTACCATAGAGTTCTACCATGAATCCTAGAACATCTGTGGTGCTACATGCCTGGCATGATGCCGTCACTTCCGGGTGAACATATGAACATGTGAAGCTGCCTAATACTGAATCAGACCGTTGGTCCATCAAAGTCAGTATTGTCTACTCAGACTGGCAGCGGCTCTCCAGGGTCTCAAGCTGAGGTTTTTCACGCCTACTTGCCTGGACCCTTTTCAGTTGGAGATGCCGGGGATTGAACCTGGGACCTTCTGCTTACCAAGCAGATGCTCTACCACTGAGCCACCGTCCCTCCCTTAATTGTGACATCATCGTGTGGGGCACGTCGCACAGCAACGGGGCTGTTTAGGGGCGGGGATCCCCTGGTGGCCTGATCTGTGCAGGCAGGTTGGACTCCCTCATATCGGAGGATCCCCCGCTCCTGGCAGGAGCTTGGCACACCTGACCTGTTCAGCTGCCTGCTGAGTCCAGCAAGAAATCTCTGGAGCTTAGCTTGTCTCTTGTGTCTGGCCAAACACAACCCCTTTCTTAACCCCTTCATTTTGTTTGATGGCACACCAACATCTTTACAGATAGACTTTTTTTTTTAGGCTCTTGGATCCAAAAGTTTATCTACCCCCTGAGCGAGGAATGGGAACATCAGCTGCTGTGACTGGCCAGGACATGCAACATCTGGATTAGCCAACCCTCACATGTTCTTCTCATGCCCTCCTCAATCCATCTGATACCTTGTACTTTTCCTGAACTTCCCAGTGGTTGACAGGGAGAGGTGAACTTTCCCTCCCCCCATCCTCCTCCCCGAGGGGTGGATGTTTAAGCAGACTGACAACCTCACCTGCAAAATGTACAAACTAGATAAATGATTGTTCTTAAGCGTTGCCTCCCATCTTTGGAAGATAATTAGAGCTTCCTGTGAAATAGAACAGTAGGGCCTGCTTCACCGCAAGCTATGTTCTGTCCAGGGAAATTGCTTTCATGCAGGAGTAATTTTGCTCCAGGCTATTGGCCTCCGACAATGATTAATTCTTGCACAGCTGGGATGCTCAGTAAGGGTTCGCATCGCTGTGGATGCACGGGGAAGGGTGCAGTGTCAGGAGCCAGGAGAATCCCATTAGCGCCCATGAGAGTTGCTGGCACCATCTGATTGGCAATGATGGGAATCGGTTTTCCGCTGTTCAGTGCTGAAGGTGACCAATGGAAGCAGCTTTCTTTGTGTGCTGTCAGGGATCTGGCATTTGGGAGTCCTTGCGTCAGTTGCAGAATGAAGTGAAAAAAAAATTAATAATAACAGCACTACACAAAAGCTTGATGTCATGCATAGGAATTCACCCCAGAAGGTAGGAAATCTGCATTAGACACAGTGGTCGAAATACCTTCTCTGTGAAAGTATGTTAGTTGAGATGTATCCAGGTGCTTGCTTTGTGTTCTTGTCTTGCTAATTAAGCTGTAGCAAAGCAGCTCTCTGTTGCTATCTTTTAAGAAAGAGAACTGTATGGCAGCCATATTGATCTATGGAACAACACCACCAAAAACACATAAGCTATAGTAGTGATTTATCCAGTTAGATATTTATACCCTGCTTTCCTCCCCAACAGGAATCCATATTGGTTTTAAATATCTACCCCTGAGAAAGAAAATTGTAGGTGACTATTACTGTTAATATTGATTAATCACTGCATCCCAGTTTACGTCAGGCTCTGGGCGATGTACAGCATACAGTACGTCATAAAACAATCTACAAGTTTAAAACCAACACAATAGTTTAAATTAATTTTTTTTGAAAACTCAGATGGTATCCTATGAGTTTTTGTCTACATTCTGGACTCCCAGAGTGTCATACGGGGGGGGGGGGGGGAGGCGGGGATGGAACTTACAAAGCATCTTGGGGGGGGGGGAGGGGAGTGAGAAATGGGAGACCCCAGCTGGATAACAAACCTTTGCTGTCCTCAGCCAAAAGCCCAGTGGAACATCTTTGCCTTACAGGCCCTGAAGAATTGCATAAGGTCTCACAGGGCCCTGATGTCATCTGGCAGAGAATTCTAACAGGTTGGGGCCAGGACCAAGAATGCCTTGTCCCTGGTTGGGGACCTCCAGATTTCCTTATGGCTGGGATCACCAGAGAGTTGTTAACCAGTAGAGCACAATGGTCTTCCAGGGACATAATAGAAGAGACGGTCCTGCAGATAGGTTGATCCCAGACCACGCAAGCCCTTAAAGGTCCATGTTGACCTATGGAACAGTAACAACAATCCATAAACTACTGTAATGATTTAGCTAGTTAATATATTTAACCCCACTTTTCTCCCCAACAGGAATCCAAAGTGGTTTACAATATCCTTTCCCTCTTCAATTTTATCTTCACAACAACCCTGTGAGATAGGCAAGGCTGAGAGATTGAGCAGCCTGAGGTCACAGATTCTGCCTTTCTCGCTCTTGCTCTGGCTTTCTCGCTCTCATGCTGCCTTTGCCATTCTCCCTTTCCCTCTTCCCCACAGAAAGGCACAGTGACAGATTCTGTGACCCTGGCTCTCCCAGATCCTAGTTCAACACTCTCCTGCTGTTTAGGCTTGCATAGCATTGAGTTGGTTCTCGAAGGAATCGTATTGCAATACCTTTTTATTAGGACCAACCAGAGCATCACAAAACAAGAAATACAAACTTTGGTGTCCCTATGAGTTCACACATTTCATACATTAAAAACACATAAGAGCATCATCCATGCAACTATCAGAAAAAAAGTAGCCCATCCCTTATTTTTGAGGGCTAGTTTGGGGCAAATTGTTACAAGTCATGCTCTAAATATGCCCTCACAAGAAACGTGAATTTCTTATTACCACCTGGTCAGGCAACCGGGACTCATGCTTGCTGTGGGTCTTGAACTAGTGACCTGAAGGATGTCAGGTGGGGTTTCAAGTCATATACCACCAAACCTCAGTGGCCCAAATGTATTTTATTTTTATTTATTTTATTTACCTTACTTATAGTCTGCCCTTCTCACTGGGGCTCCAAGTGGATCACACAGAACAAATCAATACAAGCAACAAGATGGGGCATTCAATAGCCAATGAAACATGACTTGGGGTGGGATCATCCAACCAGAAGGCTAAAAAACAGAACTGAAGCAAAGTGTGTTAACATGGAACATTAAATGATGCAAAAATTACTTAACAAGGTCAGGGATGGCCCTAGGGTACATGGTGCCCTAAGCAGGCCCACAGCCCCCACCCCACCCCTTTGTGGCGCTGCCCCCTCCGTTGCACCGCTTTGCAGCACCACGCACCACTGCCCACATAGCCAGTGAGGAGAGATGGAGGCGAGAAAGCAGACATGAGACTAGGGAAGAGCAAGAAAGTCAGTGCGATAGTGGGGAAGGTGGCAGGAGAGTGATAAAGCTGGCACGAGAGTGGGGAAGCCAGCACAAGAGTGGCGAAGGCAGCGTGAGAGGTAGAAAGGCAGAGCATCTTGGTTATGAGTCTATGATGCACACATGACATACAACCAGGGCTCTTTTTTGTAGCAGGAACTCCTTTACATATGAGGCTACACCCCACAATGTAGCCAATCCTCCTGGAGCTTACAGTAGCCCCTTTGTGTGTGGCATCGTATGCAGAGGAGTTCCTGCTACAAAAAAAGCTCTTCTTGGAAGGATGCTGATTACAGCCAGCTCCATTTTCCCTTTTTAGCAGAGTTGGAGGCATTATGAGCAGAGGTTTGTCCTTACCAGTGGGCTGGATGAGAGCCAATAAAGTCAAGCTCTGTCCCACTTAGGGTTGCCAACCTCCAGCTGGCAGCTGAATTTCTCCTGGAATTGCAACTGATCCCCAGGCAACAGAGATCAGTTCTGCTGGAGGAAATGGCATCCGCAGAGAGGTAATTCTATAGCATCACATCCCTGCTGAGCTCCCTCTTGTCCCCAGACTCCACCATCCCTGGTTCAGTCCCTAGATCACCAGGAATTTCCCAGCTCAGACATGGCTTCTCTAGTTCCATAGTAAGACTAGAATGCAGTTGATTGATAATGGGGCCAGCAGAGTTGGGAATTCAGTCTGAGCTGGGATTCAGGAAAAGGTTCAGAGTTTGGGTATTCTGGGAGCTCCTTGTCAGCAGTGTGCAGATGGATGTTCAGATCTCCATCATCTGAAGAGGCTTTAACTAGCTTTAGCTGGTACCAGGCCCGTAGCCAGAACATTTTAGATGGGGGGGGGGCACAGGATAAAAATTTAGGTGGGGGGGCTGCGGGGTGGGCTGAGCAAGAAAGGCAGTGAGCAACTGAGGAAGGAAGGCGGTAGGTAGCCAAGGAAGGTGGCTGGTGGGTAAGAAAGGCAGGTGAGAAAGGCACTGGGTGGGAAAGAAAGGTGGCAGGCAGGCAAGGAAGGTAGTGGGCGATCGAAGAAGGCAGGGGGCAGGTGAGAAAGGTGGCGGGTAACTGAGGAAGGCAGCGGGTGGATGAGAAAGGCAGCAGGTGTGCAAAGTTGGTGTGCAGGAGAGAAAGGCAGGCAAGGAAGGCAGTGGGTGGCCAAGAAAGATGGCTGGCAACTGAGAAAGGTAATGGGCAGTAGAGAAAGGTGGTTGTCAGCCAAGGAAGGCGATGGAGAGGCGAGAAAGACAGAGGGAAGGAGAGAAAGGCAGGTGAGAAAGGCTGTGGGTGAGTGGGAAGGTGGTGGGTGAGCAGTGGCGGGGCCAGAAAGGTAAAGCAGGGGAAAGATTAGTGGGGTCTGGCCCCTCCAGGGCCGCCCCATAGCTATGGGCCTGGCTGGTACACCAGGCTGTTCCTCAAGAAGTATGACAGCCACAGAGTCATGCTCTGATCACATCCAAGATCACTGAAGAATACCATTTTCCCACTGGGAAGTGGCATTACATCCCTTCTGGGGGAAGCCCAGAAATGACACCCCCCACCACTCTAGGAATTGGCAGAAACCATCACACCCTTCTAGTGTGCTGACATTTCTTTATTAGTGTTTTCCCCAATTGGAAACAAAAAAACCTCCCAGAGCCTGTAGGGGTGGCCAAACTTGAGCATAAGAGCCACATAAATAAACATCAGATGTTTGAGAGCCACAAGACATAAATATTAGATGTAGGAGGGAAGGAAGGTAGATGAGGAGAGGGAGGATGGAGAGAGAGCTTGAAGGATAGTAACTTGAAATTTAAATACATTCTCTAAGCCACTGGCTGGCTTGGCTTGGCAAAGTGATTTAAAGATGGAAATGCCTTTCCCAAGCCTGCTGATGAGACGGGGGGGGGGGGGGGGGGCTTTCAGAGCCACACAATACGTGCAAAAGAGCCACATATGGCTCCCAAACCACAGTTTGACCACTCCTGGGTAAGACCGTTCTGTTGCAGTATGTGTATAAATTCTACAGCTCCATAGACAGAGTTGCAAGAGTATTTTCTCCCAGGGCAGGGAGTTCCAGAGTTGAATTTCGATCTCCTTTCTGACACGAAACCGACTAGCAGTACAATCCTGATCCAAAGGGCTTACTCCCAGGGAAGTGTTTTGGGATTGCAACTGTAGTTGTTTTCTTTGCTTCAGCGTTTCCTTCCTCCAGCCTGCAATACGGACACTACAATACCGATCTACCCGGCAGCATTGCTGTAGTGGCTGAGATAATTGCCTTGGAAGGCTTCTGGGCGCTTGCAAACAGCCACTTGCCTGCAGTGATGATTACTTACCGCCAGGTGAGCAAGGAGTGCACTTTTGTAGGCTGGGCAAGAATGCGCAGGTGGGCTAGTTAACAACAACAACAAAAAAGGTGGGTTAATAAGCTCTGTGTATCTGCAAGGCAGCTCATAAGCTCCGTCTAAATGCGAAGCGTTATTATTTCCCCGCGTTGCCGGGATGGATGTTGTGTCAACATCATTTGCACAAACATATTGTGGGTCTCTTTCGTAAGTGTTTGAATGGGCTTCCATCAGGCTGGGAAGACGGCATCGTAAGAGGGAAACATTAACTCGCAGGGGCTGGGGATGTCTCCATAAATCCGCTTGCCGCGAGTCACGAGCTGCTCTGCCCGCCGCCGCCAGCCAACTCGTGGAGAATGTTGATTACCCGTATGCGGCTCCCAGCGTTCCGGCTGGCGCGCTGGCCCGCAGCTACTCGTCAACCCAATTAAATAACATTTAAATGCATAACAATCTCGCCAACATCCACCGATGATGGAAATTGTCAGCGAGGAAAGTGGAATGCGTTCCGCTGTCCCGTGTTTTTTTTTTTCCCTTTCTGTGCACTCAGCAATTCTGGCAGCAATTTTGCGGCGAGTGAACGCAGGGCTTTATGGTTGCACTTTTGTTCTTTGGAAACTTTTGAAGATCATTCTGCCGCTATGCTAATTAATTTGCAAAGCGCTGGCGTGCCAGGCAATTCCAGGCTGTGCATATATTGTTGTCCCTCCTCCCTCCCTCCCTCCCAAGCCCTGCTCACTCGCTTGCTCTTTCATTGACTTTCTGGGATCTGCCAGCGCATATAATACTTCAGAACTGAACTCACCCCTCTTACCCTTCTTGGATCTTATCTGTAGAGTTGCCAATCTCCAGGTGAAGCCTGGAGATCTCCAATTACAATTGATCTCCACGCAAGTTTGCATCAGAGATCAATTTCTCTGGAGAAATTTGGATAATGGATTGTATGGCATTATACTCGAATGAGGTAGACCTCTCCTCAAAACCCACCCTCCACAGTCTCCACCTCCAAGTCACCAGACCTGGCCCAGATTTCTCCCTAATGGGGACCCAAAGCAGCTTTGCATCATTCTTCTCTCCTCTGTTTTATCCTCACAACAACCCTGTAAGGTAGAACAAGCTGAGCATATATGACTGACCCCAGGTCTTCCAGCAAGCTTCCATGGCAGAGTGGGGATTCAAACTCAGCTCTCCCAGATACCGCCCCCCCCCCCCCGCTTATCTTTCCATTCTGATTGTAAACCAGAGTACTGGGGGTTTAGTAAGATGAGTTATGCAAGAGGTGCACTGCTACAGTGAAGCAGGCCTCTGTGTAAGAATTGAGCTTTTCTGAAAGTTGACAAATAGATTTAGGATTGCAATGCTGCGTTCATTCATCTGAGATATCAGATGTTTGTTGCATGTCTTAGATGCAGTCAAGATGTATTCAATAATTGGAGGAGAATAGTACCGTTAGGGCTTTGCTTGCAGAAGTTACTAGGTTCAGTCTTTGGCATCTCCAGTTAAAAAGGGTCTGGACATAGGTGACAGGGAAAGACTTCAGCCAGAGATTCTGGAGAGCTGCTGCCAGTTGGAGTAACAATGCTAGGTTTGTTGCACAGGAAAAGGCAGCTTCATGTATGTTCATGTTTGTGCTTGTTCGGTAAAAGGTGGTGGTGGGGAACATCCTCCAACTGCAAAAATGTGCCAAGTTTGCCCTCTCCCAACGTATGTGTGGAGAGAGCCAGTTAGAATTCTCTCCAGATCTTCAAGTCACTGCCAGGTATGAGGGGGTGCCAATATTTAGAGCCCTTGGTCACCCTGAGGACACTGCTAGTGTTGTGCTGTATATGTGTGTCAGCCAAGGGAAGAAGGAAATATGAGCTTGGTTCAGTCACTATCACTCAGTCTTGCCTACCTCAGCTGGGAGGTTAAAGGGTAGGGGAGAATTCTGCCCTGTTCCCTCTATAGGAACATGAGAAACTGAGTGGAAACAAAATATGAGGTGCCCTCTGTGACTAGATTCATGATAACATTAAATTCTTTGTTTGCAGATGATGTTTGGGTTGGGTGTGGGTGGTCTGAGGGGGAGGAAGAGAAGGGAATTTTTGCCCATGAAGGCTTCCAAGGATCCTACCAGATTCTTGTGTGTAGGTATTAAACAAAGAAATCGCAGTAAAAGACCTTCCAATAAATTTTGAACAGGTACAAATAGTCCTTGACGCCTGTTGTATGCTGAAAGCTCTTTGCAACACATTTCCCTTTGTGATGGCTGTTGCACCTCACCACTGGTCATTATAGAGCTTCCCCCTAATTTTGAGTGGAGGGGTGGGGGGTGAGGGTTTGTCTCAGATATAACTAATATCATCAGCTAAGTTTGGAGGGGGAAAGGCAGCACACAGCAGATGCCTCACAAAAACAAAGGTTAGCATATGAGAGGCACTGGTGACTGTGAAATGTATGCTCTGTGACTGCTAAGGAGAACATGGACTCTCTCACAAAGAAACAGGTAATCAAATGAAGTGTGATCAGTGAAGGAGATGGCTGCTGGAAGTTTGACACCCTGGGAAAATATCCCAGTTAGTTTGATTTGAAGGCCTCTCCCCTGTAGACTCTTTGGTAGTAATGGTTGCACAGCTTCACAAACAATGATCCTTTGGAACATAAGAAGAGCCTTGCTAGATCAGATCATCTACTCCAGCATCCTGTCACGCACAGCGGCCAACTGCTTCTTCTGGAGGTCCAACAAACAGGGCACAGAGGCCCAGGCCTTCTCTGAAGTTGCCTCCTGGGACTGGGATTCAAGGATTGTCTGCTTCTGAATGTGGAGGTTCCCCTCAAGATGCCATGCTTGTAGCTACTGACAGACCTATCCTCCATGAATTTAAAACAATGATTTGGTGCACAGAGTTTCAATGGCCAAGGCTGGCTTTTGTTGACCTAGGCAGCCCATGAGTTTGGTGACCCCAGTGCCGAATTAAACCCTGTGGAGTCAATCCAGACCTGAGTGGCCCCCACCCCACCCCCACTATGAGCTGAGCACCCCGAGAGCACCTGCAACCTGGGCACATGTGCAGCCAGACAGGAAAGAACCTGTTTCCACCTTTACAGTGAACAGGGCAGGTGTGAAGCTCCCCTTCTTCAGATGCCAGCGTGTGGATCCTTAGAATATGGTGTGAAACTCCTGAAATGGAATTTTGGTGGGAGAGGGTAGTCTGGGTTGAACTGGGACTTGGAACTTCTGTCTCACTATAGTTATTGACTTCCTTAGCAAAATGTGGGACTCCTGTGTTGTCATGTCCTCCCTGGCTACTTGTGGGGGGAGGGCAAGGTTGCTGTCACCAGACTGGAAAACTCCTGGAGATTTGGGACTTGAATCTGGGGAGGACAGGTTCCTCGGTGGGTTACAATGCCATAGAATCCATTCTCCAGAACATCCATTTGCTCCAGGGGAACTTATCTCTGTAGTCTGGGGATCAGCTTGTAACCTGGAGGCTGGCATCTTATGTGACCCCCTGCTTGTTACAGGTGTTAAATCTGTATAATTTCTCTTATTTTTTTGGTATTTTTTTAATTTGTGTGTGTGTGTGCACACCTGGAAGTTATGGTGGTCTTTGGTGACTTACCCCTATTAGAGGCCTGGAGGATATTAATAGAAGCGGCTGAATAGAGTCTGCCTCTGCCCTCCCAACTGCTGGTATTCCAAGAAGTCTCCCATCCAAGTACTTGCCAGAGCTGACCTTGCTTAGCTTCCGAGATCTGATGAGATCAGGCTTGCCTGGGCTGTCCAGGTCAGGGCAAATCTATATATATCTTGATTAGATTTAATTTTAGATCATTACATTTCACCCTGTACTTTTGCATTTGCTGGTTCTTTGACCCTGTTTACTTTTTTTCTCTGCACGCCTCCAATGTAAAATGCCTGCATGGGCTGCTCTATTGGTATCTAATGAAGTGGCCATGAAAATTTATGCTGGAATGAAATGTTGCCAGCTATTTAATTGACACTAGGCTGACTCCTGTTTATATCTGTGCTGAAGACTGAATAGGTGATGTAATAATAAAGAACAGAGTATGCCTGAGCATATTTAGACCATCTTTGTTGGACTACTGAGTGGCACGAAGATAAGTAGTAGATGAAGAAATCTTAATCAGTTTAATTGCTGAGTATCTAGCATTAACAGAAGACAGGGTAACAAAGATGTTACCCACTCAGAGTCCATTTGGGAAAGGGCGGGCTATCAATTGAAAATAATAATTAATAATTAATAATATTAAATAAAAGGTGGCTTCATTGACAAATCATTTACTAATCATATTTCCCACAAAAGGCCTCTTGTTGCTACAAGCCTCTGACCAGCTTTTGGGAACCAGCAATGTGCTCAAGGGTACCCCCAGATCTGAGCCAGGGAAAGTATAGAATCCATCCTTGCAAAGAATTCTGGGTGCCTTTCACCTACCAGCTAGTCCCTCAGCTGGGACAGGACACAAGGGGGAGATTGATAAACCCAAGCAAGACATCTGCAAGGATCATTGAGCTAATTAACAACCTGGCAGTAAGAAAAATGCTCCTCGTTAGGGAGCGGTGCAGGCTTCCTTGTGAACAGGGCGTGTCGGTTACTGGGGAGGGGAGCGATGCAGGCAGGAAGGGGGCGGGCATCTCCCCCAAATCATCCTCTGGAACAAGATGCAAGAGGACCTCTGATGATAGCCTAGAGTTAGGAGCTGAGACAGGCCTAAGGCTGTGATCGTCCTTAGTGGATCTATCTGTTCAGTGCAAAATCTCCTATAAGGGACCAGTTCTGGGGCATCATGACAAGGAGGTGTGTAGACTTGTCAGCCAGCCTTCAACTGCCCTCTGAAGTGGTGCTGGGTCTGTAGATCTATCCAAGCAGGCAGCCGTGTTGGTCTGAAGTAGTAGAACAAAATAGGAGTCGATTGCACCTTTAAGACCAACTTAGTTTTATTCAGAACGTAAGCTTTCGTGTGCATGCACACTTCTTCAGATGAGGAATGAGGTACAGTAAGCAAGATCTAAGGTTTTCTGAATTTGTTAATTTTACTATTCTGCTATTGGATTTTAACTTTGTACCACTATTCCAAACCTCACCAGCTATATGTGGCTCTGCTTACTGTACCTCATTCCTCATCTGAAGCAGTGTGCATGCACATGAAAGCTTATGTTCCGAATAAAACTAAGTTGGTCTTAAAGGTGCAATTGACTTCTATTTTGTTCTGCTGGGTCTGTAATTAGGGTTGCCAGCCTCCAGGCAGCACCTGGATATCTCCTGCGATTACAATTGATCTCCAGATGGCCAAATTCCCTGGAGCAAATTGCTGTTTTGGAGAGGTGGCCAAACTGTGGCTCTTTCACACATATTGTGTGGCTCTCGAAGCCCCCACCATCGCAATGGCTGGCTTGGAGAAGACATTTCTCTCTTAAATCACTTATCCAAGCCAACCCAGACAGCAGCTTGGAGAATGCATTTAAAGTTGCTTTATTTCCACCTCCTTTCCCCTCCCTCATCTATTTTCCTTCCTTCCTGCCTTCCTGCGTGCCTTCTGGCTCTCAAACATCTGACGTTCATGTTTTGCAGCTCTCAGACATCTGAAGTTTATTCTGTGTGGCTCTTATGTTAAGTAAGTTTGGCCACACCTGCTCTATGTTATTATAACATGCAGAGATCCCTCTCCTCCCCAGATGCCACCCCCCCAAATCTCCAGGTATTTCACAAACCAAAGCTGGCAACCCTATCTACAGCAGGTGATAGTGTTCACCTCCCTCCCTCAAGGTACTTCTGTATCTGTTGAGAAGCAGCCCAGATCAGGTTTTTCCCCCAGGTGAGCTGGAAACCCTACAAGGTAACAGGACCTGACCACCACCCCAATGCCATTTTGACATGGGTGTGTAGAACAAATGCTCAGTTACCATTTCCAATACCAGCAGGGGTATAAACTTGGGTCCCTGCTCTCTCTGTGATGACTGACTGCAGTGGAAGATTCCTACTTTACAGAGTGCACAGGTTGGGTCTGGGATCTCTGCCCTACTGTTATAGTTCCACATCACTTGCTGGTTCTCCTCAGTTCCCATGCAGATGGTGCCTGATTCAGATTGTGATTGGTGCCTGTGGCAAAGACACAGCTTTCTGTTCACCATGCTGTTGTCCTGATCTGCAACACTCCCAGGAGTGTGCTATGTGGCCTGTTGAGGAAACCCACATAGACACTCAAGGGTTTCTTCAAAAGATAAAATAGGACTGTTGCCTGGACCATTTTAGCTCAGAAAAATCATGATCCGAATCAGGTAGCATATACATGGGAATTGAAGAATCAGGACCCTTTTTTGTAGAAAAAGCCCAGCAGGAACTCATTTGTATATTAGGCCACACCCCTGACATCATTGTTTCACACGGGACTTTTCTGTAGAAAAAGTCCAGCAGGAACTCATTTGCGTATTAGGCCACACCTTTTGATGCCAAGCCAGCTGGAACTGTGTTTCTGTGCGTTCCTGCTTTGGAAAAAAAAAGCCCCATGAAGAATGATGTGTGACTGTTACACAGGAAACAGGGTGGGGACTTTTGCTTGCTTATAGGAATGGAGTTTGCTGGGATGTTTCTGAAAACAAGCACTCTTATGGGAAAATATCTTTCTTCAGTAGCCTTTGAATGAAGCATTAATTTAGAAATATTAGTTATGCCAGAAAGATGCTTCCTGCTATTTTTTAAAAAAGTGAGGGAGAAAATAATTTTGAAATGTTGTATAGGTGACATTTAAGTCCTGTGAATTACCAATTACCAGATGATAAATCTTAGAAGTGTAGCAGAGTAAACCCAGATTAAACACATATGTGGTAGAAACACAAGAAGGCTTTGGGGAAAGAGTTAATCTAATCAGAGGAATTATAGGACATTCAATCTTTTAAAATCTGGTAGTAATTTTCTTAGATGGAGTTTGGAGACTTGAGAAAGATAGGAACCTAGCGACAAATTTATCGTAGGCTTTTAGAATTAATTACAAAATGTAAAAAAATGAGAATAAGGCCAAGAGGTTTTGGATGGCTGTGAGGAGCATGGACAATTCTAGAAAGGTTTGGCTTTTTTGGAATATTGGGAAAACTATACAATTAAATGTGCCTGAGACGATATGCGGAAGGGCTGTGGCTCTGTTGAGAAAGTATATATTTTGCATTCACACAAAATCCAAGGTTTAGCCCCTGGTACCTCCAGTAAAAAAAACATCGATGACATCGTACCAAAGCAGCTCCCTGGTATTCCTTGGACCTGCTAAGGATGAAATGGCAGCTTAGATGGTTAGAGAGAGAGTGTCGCCATGCTCGTGATTATAGAACGCTTATGAAAGTCTATGAGAAGACTATGAAGTTTGCCAAGAAAACTTTCTATGCAGCCTCCATAGAGTCTGTAAAGTCACGCCCAGCCCAATTATTTAGAATGATTTGGTCTCTGACAAGTTTGCCATCAAGCAACCAAAAAGATAGAGATTGGATACTGGTTCTGAGGCTTTTGCGACATATTTTGCAGATAAAATCTTGACTCTTCACCAGGACCTCCCAGTCACGGTTGATATAGTATGTGAACTGGAAGCCCCTTGGCCGTCGGATGGTCCGATACTGGACCGCTTCAGTTGACTCACACTGGAGGATGTAGACAGGATCCTAGCTGCGGTGAAATCTACCACCTGCCCCCTGGACCCCTGTCCATCCTGGCTTGTGAAGGCTTGCCAGGATGGTATCAGGGACTCTCTGGGTGATATTGTTAACCTGTGCCTGACAAGTGGGACATTCCCAGAGATACTAAAGGAGGCTGTAATTCGCCTGCTTTTGAAAAAACCTTCTCTGGACCCTAGTGTGCTAGCTAACTACCGCCCAGTTTCTAACTTGCCGTTCCTGGGAAAGGTAGTCGAGAAAGCAGTAGCAGAGCAGCTGCAGGTTTTCCTGGATGAAACATCCACCCTGGACCATTCCAGTTTGGCTTCCACCCGGGCCATGGGATGGAGAGGGTACTAGTTTCCCTCACAGGTGACCTAAGAAGGCACCTGGACCAAGGAGGGTCGGTGTTGCTGATTCTTCTTGACTTATCAGCAGCATTTGACATGGTCAACTATGACCTATTGACCCACCGCCTTGCCATTGCTGGGGTGCGGGGGGTGGCCTTACAATGGTTCTCCTCCTTCCTCTGGGGATGGGGACAAAGGGCAGACTTCCCTGTGGCACCCACTTATATGTGGAGTGTCGCAGGAAGCTATTCTCTCGGCTACATTATTTAACATCTATATGTGCCCCCTTGCCCAGATTGCCCGAGGTTTTGGACTGGGTTGTCACCAGTATGCTGATGACACCCAGCTCTATCTGTTGATGGACGACAGACCGTCTTCTGCCCCTGAACAGCTGTCGGAGGCGTTAGGAGCCGTGGCTGGATGGCTACAGCAGAGTTGACTGAAGTTAAATCCAACTAAGATGGAGGTCCTGTACCTGAATCGGGGGTTGGGTTCGTGCATCCAGCTCCCAGCCCTGGGTGGGGCTGCCTTGGTACCAGCCCAGCAAGTGAAGAGTCTGGGAATGAACATATGAAGCTGCCTTATACTGAATCAGACCCTTGGTCCATCAAAGTCAGTATTGTCTACTCAGACTGGCAGCGGCTCTCCAGGGTCTCAAGCTGAGGTTTTTCACACCTTTTTGCCTGGACCCTTTTTTGGAGATGCCAGGGATTGAACCTGGGACCTTCTGCTTACCAAGCAGATGCTCTACCACTGAGCCACCGTCCCTCCCCGATTCTGGATGCCTCCCTTTCCATGGAAGTCCAGGTCACAGCAGCTGCGTGGTCTGCCTTCTTCCACCTGTGGCAGATCAGGCAGCTAGCACCATACCTATCCTCCCAAGATTTGGCTACAGTGATTCATGCAATGGTCACCTCCAGGCTGGATTACTGTAACTCACTCTATGCTGGCTTGCCCCTGAAACAGATCCGGAAACTGCAGCGGGTGCAGAATGCGGCAGCTCGCCTGCTGACTGCATCACCTATACGGGTGAGTATATGTCCGACACTCCACGACCTGCACTGGCTGCCTATAGAGTACCAGATCCGTTTCAAGGTGTTAGCTTTGACTTTTAAAGCCTTACGTGGCCTGGGACCACCTACGGGACCATCTCCTTCCATATGTGCCCTGGAGATCACTTCGTTGGACCTCCCAGGATCTTCTGACAGTCCCCGGCCCAAGGGATGCCCGTCTTGCCTCTACCAGGGCCGGGACTTTTTCGGTCCTGGCCCCGACCTGGTGGAATCAGCTCCCAATGGAGATCTGGGCCCTACCTGGCCTACTGGCCTTTCATAGGGCCTGTAAAACAGAGCTGTTCCACCAGGTCTTTGGATGAGGCAGCGGGCATCCATCTATTAGATCAGTTGGCCTCCCCGCATGCCCTTATGGCCCGCTGCATCACTGTATTGTGGAGCTATACCATCTTGCTTCATGTCACCTTGCTGAACTAACTTACTGCACTTACTGAATATTGAATTTGTTTTTTATTATGATTTTATTGTGATTTTAATTTAAATTGTTGTACTCCACTCTGAGCCCCCCAAATGGGGGCGGAATAGAAATAAACTAATAAGAATAATAAAAACAAAAAAAGACCCTTTTTTGCTGAAGGCTGCACTCAGACATTGTAGTAAATGTCTATTAAAGCTAGGGATGCCAACCTCCAGATGGGGTCTAGGGATCTCCCAAAATTGTAGCTCATTTCCAGACTACAGAGATCAATTCCTCTGGAGAAAACTGATGCTTTGGAGGATGGACTCTATGGTATTGTACACCACCGAGATCCTTATTTGCATCAGTTCACCCCAAATCTCCAGAAATTTCCTAACTGGAGCTGGCAACCCTAGCCCCAGCCCCTTGCTGATGGCCCGAATAACTTGACAACCCTAAATTAAACTGAGATTGCACAATGCAGAGATGTAAAGACCAGTGTTCCCTTTAAGATGAGTTAGTGTGAGCTAGCTCACAGTTTTTTAGCCTCCAGCTCACACATTTCTGTCTTTGCTCAGAACAAATAGCCCCAGAGCAAACTAATTCATGTAGTAGCTCACAACTTTAATGCCAGTAGCTCACAAAGTCGATTTTTTGCTCACAGGATTCCGCAGCTTAGAGGGAGTATTGGTAAAGACCCGAAAGAAATGGTGGTGGTGGTGGTGGGGGAATAGCTTTGCCCTATTTTTTTCTCCTCAGGATCCCCCCCACCCAATATTTTTAGTGGAAAAATTGGGGAAGCAATAAAAAAGCCCCCTACCCTTCTGTGATCTATTTTGCCTTTTGGAATGAATGAAATGCTTCTTAAGACAAAGGTTTTCTAATTCAAAATGTATAGCTTGAAAAAGTCATAGAATCATAGATTCATAGAATCTGTATTGAATTTTCAAGTGGGAAAAATTTGGAAATTTTTTGGGTGGCTGGGAGGGGGCAAAATCCTAGGATCCCCCCTCCTTCTTGAGTGTGTTGAAGGAGATTCTAAGGCAGTGATTATATGAGACTGTTTGTGTCTTAAATTTCTTTTGTTTACTACAGAATTTGTTCCCTTTTTAAAATTTTTATTTCCCCCTGCCTCTCAAATGGCAAAAATCAGGGCTTTTGGGGGGTGGGAGAGCACAGGAGCAGAACTCCACCTGGGCTGGCCAGGGCTCTGGCTGGCACACTGGGGAAGGCACAGAGAGGCATCTTTAAGTGTCCCCCATCAGGGCTTTTTTTGTAGTGAAGAGCCCTGTAAGCTCTTGGAGGATTGGCTACCTCAGGGGTGTCTGGCCCTGGGCTTTTTCTACAAAAAACCAACAAACAAAAACAAACCCTGGCAAAAAATAAGATCAATGTCATAAAGTAGCACAGGTTGCAGTAGTTTGCAACTTTTCCTTAAGTGTTGGGGTATATTTGCAGTTTCTCTTGTAGAAACAAAGAAACAAATTCCATAAATACGTTGAATGGTATACCTTTAAATGCTAAACAAGTTATAAGTGGTGTGTGTTAGGTTGTTAAATCAATAAAGTAAGCTTAGGTGTGAAAGGAAAGTAAATATTGCTATATATTGGAAAGCTGAGGAGGAGGTACTGGTTTTATACCCTGCCCTTCATTACCCAAAGGAGTCTTGCAGTGGTGTCTCAGATTGGCTTACATTCTCCTTCCCTTCTTCTTCCCACAACAGATACCTAGTGAGGTGGGGCTGAGAGAGCTCTGAGAGAACTGGCTGGCTCAAGGTTACCAAGTTGGCTGCATTTGAAGAAGTGGAGAATCAAACCTGGTTCTCCCAGATTAGAGTCCGCTGTTCTTAACCACTACATCAAAGAGTATGGGATCTGGAAGATCCAGGTTCAAATCCCCACTTGTGCCATGGAAACTCACTGGGTGATCTTGGACCAGTCACACTCTGTCAGTCTAATTTACTTCACAGGGCTGTTATGAAAACATGAAGGAGAGGCTTTGGAGTCCTCACTGGGGAGAAATCTGGGGTATAAATTAATTAAGTAAAGAAATTTCTGTTATCCCCAAGATGTTTGTTTAACCCCCCCCCCCTCCCTCGAAAAAGGTAATTTCTGGTGGTTTCAAAATTTCCATAAATTTTACACTTGCACAAAGGTGGCCGGTTGCTATGCTTGTGTGTTTTTCATCCTCTGTTCTGGTGGAGAGCATAAGGAATGATCTCTGATTTGAATCAAACTTGGATTCTTCATGTCATATGAATGCAGTCACCTGGATTAATTGGAGTTCATTCACTTTCCCCAGGCTGGGGTTCTCTATCTCAGGCTAGACCTCTATCCTCATTAGCTGATGGGTAGAGTTGTCAGCTCTGAGTTGGGAAACTTCTGGAGACTTTGGGGGTGGAGCCTGGGCAGGGTGGGGTTTGGGGAAGGAGGGAGTTCAGCAGGATATAATGTATAGTCCACCATCCAAAGCAGTCATTTTCTCCAGGGGAACTCTGTTGCCTGGAGGACAGTTGTAATAGCGGGAAATAGGGCTGTCAAGCTCCCAGGTGGGGTGGGGGTTCTTCCGCTTTGGAGGTCCCCAACCCGCCGGCTCACAATGAGCCAGCAGGGGGATCCCCTCCTGACATCGACGGCATGATGATGTCACTTGGAAGTGATGTCATTGTGCCAGTGACGGTGCATGCTGGCCGCTCTAGGAGCTTCAAAGAAAACTCTATGGTTTTCCTGGATGCTCTAGCAATTTGGGAGGAAAACTCTATGGTACCATAAAGTTGGAGGCCGCAGGGGACTTGGCAACTTTAGTGGGAAATCTCCAGTCACTACCTGGAGGTTGGCAACCATCAGAATGCCTCTTGCCATGAAAACCTTAGGGGGGCACCGTAAGTCACTTGTGACGATGTCCCCACTGATGGGGCTGGCTTACTAGGTGGCCTTAATAACCAGTAACTCCCTTGCTTGAGATGACAGAAACCAAAGGGGGGAAGGAACAGACAGGGCTGGCCCTGCCATTAGGCAAACTAGGTGATTGCCTAGGGCACCAGCCTTCTGGGGATGCTGAATTGGGTGCCCCCATATGACTCAGTGACATTATCAGTGGGGGGGGGGGGGCGCCAGAAGTTAGCTTTACCTAGGGTGCCAGACAGGGGCTGCCCTGAGAACAGAAGAGGGACAGAAGCTGCGGTGCGGCAGCATTAAAGGAAAACATCCAAAGGTGCAATAGATTTCCATAACTGGTGAGATGGATATGGATCCCAGATGTGACCTTCTGTGTTTCTGCAGGCTTCTTCTGGACACCCCCCCCCCCAGCCCTGCTTAAACCAGCTTTTCTGTTTGTGCCCCCTTGAAGATGATGGGTGGGAATGTAAAGGCAGCAGCCAGCTGGTTAGGACACAGTGTTCGCTTGTGTCCCCACCATGCACGGCAGTGGGTGATTTATTGCCAGCGGTTGGTGATTTACTCCCTGCTGTTGCTACTGTCATAAATCCCCCGTGCAAGTGGCTGGCCCTGCATCACAGTGGCCGACAGGCAGCGTAATGAACTGGCATGCAGGCTGCACTGCTCGGAAGGTGCAATGTGTTCAGGGGCTGCCACAGCTAGAGACAGGCGGGGTGGAGTGGATTTGCCCCCCCCCCCCGAAAAATTTCTTTTGGGAAGACTTGATCGATAGACTCAGCTGCCGAGTCCAGCTGGTCACCATATTGGGGTGGTGGTGGTCAGAAAGGATTTACTCTTCCCCTGGGTCTGATTGGTTAAGTAATGATTTTAACCTGTGTTTTCCCCACCCCCACCCCCTTTCATATATTATACTCCACGATCAGACAGCATCCCTTGCCCAGTAGGAGGAAGTGAAGGGTTAACTTAGTAAAAGATTCATGTTGGTTGAAGAATTGTCTGTCCCATGGAATGACTTGAGTGATAAGTTCTTGCAGAATTAGGACAATCTCACTGTTGACTTGATCATTGTTGTAGGAGAGGGAGATTGAAAGGCTTGGATGGAGAGTGTTATCCTAAAGGCTTGTGTGAATCATGGGCTCCATTTCAGATAGCTGTCGCTGATATGAGAAGAAGGGTTATAAGTATACACACATCATGAGTTGTGATGATGAGGGTTACCAACAAGCCTGGAGAAAAATGCTCTCTCTGTTTAATGGAATGTGTGGGGCAGCCAAATGGCAGGGGGGGAAATAACATCTCATTAAACCTCTCTTGAAGGGCCCAGGGTAGTCCAATCTCATCAGATCTTGGAAACTAAGCCAGGCTGACCCTAGCAAGTACTAGGATGGGAAACCTCCTTGGAATACCAGGAGCAGGAGGCAGAGGCAGGCTGTATCAAGCCACTTCTCTGAACATCCTCCATGCCCCAGTAGGGGTTGCCAGAAATCACCATGACTTCCAGGTATGCACACACATGCATGCATGCACACACAAATGGAGAAAATTAAAAAAAAAAATCTCCACCCTCTGTTGAAGGGGCAGAACTCTTCCTCCCCCAAGTAGTTGGCAACCCTAGGTGTGATCACTCTTTTTGTTGTTGCATTTAGCTTTTTTTTTTTTAAGGGGGGGGATCCCCATCATCTGATTCCAACCCAAATCTTGTGGAAGAACTTAACATCTGAGAATGCTTTTCTACATATTAACTTCTATGCTTCCATACAAGGACTCCCCCACCCCACACACACATGGAAGGCATAAAACCCCCCAACTTAAATGGGAGCATCCGCATGCATGACATTGTGCTCATTCTGAGCATCAATTGTGAGCTTCTTGGGCTGGATCAAAGAAACTCCCCCTTTGATCTGGTTCAAAGGGGGAACCACAGTAGGACTCTCCTTCCTTGGAGGTTTTTGAACAGAGGCTAGATGGCCATCTGACAACAATATGGATCCTGTGAATGTAGGGGGAAGTATTTGTGAAAGTTCCTGCATTGTGCAGGTGGTTGGACTAGATGACCCTGGGGGTCCCTTCCAACTCTATGATTGCAAGTGGAGCATCTGTATGGATGTTTCACCTGCAGCCACTATGGGAAGGAGATGGTTTCCAAGGGTAGCAACGTCGGTCTGCAGTAGAACAATTAGATCCGAGTCCGGTAGCAGCTTAGAGACAAACAAGATTTTGGGGGCATAAACTGAGATGGGTGGATCTATGCTCTGCTTTCAGAATGATATGGGGCAGCATACTGTGGCACTCTATTTCCTTCTCCAGGGCTTTTTGGGTAGAAAAAGCCCAGCAGGAACTCATTTGCATATTAAGCCATGCCCCCTGACATCACTATTGTTTCACACTGGCCTTTTTTTGTAGAAAAAGTCCAGCAGGTGCTCATTTGCATATTAGGCTACACCCCCCGATGCCGAGCCAGCCGGAACTGAGTTCCTGTGTGTTCCTGGTCAAAAACAGCCCTGCCCTTCTCCCCTTTGGCTGTTGAAGTCCCTCTTTTTTCACTTTCCCTACTGAGCTGTGCTGAAGTCACAACCTGACTTGGTAGGAAAAGTGAAAGTGAGGGGTAAGTGGGAGAGTGTTCTGGGCTGTGGGTGATGCACATTGGGACAAAAAAAATTCCCAACTTCAAGTATAAACTAATGGGGTTCTGACCTTGCTGAGACTGAGTGGGAAAAAGATCTTGGGGTCGTAGTGGATACATCAATGAAAGTGTCAAGTCAGTGTGCTGCAACAGTGAAAAAGGCAAACTCTATGTTAGGGATTATTAGGAAAAGGATTGAGAATAAAATGACCAATACTGTTTTGTTTATTTATTGTATGGAGCAGAGTTACACACAGGAAGAATGTAATAATATAAAATATGCAACCAAATTGTTACAGCAGGTATATAGATATTGTAATGCCTCTGTACTGATCTATGGCGTGTGTGGCGTCATCTGGTCAGCATATCTCAAAAAGGACATTTTAGAGCTAGAAAAAGTGCAGAGGAGGGCAACCAAGATGATGGAGGGGGGTGGTTGAGCACCTTTCCTATGAGGAAAGGCTGAAGAGTCTGGAACTTTTCAGTGTAGAAAAGGGATGACTAATGGGGGGACAAGACAGAGGTTTACAAAATTATGCATGGGACAGAGAGAGTTGACAAAGAGAAGTTTCTCTCATACAAAATACTAGAACTCAAGGGCATCCAATGAAGCTGATGGGCAGTAGGTTCAGGACGGACAAAAGGAAATACTACTTTACACATAGGCAGAGAGTGATTAAAATGTGGAATTCACTGCCAGAGGATGGCCACAGGAATAAACAGTTTTAAAAGGGGATTAGATTCAAGGAAGATAGGACTAACAATGGCTACGAGCCATGGTGACTGAGGGGAACCTCCACATTCAGAGGCAGTAAATTTCCAAATCCCAGAGCCAGGAGGCAACACTGGGGAAGGCCTTGGCCTCTATGCCCTGTTGTTGGCCCTCCAGAGGAACTGATCAGCCACTTCGTGAGACAGGATGGTGGACAAGATGGACTATTGGTCTGATCCAGCAAGGTCCTTCTGTTCTAAGTCGCTGTCACGTTTATCCTTTTGAACAGAGGGAACAGAGGAAGGAGTAGGGGTTAGGGCAGTGGCAGCAGTAAGTGGCATGGAAATGGGTCTGTGTGTAGTGCTAGGGTTGCCAGCCTCCAAGTGGAGCCTGGAGACCTCCCACTTTTATAACTGATCTCAGCTGGCAGAGATCAGCTCCCCTGGAGGAAATGGCAGCTTTGAAGGGCCCCTCTCCTCCCCAAACCCCGCCCTCTCCCAGATCAACCCCCAAAGTCTCCAGGTATTTTCCAACAAAGACCTGGTAACCGTAGTGGACATGATTACCCAAGGTAGTTGCTACTGTGGCAGGGTAGTGGTGGTGCTTTCATACCCCCTTCCCGGTGATGCCGCTCAGATCCCATAAAAACAATTAACCAATATCTCATTCTTCTAAGAAAGCAGAGTTGAAAGTTGCATGGAATCGGCTTGTTGTTTAAGAGCAGATAATTTTCATACTTGAACTTTAAAATGCACTTTGGCCTCTTGACTTGTGTATATGTAAAGTGTTGTCAACTTGCAGTCAACTTACGAGGAAAGCAAGGGGCTTTCAAGGCAAGGGAGAAGAAGAGGTGGTTTGACATTGCCTTCCTCTGCAGCGCCTTCCTTGGTGGTCTCCCTATCCAAGCACTTGTTGGAGTGAGCAACTTAGAATGCCTAGACATTTTGGGGCACTACATCTCTCTAAGTGTGTATAGATGTTATCTCCTTGAACGGAATACCTCTCTTTGTTCTAACCTGGAAGCTGTCCTCTGACCCCTCCTCTGTCCTTTTCCCTTTATCCTTTCACTCAATCACATGGCCTTCCATGGAGACACATGTCTCCGCAGGTCCCTCCTGAAGCTAAAATGCCCTCCTACACATGATGCCTGAAAAGCTGGCCATTTGTGATAGGGAAAGTACTCTTTTGATTAGGCTTCTCTCTCTTCTTTTGACTGCAACCTGAATGTGAACTGGATCAACTTGAATAAAAGTAAGTTTACCCCTCCTTTTTTGGCAATATACTTCTTGGGAGAAATCAGTATCATGCTTCAATGACTGGGCAAAGCTCCGCTATATTAACCAAATGTCCAACAGTACCAACCCTGCTTAGCTTCCAAGATCTGATGAGACTGGGGCTATACCATGCCCCCTCCCCTCCCCTCTCGTCTTAGGCAATACAAAGTTAGAATCTTTCACAGTAGGATTGACACAGAGATCCTCCCCCCCCCCCCCCGTGCTGTCTAGTAAAGTTTAGCAATCAGCTTTTGTAGACTGATTTCCTTGTCAATGATTCCTAGGTGGGCACTGGAAGCTAAAAGATGTAGAGTGAAAGAACTGCCAACTCCAGCTTGGGAAATTCCTGGATATTTGAGAGCAAACCCTGGGGATGGATGTGAGGGACCTCAATGGGGATATAATGACATAAAGTCCATCCTCCAAAGCAGCCATTTTATCCAGAGGAACTGATCTTGGTTGTCTGAAGATCCGTTATAATTCCGGGAGATTTCCAGGTACCACTTGCAGGTTGGCAACCCTATATACCTACTCTGTGTACCTGCAGAAGTCCGGGATGGATCCACAGAAGTGCACACGCATGCACACACACAGCATAGGGCCTGGGGCAGCTGTTTCTGTTGCCGATTGGTTATGACTTCCTCTGCACCTACAAGTCAAGGTGAAGCTGATGAGACCAGGATCCTGTAGGTATGTGGCAGACAGAAAATAGCATGGAGAAATGCAAGGGACAGATGGGTGTACGCCTTGGAGTTTATTATCTGGAAGCAGCAGCTTTTTATGGGGTGGGCTGCTTGGGCCAGTACAAATATAAGAAGCAATCTGTCTATGGATTGTCTTCTGGCCAATAGCTGCCCTCCTTGCTTTTGAAAGCTTGCTTTCCCATCTGCAACTTCTCCAACAGCCTATGCACTGTGAAGGATTCCCTTGCTGGCAGCTGCTAAGTCACTCATGGGGGACGACGCCATCTGCCATCTATTACCAGGAGAGATTTCCACCCCAATAACATTGATTCCTCGGTTCCTGGCTGCCATAATTCAGAGCCCCTATTAAAGTGGTTGCTAGGAGCCTTTTGCTGCAGCTAGGAGTCCACGAGCTGTGCTGTGGACTCAGTGTTTGTTTAAAAAAAAAAAAAGGAAGAAAATTCCGTGAGCAGCTGAGTCAGATTCTGCACCAAGAAAAATGGAATTCGGCAACCCATTTAAATTATGCAAAGGGAAATAATTTGTGTAGATTGTTTATTTATTTTGTGTACTTCATTTGTAGCCTGCTTTTCCCATTGAGACTCAAGGTGCCTTAAAAATATTAAACAATTATGCCAGGCAAGCCCAATCTTGTCAGATCACAGAAGCTAAGCAGGGCTGACCCCAGCAAGTACTTGGATGGGAGATCTCCAAGGAATACCAGGAGTGGGAGGCAGAGGAAGGCTGTATCTAGCCACTTCTCTGAATGTCCTCCATGCCCCAAAAGGGGTCGCCAGAAGTTGCCATGACTTCCAGGCTTGCACGCACACATACATACAATTAAAAAACATTAAACGATTGCATTGGACAGCATAAGACATCTAATAAACAATACAGTAAGGCTAGAGTGGCCAAATTAAAGAGAACAAAAAACAATGTAATCAGAAAACAAAACTGTCACAGGTGTGACCAATCAAAAATAATGCAGAAGTTGGATCACAAAGGGTTCCCATCATGAGAAACCCCCAGTGCAATGACATAACTTCCAGGTGGCATCATCACGCCAGGGGTGTCGCATGGCGATGCTGTGGTTTTTGGCCAAACTCTATGGCTTTGAAGGTAAAAAACAGAGTTTTACCCCCAAACCAGAGTGTCGTGTTTGATGTCACTGACACAATGACATCACTTCTGGGTGATGTCATTGCACCAAGGAAGTTGTGCGCGATGTTCCACCCACCCTTGAACACCCCCAACCTCCCCACTGCAACAGCAAGGGGACCTGACAACCCTAGACAGTGCAGTAAAAGTAAGATGATACATGGAATAAACACTGCAATAGACTGTAAGCTCATTCCCTATAAAAGCGCCCTCTTGGTCTGCCCCATTATATTGTAGTTCTAATCCCTTTATAAAAATACTGTCCTGTACATTACTGTTTTGCACAGTCTGTGGAATGCTGTGGAATTAATGCTTGCAACCTGCCCCAAGCATGTTCGCAGGAAAGGTTGGATAAAAATCAAATCAATAAATAAAATGATAGAAGTATGACCCCCTCAGGCAGGCTATTCCACAAGATAAGAGTCACAACAGAGAATATACATATATAGGCAGTTGTTGATCTTGTTTTGTCTTATTGTCATAAGTTATTTGGGTTTAGCAGTCTTATTTATTGTTTTACTTTTTTGGGGAGGGTCAGTAATTTTTCAATCACCTTCTCTGGCTTCTGAGATTTCAGTAGTCAAGCAATTTTTGGAGCCATAGGGAGAAGAAACTTGATTTTTAAATGGATGTCATATACAAATATATCACCTCCCAGCAATTAATTAAGTAGGGGCAGAGGAAAAGGGCAGCAGATAAGTCATAGCTGGATGCTCAACATTGTAGGAGAACCAAGTAGTCCCTGTTTTTGGCAAATGGGAAATAATTATCCTCTAAAAAACAACAGCCGTATTATAAAGCAATAGCAGAACAGGGCTGTATGGCTTTTGAGCTAAAGAATGACTTACAACAGTTTTCTCTAACTTTTCTTCTGAGCAGGGGACCCACTGAGCTCAGGAAGTCATATGGCCCCAGAGGCATGTGAAGGGAAGAGGGGGAGCCAGAGTTATGATGACCTCACTGATGTCATGCCCAAGACCCTGGCCTGCAAAGCAAAAGAAATCGCAAGAAGTCAAAGTGTTCGCAGGGATGAAGGATGTGCATCCCTGCGAACACCAAGCCAAGGTTCAGACTCAGAGCCATGGAGGAATTCTCTCCACCACCATATTGTTCTGCTGCTATTTTCAGCATGTATGCAACGAGAGGCAAGAAGGAAGACATTTTTAATCTCTACTCTAATATAGTGGGTTCAATGCATAGAGGAGACGCTGTTGCAGTGATCATAGCTCTTTATTGAGTTACCACAATAAGAAAACAACAAGAATGGAGCTGATGCTCCACGTGTAATACTGTGTACTTGTTTGAAGGTATCTTAGTGGGTCAGCATGTGCAATAAATATTAAGTTGTTCTTTAATTCATTGTTTAAGTATCTGCAGCGGCTTGTGGGTTGTGTGCCTGTTGGCTTCGAGTGCAATCTTTATTGAGTTACAGCATGGTAACTAGTAACTAAAGAAGACTGCTTAACTGGACCAATAGGGCCATCTATATACAGTTCAAGGTTCCCGCCCTATGACGCCATTGGATCATTTGAACCAGCAGGGGGCCTGTGATTGGAGCAGGGCAGCAGGGATTTGGATCCTACCGCCCATTGTTCCTGAGTCCCCAAGCTCAGTCCTAAAAGGCTCCAATGAGCCAGGCAGGAATAGGGTTGCCAAGTCCTCCACTTCCCATAGTGGGGCACTTTCATGTAAGCTTTGTGCGTGCGCTTTGCGATGATGTAACCCGGAAGTGACATCAAAATGGCAGCTCCCTGTGTGGGGCCGCTCTAGGCATTTCTGGGAAAACTCTATGGTTTTCCGGGGCGCTCTAGCCATTTGGGAGGTAAAAAATCTCTGGTACCTATTGTCACTTCTGGGTGACATCATTGCAAAGGCAATGTAGGGGGACGTTCCCCCTGCTGGCCCAATGTGGGCCAGCAGGTTGGGAACTTCTTGGGCGGGGGATTCCCTGCCTGGACTGGGGGCTTGGCAGCCCTAGGCAGGAACATGGTAATAGTCTCATTAGTCCATATACACAACATCTGCATCAGGCCTTTCCAAAAGAAAAGGAGAGCCAGAGTGGTGTAGTGGTTAACAGTCGTGGACCCTACTCTGAACAACTGAGTTTGATTTGATTCTCCACTCCCTCACATGAAACCTGCTGGGTGACTTTGAACCAGTTAGAGTTCTCTCAGAATTCTCTCAGCCCCACCTTCCTCATAAGGTACCTTCTGTAGGGAGAGGAAGGGAAGGCATTTGTAAGCCACTTTGAGACTCTAAGGTAAAGAAAAGCAGGGTATAAAAACCTTATCTTCTTCTTCTTCAAAAGATAGGGAGGCAAAAAAGGAGGTTTGTGTCTGACCCAGCAGGAGGGAGTCCACAACCCATCTGACGGTTTTAACCCACTGGTAGATGTGCACTGATTTAACAGGATACAGGTCCCCTGGCAGTCTCTTCTTCAGCCTCTGCCATCCTTCTAATGTGTTGCACAGCTCCACCACTGTGATGAATCTTAAGAACCAAACACAATGTTCCTGTTCCTACTCTGTGCATCTATGCTTTAAAACAAACAAAAAAAACTATTTCCCTGGCAGAATTTAAGTCATTTACTATGTGAATTTGAAATGTTAAATCGGTTTCCCTTTTTGTAAAACCTGTCTCCAAGATTTCCAGGTGCTAATGGCAGATAAAGCCAGATTCCACCCATTCCCCTGGCCTAAATGAACATTTCCTGTTGGGAAAGGCTGATTTTTTGTGCTGGCTGCCTACCCTCTCATGGGAAGAAGAAAGATCCTGCTATTTCACGTGGAAATCCAACTTCTATGATTCTTTGACTAAGGAGAAGCATGATTGGGTCTTGGAGATCTGTGCTAGGGAAGAATATGCATAGACTGGTATTTTATTATATTATATTTTAGTCTTCTATAGTTCAAGATCAGTAACCCCCCCCCCCCAAAACAGGTCCCACCCCTGAGGAGTTCACAGTCTGCTCTTCTACATTAAGAATTGTGGGAAGGAACCAGTCTCTGAAATGTTCACTAGAGGCCACTATATCTCCCCCCCTCCACAGGAATGAAGAATTTTGTGTTTCATAAAACCATAGAGTTACAGACCACACATATCCAACAATTACCTTTGTTACAGAGGAAATAAATAATCTATCAAAGATTTCAGGTTTTCACGGCTGGTAACATCATTAGGGTTTGTAGAATCTTTCGGGATCAAGTGCCGTGTTCTACTGGAGAAAGTTTTCCTTCCAGACGTTTCGTTCTCAGCTGCGGAGAACATCCTCAGTGGCGTTGCAGCCGGAGCAGGCGCTCAGACCTTCTTGGCTGCTGTGCATTGAATGGGGCCAGGGCTGCTGGAGAGCTGCTATTTGTAGGCTGGAATGAAAACGCCCTGAGCTGGATAGTTCAGGCAAGCCCGACCTCAGCCACTCCGGCAAGTACTTGAATGGGAGATCTCCTTGGAATGCCATGACTGGGAGGCAGAGGCAGGATGTATCAAGCCACTTATCTGAACATCATCCACGATCCCGAAGGGGTTGCCAGAATTTTCCATGGCATGCAGAATTTTCCAGGCATGCATGGACACATGCGTGTGTGCATGTACGTGCACACATACACACACTCAAATACAAAAACAGAGTGAATGAAAGCCTTTAAAATACAGAATGCTGAAGGCTCAAGTTCAGCCATCATATCAAACTGTGGTTTAATTAAACTAATTGCAGTTAATGCAGGGATGTGAGATCACTTTAGGACAGGGGTGTCAAACGTGTGACTTGAGGGCTGGATCAAGCCTCTGAAGGGCTCCTATGAGGCCCATGAGCATCTCATGGTCATCTGCTTCCTTCACTCTCTCTTGCATCTGTATCATAGCTTGCTTTGCCAGGCTTGCTCAATCGCACAGGAGCTACAGAGCAAAGCCTTTATTTTCTCCATTGGCTAACCGGCACATGAAGTAACTTGTGCACTAAAGCTCTCAATGCTCAGCCATTTCACATTTTTTCCCTGGGTCTTAGACTCAAAGCATTGACCATGAGATTTCTGTAATCAAAAGTAGGTTTGCAACTTACACACATACCTGAACAACACATGAACAGCATACTCAAGATTGCTACAGCACAGACATTCTCTCCAGATTTTGATGCAAGAATTTAAAGCAAGAGGTGCCGGTTATCAGAAACTGCTAAATAAAATATTGCAAGGGTGCTAATCTTTTAAGCGTATTTTAAGTTTAAAAAAACTTTTTAATTGTGTTTGTCTGTGTCCTTTATAAAGTTTATAACTGCTACCTGGCATTACATTTTATGACACACATGACTTGGCCCGACAAGGTCTAATTTGTATCAGTCCAGCCCTCATAACAAATGAGTCTGACATCCCTTCTTTAGGACTTCTGTATACCATAGAGCCCACCCTCTGAAGTTGGCATTTCCTCCAGGGGGACTGGAGATCAGTTTTAATTCCAGGAGAATGCCAGATCCCACCTTGAGGCTGGCAACCTTAACAAACAAACAGAAGCATGCATGCTTTGATGTTAGTGGATTAACCACAGTTGCTGTTGTTTTATGGGATGTATGAATGTGGACGTCAATTCCTGACTTGTTCTGTGGTGCTGCCTTGAGTTGCATTGGAGGTTGGGACACCTGCCAGGTCTCTGCAGGAGAGGTGGAGATTGAAGGTGATGAATCCTGTGCCAAACCTAACTAGGATTTAAGAAATTGCTTTTGAACTAGATCTGAGTTTCACAAACTTAACCATAGTCCAAAGAAATCACAGTTTTGTGTTCCATCTGAACTAAGTCTACAAGGCTGTGCATCTCACTGAGGAATGGGGCTGCTCTATCCAGCTAGATTCGGCTGCATTGATATTCACAGAACCCCTTGGTACAGGAGGGCTCACTGAGAAGTCATGAACGTTTTAGGTAAAATGCTCTGTTGTGACCAGGAATGTTGAACCAACTTCACTATGGTCAGAGATAGAACAGGCATGGATAAGAATAGTCTGTTGCCATGGAAATGCTATTGTGTTGTGTTGACTGAGAACAGGGCCTGCTCTCTAGGTATTTGCATAATTTTCTAGCAACGGTGCATGATTACTGGATAATGGTGGTCATGTGATATTAGGGTCACCAACGCCTGGAGTTCTGTTGTAATCACAGCCACTCACCATACTACAGGGATCTGTTCCCCTGGAGGAAATGGCAGGTTCAGAAAGTGGACTTTCCCCTTCCCAAGCTGCACCCTCACCTGGAACCATCTGCAGATCTCCAGGAATTTCCCAACCCAGAGTTGGCCACCTTATTACTGGCTAAGGTTGCCAATCGCCAGTTGGGGGCAGGGGATCCCCCAGTTTGCAGGCCCTCCCCCTGCTTCAGGGTCATCAGAAAGCAGGGGGTGGATGGAGCAAAATTGCTGCTGGGCACTCCATTATACCCTATGGAGATTGATTTTCATAGGGTATAATGGAGAATTGACCTATGGATATATGGGGCTCCAGAGGGGCTATGTTTAGAGGTAGAGGCACAAAATTTTCAGTATAGCATCCAGTGCCTCTCCTCAAAACACTCCGCAAGTTTCAAAGGGATTGGACCAGGGGGTCCAACTCTATGAGCCCCCCAAGAAGGTGCCCCTATCCTCCATTATTTCCTAGGGAAGGCAGGCATTTAAAAGGAGCATGGTCCAGTTGTGCTTGTTACACCCTTGCTCCTGTCTCCACCCCCAAAGTCTCCAGATATTTCTTGAGTCAGGCTTGGCAACCCTATTACTGGCTCAGGAAAACCACTCAGCAGTCTCTTGTGTTTGAATTTACTACTCTCTCAGCGCCTCCCTTTAGACTATATACAAGAGTTAAACCCCCCGCCAGTGCTCTGAGGCAGCATGAGCCAGCAATTTACATATGAAGGACATCTTTATTATTATTTATATTGTCTGTTTGAATCCTTAGAGGCTGAACTTGTTCCCTGCTCTTGACTACCCCAGATGCTGAGAAACAAACTTAACTTCTGTCGGGATGACCCATCACTTCATCTGCCCAGTTTCATTTTGAGTTTTCTTTCTTGGTCAGTTTACAGTGTGATGTTACCTTTGGAGAGAGAGATGTACTGTTTGGAATTCAAATTTAAATGGAGCCATGTTGTATAGCAAAGGCTCTGATGGCTAAATATTGGTAATCATGCAGTCATGAACCTGTCGCTCTCCAAGACATATGATATATGTGAAGAAATTTGAAATTCAAGGCAGGAAAGGTTAATTTGGGAGAAGAATGGGCAAATTGTCTCATACAATTTGTACGAAAAAGCGTGAATTAGGTTGAAATTCTGGATTGAAGAAGAAACTTTAAGATTGGCCCTTTAAAGATTAACTACTTTGTTCCAAATAAACCTCTATTGTCTGGAGCTCAGTGTTTACCATACCCTTCCAGTATGGCGCTCAGAAGAACCAGAATAGCCTTCTCTTCTCTTAACCTACTGACAATCCTGTGAGGTAAGTTAGGTCACAGGTGGAGTATAAGTGAGCATCCCAAAGGTACCAAGCAAGCTTTATTGTTTGTAATTTTTGGTGTGTGTGTGCAACTGGAAGTCATGGCAACTTCTGGTGATTGACCCCTACTGGAAGTCTGGAAGATATTTAGAGAGGAAACTGAAAAAAGAAGAGGTTGGATTTATACCCTGCCTTTCACTACCTGAAGGATTCTCAGAGTGGCTTACAACGTCCTTTCCTTTCCTTTCCCTTCCCCTCCCCACAACAGATACCCTGTGAGGTAAGTGGACCTGAGTGACGAAAACTGCTCTTGAGAGGAACAGCTCTGTGAGAATTTGTGACTGACTCAAGGTCACATCAGCATGAGGAGGAGTGGGGAATCAAACCTGGTTCTCCCAGATAAAAGTCCATGCACTTAACCACTACATCAAACTGCCCCTATCCTCCTGGCTACTGGCATTTCAAGGAGGTCTGCCATTTGAGTACTTGCCAGAGCTGACTCTGCTAAGCTAAACAAGCTTCATAACAAACAGGGAGCTGAACTGGGCCCTTGTCTGACATGCTAACCACATTGACTTAATAGAGCCTGTACAGAACTGAATTCATTATGAAGGAACTTCATGTGTTCATCATATGAATTGGAATAATCTGTTGTAAATGTATGAAAATATCTTGGTATATTAGAGGTCCCCAACCTTTTTGTCTTTGGAACCCTGACAAAAGGGTTGTGGCGGCACAACTACAGAACGGATGCCACAGGAGATGGAGCCAGCCACAAAATGGTGGAGACACAAAATATTAACTGTTATAGTAATTCTTCAACATTCCCACATTGGGGACCCCAGTGGCATATTGTCATTGGCTTGTCATATATAATACCGACCTGGAATATGATAAATTTTAGAACTATCAGCTTCTTGCCATGACTTGAAAAACTGTCATTAAAAATATGAGCCTGTACCTTTATAGGTTTACAAACAAATTCCCATGCTTATGGTATAATAAATTTTATAAATGTACAATTGAACCTTTGTGGGTAGTGTATGTAGCGCAGAGCTAGAGTAATGGTATGTTACTCATTGGTCTTCCTAGGTAACACAAAATTTTGCACGATCTTACTGTTAGATTCTTACAGGGAGGAGTTAGTTCAGTGGAGAGCATTTCTTTTTTCCCCCTGTAGTTTTCGTCTCCCTTGCAAAGAGGTTGATGGGACTAGGTGAGGCAAGGCGAGACTCTTGGCTGGCGTTTCCATGTGGCTGCAGCACTTCATCTTCTTTGGGGAGGGCCTCCTCCGTGTGATCGCTGGGCTTAATGAGCTATGGGGTTATTTATAGTCCTGTGCTTGGAGAATCACTGTGGATTTATTGCTGGCTTCTGTAAATAGTGTGGCAAAACCACCGGCAAAAGGAGAAGGTTGTAGGGAAAAGGAAAGAGGGGAACTGAGGGTGGGATGCAGGGAATGTGGAAGCTGCCTGATAGAGCTTCCCGGGTCATCTTGTCCATCCTCTTTTCCAAAGAGAAACTTGCCTCTCATTGATCATCCCTTCCTTTTGTGCCCAAGCAGTGTGGACAATGACTTGAGCTCCTTTACATGCTTACATTTTAAAGTGGATACTTAGGGTTGCCAACTCCTAGTTGGAAAATTCCTGGAGATTTGTGGGTGGAGCTTAGGAAGGGACCTGAGTGGATTATAATGCTCTAGCATCCACCTTCCAAAGCAGCCATTTCCTCCAGGGGGACTGATATCTGTGGTCTGGAAATCAGTTGTGATACCCAGGCCCCACTTGGAGGCTAGCAACCTTAGCATGCAAGAAGGTTAACAGGGCTGAGGATCCTTCCTTAGTGTTTTGATTGATATTATCTAAAGTAAGTGGACCAACAGACAGGGCCAGACCCAGGGTTTTTGGTACCCTAGGTGAGCCCCCCTGACTTCCTGCCCCAGTCTCCCCCTTGCTTCTTCATCTCTGGCCTGGCTCACCTCAGAACCACTTCTCCTTTGAATCTGCCTGTGCCCTGCAGGAGCTCTGGCCCCAGGAATGAATGCCTTCCGCCCAAGCTGGCCTGGCTGTGGCGCTCAGCCTGCCTTCCTCCGCCTGTTCACAGCACCCTCTGTGGTAAGGTTGCCAAGTCCAATTCAAGAAATATCTGGGGACTTCGGGGGTGGAGCCAGGAGACTTTGGGGGCGGAGCCAGGAGCAAGGGTGTGACAAGCATAATTGAACTCCTAGGGAGTTCTGGCCATCACATTTAAAGGGACAGCACACCTTTTAAAATGCCTTCCTTCCATAGGAAATAATTGATAGGGGCACCTTCCTTTGGGGCTCATAGAATTGGACCCCCTGGTCCAATTGTTTTGAAACTTGGGGGGTATTTTGGGGAGAAGCACTAGATGCTATACTGAAAATTTGGTGCCTCTACCTAAAACAACAGCCCCCGCCCGCAAAGCCCCTGATACCTGCAGATCAATTCCCCATTATTCCCTATGGGAATCATTCTTCATAGGGAATAATTGCCCATTAGACATCTCCCCCCCCCCCGCCGCTTTCTGATGACCCTAAGGCGGGGGTGGGGGAGGGCTTCCAAACCTGGGGATTGGCAACCCTCCCTCTCTCTCACACACACACTTACCCGGTGGTTCCTCCACTTACAGGTTGGTTCCTCCGCAACGACATATGAAAAGAACAGGGGCTACACTGCTCTCTCTCTCTCTCTCTCTCACACACACACACACACACACACACTTAGTTCCTCTGAAACGAAAGCAAAACAAACCGAGGGACTGTATTGCTGACCTTCCCCATGAAGTACTTCCTGCTCAGCTTTAAAGGCACACACACACACACACACACACACACACACACATTTTGAAACGGACCTGTTTGCAGGTTTCTAAACCTGCCAGAGATCTAGAGCTGCATGGTGGATGTGGGGGCGGGGCTTCCCCTGCCAACCAGCTGGCTGGGGGTGGGGGGAAGCCTGTAAAACTAGGGGATCCCCTGCTAGGACCTGGGGATTGGGAAGCCTACTCTGTGGTGCCACTCCTGCTGGGAGAAGATCTCCTCCTCTGATCACACTGCCAGCTTGTTCTGGGAGAAGGGGTGGGGGGCACAGCCTCACAGGGGTCACCAAACCACCAGTCCAGTTCTTTCCTGCGAGGAGAGGGTCATTTCCGGGAGGAGAACAAGCTGCTGCCCCTTGGTTGATCTGTAGCAGCCCAGGGGGGAGTTCCTAGATGGATGAAGGCCACCCCCCTGCTCGTCGGCCCTCTATCCCACTCCACTGCCCTCCCTGCCTGTCAGCAGCTCCTCAGAAGGGGCGTCGGCTGGGCAGCCTGGGCTGAGCATGGCTAGGCTGTTGGGTGTTGGCTTACAGGTGCTGCAAGGTGAGCAGCAGAGGGGGGCAGCAGCAGTGGGCCCCAGAGCCAGGCAGAGCAGGAGCCCCAGCCAAAGGCGGTCACTGCAGTGGCTTCTCCACCATCCTGGCTGCCCTTCCCATGGCTGCTATGATAGCAGCTGCAGGCTGAGCCTGACATGGGCTGGCAGGGCTCAGGCTGGGTCTCTTGGAGGGATGGAGGAGCCCTTAGAGACATGGCCTGTCTGGAGGCCAGCTCAGGGGCAGCTACTGCTGGGGGTGCCTCTGGGAGAGGAAATGCACTCACCACTGCGCCGCCCTGCTGCCCCCGTCAGGAAGGGCGGAGAGACTGCTGCGGATCCCCTTTTCCTGGGCACATGTGTGCCCTGTGGGCTGGACAAGGAAGGCCTGCAGGAGCCACCCTTGCTGCCAGATGGTGCTCTAGGCATCCGACTACCTCACCGACTCAGTAGCCAGGACTTATGGCCTCACCGAAACTGAGTTGGGATGGAAGCCTGTGGTGTCGTTATGGCTGAAGAAATTTCCAGGATGGGCAATTCACCACAAGGGCAGGGTCAGTTTTGGCACTTGGGATGGATGGAGAGAGAGGGAGAGAAAGGGCTGTGGGTTGTCTGTTCTTGTGTAGCATCATTAGGATATCCTCCACAACAAAGGAGGGAGGGTGAATCAGCCATGATCTGGATGGTATGCTTAGGCTGCTGCTGCAGAGCTTATCTTTAGTGGCTCAGTGAGGATCCTCATGCTGTGATGGCAGTTACTACTGAAAAGGCATTTTTTAAAAAAAAAAAATGTGCACAGCCAATCAAATCTCCAGTGCCTTGCTGGGCAAAAGCCCACCTGCCCCTCCTTTCTAAAAACACTTGTTGGCAGGGCCTTTTTTTGTAGAAAAAGCCCAGCAGGAACTAATTTGCATATTAGGCCACGCCCCCTGACTCCACTATTGTTTCACACAGGTGCTGAGTCCATCAGAGCAGACAGAACTCTGGAGGAAGGAGTCATTGACCATGTGTTGGCCTGGAGAGCAGGAGGAAGCTGCAAAGTACTGAACCTCTGTAGAGATCTGTAACGTCCTAAGCTGAGGAGTCTGTCCTGTATTTTACCATCTGATAGGGCATGTATTGAAAGAAGGACAGAGGAACTGTGTTTTGCCCATTTCTTTTGAATCCCTTGCTCAACCTGGTGCTGTGCTAATAGTATGCTTGTGAACTCTATGGCATTATACCCCCATTGAAGTCCCTCCCCTCCTCAGACTCCATCCCCAAAGCTCCAGATATTTCCCAACCTGGAGCTGGCAACCCTAGCAAGTGGCTAAGGGTGCCAAGCCAACTTTTAAACTGGTCTCTCTAGCTGCCCCTTTAACCTCCTTTTGAACTGCAGCAAATAACCGGTGATGTTATTTACCTCCAGGCCACAAAAGGCTTCACCTGCCCAATTCTACACCATAAATTAATATTAAAGGGTAGGGATGCCAGCCTCCAGGTGGGTCCTGAGGATCTCCCAGAACTACAGCTCATTCCCAGACTCAGTTCGCCAGCAGAAAATGGCCACTTCAGAGGGTGGACTCTATGGCATTATACCCCACTCAGGTCCCTGTCCTCCCCAGGCTCCATTTTCAAATATCCAGGAGTTTCCCACCCTGAATCTGGCAACCCTACCCCATTCCCTACTGGTTGTCAGGAGGGACCTGGCAGCCCTGATAAAGGGAAATGGCCTTTTTTTCTCTTGGCCAGTTAACCAGTAGGGCTGCCAAGCCCCTGGTCCGGGCTTCCCCCATCCAGGAGGTTCTCAACCTGCCAGCCCACATTGGCCCAGTGGGGGGGGGGAACCTCCTCTGACATCGTCGGTGCAATGATGTCACCCGGAAGTGACATCATCGCACAGTGACGATGCGCAGCAGCCACTCTAGCCGTTTCCAGGAAAACTCTGTTTTCCTGGACGCTCTAGCCGTTTGGGAGGGGAAACTCTATAGTACAATAGAAGGGAAACCTTGGAGGGGAGAACTCTATGGTACCCCTCCCAAACAGCTAGAGCATCTGGGAAAACCATAGAGTTTCCCCAGAAATGCCTAGAGCTGCCGCGAGCGACATTGTTGGCATGATGACGTCACTTCCGGCTGACATCTTTGCGTTGCATGTGCGCTTTGCACGTGCACAAAAGTCCCCCACCGGTGAAGCATGGGGACTTGGCAACCCTATTAACCAGGCAAATGAACCCAGCCTGGCCAACAGTGACACTTTATGCTGACTTCATTCACAGGAGTCGATGTTGCATATCCCTCTTCCTTTTAGTGCCTGACTTGGGCCTGAGGACCGACTATGCCTGCTTGGGCTTGCGCCCACCGCTGTTGTGTTCAGTAGAGGCCTGCTGGTGAAAGTTTGTATTTGATCCTGCCACCCTCCGGAGGCCAAGGGATAGATGGGGCTCAGCTTGCCTGCAAAATTGCCTTGTAAGCCAGCCAGACTCTCTGAAATTCTGCAAGAAGTCCACACCCTTGAGTGATTGTGTTGTCAGTGTAATGTCTAATGGTGGCATTCAGAGGGTGTTGTTCTAAACTCATCACGCAGCCTGGCCCAGCACTGTTTAAAGGGCAGCAAGCAAGGGTGGGTGTGTTTGTCAAACATGCCAATACAGGTGATGTATGTCCCCGGGAGGGAAAAAGCTTGGGAGGGCGGGGCTATCTCTCTCCATCTCCTGAGTTTGGCACTCGGGCTGTGGCAATCCTGAAGTTCAAAGAGGAGGAAGAAAAAAGTGCTTTTCTTCTGTTATCACTACAGTTGATCAGGCTGATGCCTTAAGGGAAATGTGCATGCCTCTGGCTGCTTCAGCATCAGAGATCATGCTGGAAATCTGTTATGCCCTGACTGATCCCAGCAAATGTGCATATTTTAGTTCACTTTAGACCTACTTAGCATAATTTGCAAAAGATAAAGACAATCGCTTTCTTCATGCACAATCACTCCTAGCCATTGTTTCCATGACTTTATCTGACATCGGGAATGAATTATATGTTATCGGAGCAGCAGCGCTGCCTCTATCCTGAGGCAGCTTCCCAGCTGAATCTGGAATGATGGGAAGATTCACGTGGGAAGTGGGTGTGCTTTTGGTTCATGTGCATCAGATTTAGATCTTGTTCAATTTGTTCATTGTTTTTGTTGAAGAATATTTATTTATTTGTATCCTGTTTTTCTCCCAAATGGGAATCCAAGGCGGCTTACAATAAAATGAGAAATGAACAGGAATTTGCAGTGGGGGGAGCTTTTGAATACAGAGCATCACTCTCTCTTTCTGACTTGTGCTTTCACTCTGCTACTCAGGCTTGCCTGTCTCCCTCTGGGGTGGGGGATTCCATGCTCCCAGATCCTGTTTGCCACCCATCCCTCAGACAGCAGGAGAAAAATAAGGTAAAAAAAAAAATTGTCATTGAGCACCAGTATGAACTGGCTTTTAGGAAAAACCTAGAAATTATGTCACTCTAGGGTAGCCAGCAGGTGGCACCTGGAGATCTCCTGCTGTTCCAATCCCTATCCTCTCCAGGCTCCACCCCTGAAATCTCCAGGTATTTCCCAGCCCAGGCCTGACAACCCTATGTCAGAGTAGGCAAAATTTCTCTAGTTTTACCACAGAGTTTCTGGCAATGCCTAGAGAGGCATGACTTCACTTACAAGTTTTCTCCAGAAGTGACCCCTCATGCACCCAGTGGCACCACCACCCCTTATTCACAACAATTTTGGTATGGCGACCCAGAAGTCAAAGTTTACCACCCTGGTGGATGCTCATCCTGCCAACTCCTGCTATAACCCCTTGAGTGTCTGCCCTTCAGCTCATGTTCAAGGCCTCATGGTTCTGAGCATGCTCTGGCCTTCAATACCTGGCTGTAGCAGAGGAGAAGTAAACCCAGCCAGATCTTTCATGGCTGCTGCTAGCCAGCTAGCAGGGTTTTCCTCACTTCCTCCAATATGAAGAAACTGCTGCCAGTGTCACTTAAAGAGGAGATGTACACAATGTATGAAGAAAATCCAATTAAAACAAGTATAAAACTAATAATAATACTACAGAACTGCTGAAATGTGTGTGTGCTATTCTTATAATCACATCACTACGTTTTGAGAAGTATGTCCTGATCTGAACTTATGCTTTGGTACCTAGCTTTTTCCAGCAGTGGTGTGTGAGTGGAATTTGTAAACTCTTGCTGCTCCCCAAGATGAACAGAATTAATAATTTAAAATAAGCAAATATATGTATCATTTATATGTTAAGTCACAACTGACTTATGGCAGCTCACTTCCTTGGTGGTCTCCCATCCAAATACTAACCAGGGCTGACCTTGCTTAGCTTCTAGACTGGGCTATTCTGGTCAATAAGTGACTTGGACAAATCCATGGAAGATAGATTAATAACGTCTGCATAAAACCTCTATGTTCAGAGGCAGTGTACCTCTGAGTAGCAGTTGCTGGAAGAAACCAGAAGAGGACACCCATAGCCTTCAGGCTCCTCTTGCTTGTTTTCCAGAGATATCTATTGCCACTAGTAGAAACACGATGCTGGAATAGATGGACATTTGGTCTGATTTAGCAAGGCAGTTTCTATATTACATTTTGCATTTTTTATTCAGGTCACAGCAGTTTTTCTTGGGATATAAATTGCACTTAAAAAAAAAAAACCTATGGAGTCTATGCAGCCTTGACTATCATCACCATGATACATATTGATGAATTTCCATCTGGAGGGAAGAGGAAGAAGAGAAGCATTGCAATTTATACCCCTCCCCCTATTTCCATTGCTTTTATTTCAATATTTGGATGGAGGGGAGTTAATAAAAACCTCGTTCACCATAAATATAGGCAAATAAAAATATAAATAAAGGTAAATGTAACAGTGCAGACAAAATAACACCGCCTATAAAAATCTAGCTACTCATCCAAGAATACTCAGATGATTATTGTCAGATATTTTTCTTGTTAACAAATGCTGAATGATCCTTTCACAGGTGTTGAGCACTTTGCAAATGCGATGCCCTTTGGGGAAGAGGAAGCTAAATAGGGAACAAGTTGCCTCCTCGTAAATTATATCTTTTCCTGACAGATGTTTCTATATCCATTTCACTGTAGCTGCCACTTCTGGGGTGCGGCGCTATTGCCTTTGAAAATATCTGAGAGCAGATCAGAATTGGAATTTTATGTCCAATTAGAAGAAGAACTGGGAAGATTGGGATTTTTTTTTATTTCATTGATTTGTGTGTATGTTTTCTGCCTATGATAATCCGTTTTTGTGAGATTTTGTGGAATGTTATAGCTAAAAGAGAATCAGGTCCTGGTTCAAATCTGTCTGTCTGCTCACTAGTTGGTCTTTTAAAAAGCTGAGAGACAGTATAATGTAGTGGTTAGAGGGCTTGATTAGGCTCTGGGTGACTGAGATTCCAATCCTTTCTCTGCCATGGATACTTAGTGGGTGACCTTGGACCAGTCACACACTCTCACCCTAACCTATCTTAACAGTTGGGTTGCCAAGTTTTAAACTGTTCCCCCTAGCTGTCCCTTTAATATCAGTTTGATCTGCAGCAAATACCAGGTGATGGGATTTATCTCCAAGTAAATGGAATGCTTCACCTACCCATCACCAAAGATAAAACCTCTTTATTGGTGGACTGGGCATTTTCTCCTGGCCAGTTGACAATCTTACTTCACAGGGTTGTTGTGAGGATAAAACAGAGAGAGGTCCTCATTAGGGAAAAGCTGGGCTATAAATGAAGTGAATAAATAAATATTCTGTCTTGCCCCATTCCACCATCCTTCATCTACAATATGGGAATATCTTAAAGTGCTGCTCTAAGGATTATGAAAATAATGTACATGAATCCTTTTAAATGTTTGAAATGTTGTCTTAAGTTATAATGGATGCTGCTATGAAAGGCTTTTCTGGCTTTTGCACCAAAGGAGTTCAGTTTCATACCCTCTGTTTCAGAATATTGTGATGAAAACCCACATTTTGCAGTATTTGTGACAGGCAGTGAACATTCTTTGAATAGCCTGGCATGTATTTGTAGGTGGACCAAGAACAACTGGAGGAGAAGGATTTTACCAAGAAGGGGAAATAATTATATAGCTCCCTTGCTGCTGTTTTGATCACCTCCTTAAAAACCTGACTCCAAGGGCTTTCTAAAAGGCTGGTAAAAGAGATTGTACAATGACATGTACCGTTTCTTCTGTCCCAAATGATCCTTATCAACTACTCAACTTGTCTTGTTGAAAGTCTGAGCTGGTTGTACATTGAATCTGAGCTGATTGTACACTGTGATTCATGACCGAATAGGAGCTCTGTCTTCCACTTTGTGAGGGAGACCTGTGTTTTCATTCAAAATGTGGTAGGAGAGCTTGTAACTGCTCAAGGGTGAGGAAAACATGCTTGACAAGCTCAAAGCTGCATGCCTTATGTCACACCTATGTTTTGAGGAAGGGGCAAGCCAACAGATGGGGAAGGGATGTGGTGCTAAACTGGATATGGTCCAAAATGAAGAGGAGGAGTGGGGTTCCAAAACAATTAGCATTTTCAAGAGAGTGTTGAGTTTTTTCTCTTTCCCTTCACACCATCAAATCAAAGTCAAGGATTGTGCCTAGAAGTGCTGCACTCAGATGTACAGAAATTATGAATTAGCAACCATACCCAGAAAGTGGTTAATTCAGATTGTGTGTGCGTGCATGTGCTAAACATAGAAGACTTTCTCTGAGTTTGTTGGGAGAGAGGAAAGAAAACCTAGAGATCATGATGCCCCATGCTCAGGAATCGTGTAAATTCAAATTATGGTAAGCAAATGCTGAAAAAATTAGAGCAACCTCCCTCTTCCTCTTGTGTTAGCAACAGACTCCTTAACATTTGTGCATTGCTTGGTTTTCAGGAATTGTCCTGGACAGCCGTTTTCTCCAGCTTGGCAGCATGTAGCGATTAGCCATCCTCTTCTACAGTCCATCAGAAGGAGGGAAAGGTCCATTCAGAGAAAACTGGCAAATTATTAAGGACGGGATTCTGCTGTGCATTTAAGGCAAGAGCTGCTGCTGAGGCTGTTGGGAGGGATGCCATGCAGCTGAGTAGGCAGGAGGAAGCTGGAGACTGGAACAAGGTCATCTGCAGGTCATCTGTGCAGCATCCCACTGGGTACCACTTTGCCAGCAGCCTATCAGCTCCAAGCCATTCTCCGATTGGCTGGGAGGCAGCGTCTGATCTCTCCCTTTCCAGCATCTGTCAGCTGAAGGTGTGATTGATGGAGTTGCTGCTACCTGCGCCGTGTGCCTGCCAGGTGCCTCTGATTGCCAGTCTCTTTTCCCGTCTCCCCTTTGAAGCTGGAGCCCCCTCACCCCCCTCCACTGCTCTGATCTACCAGGAAGGAGAAAGAAGGACAAATGCAGCAGTTGCCTTTTAGCCTAGTTAGATGATATCCTCTCTTCAAGCCTAATACATATCCATAGCCATATTGCAGTGAAATTGAATCTCACCAATGCTAGTGTGGCCATATGCATATGCTGATCAGAGGCATTAGCCTTTTCAACCCATGAATAATTCCAAAAACTGCTGTAAATGGGCAACATCTGTACCAGTAACAGAATGCGGACAAGCCATTGATAGTTCTCACAACATAATATGCAACATAATATGCATACCACTGTATAATATGAAACCACCGTCCATGTTATATGGTAACAAACCGACATTTGCAGCTTGGTTACCCACGCAACAGGGATCTGGAGCTAATGCTAAATTCCGGAGTTTATATGTTTATTTCCAAACTCGTGCTTTATTTCTGCTTTAAATTTGAAGCTTTAAAAACCCAAATGCCTGTGGTGCACACCGTTAAACAGAGGGCTGGATCCAGGGCTTTTTTTTTTTCCCTTTTAAAGGGGTGGTGAGGACTGGCACCTTTTTTTGAGGAGGGTCTCTCAAGTACTGAGGGGTTTTGGTGGAAATCAGCACAGTTTTATATATGACTATCACCATCTCTCTCCCCCCCTCCCTCCCTCCTTCCATCCTTGCACTGGTTGGATCCCATACAAAATCTCCACAGAGACAGAGGGAAGAAATTTCTGCCAGAAAATGTCTCTGCCTCACTCCTCCCTCTGCAGCCTCAAATACTCTCTAAAATGCTGGTGAGGGAGTGACAGGAACTGCCCCCCAGGAACTGAATGAAGGGCGAGTAATTGGTCTTGCCACAGGAAATTAGGATCAGTGGATATCGCCCCTCCTGTCAGCAGAAAATTTCTGCTGGGTCTAACCTTAAATATGTGTAGCAGCCCCAAATGGATCAAGATTAGGAGTGAACTAGGGTTGCCAACTTCTAGGTGGGGCTTGGTGATCTCCCAGACCATGCAGAACAGTTTCCCTGGAGGAAATGGCTGCTATGGAGGGCAGAATATATGGCATTTTATCCTGCTGAAGTACCTCCCTTGGCTCCATCCCCACATTTCCAGGAATCTCCCAAACCCTGAGGGGGCAACCCTGGGAGAAGATAAAAGAAAGGTCTGATTGCAGATCCATAATTTGTGGGTGTGAAGGGGCATTGGTGAGGCCAAACACAGTGCAGGGCAGTCAGGGACACACATCGGTTAAGAGAACAAGTGCCTGTTACTTTTGATGTGCATCCCATTTTACTGTTACTATATACAGTGGGAAAAAAATATTTATCTTGCACGATATTTGGGCGCTGCCAATCTGCTGGTTATGTTTTATGCTGTATATTAAGCTTTTCATGATTGTATGGCTTTAAATCTTTTCCTCTCTGCTATATTTTACCTGCTTGCTTTCTTGCTGCTTTGGAAGGTTGTCAGAAAAGTAGTTTATAAATATTGGAAAGAAATTTTTAAAAATATATTCACCTCTGGTGGGGGGAGGGAGTTGGAAGTTACCATGCAAGGGTGACATTGCGGCATACGGAAGGAGGAAATATTTTATGAGCAGAAGTTTATGAAAGGACATTTGCCTCTTTACGGAGCGCCTGGAGGCAGCTGGAGATTTAGGAGGATGTGATCTTTGTATGAAGGGCAGTCTTGTGTTTTCTCTCCTCTCCCCACAAGTCTTCCCAGAAGCCAGGATTTTTCAGAGATCTGCTTCCTCTAGGAGCAATCAAGGAACTATTCCTAAACGATTTATTTTGTAATGCCAGAAGAGAACTTGGAGGTGATCTGCTTTCCTTGCAGATCGATCCAGGGAATTCCCTCCTGTTACTAGGTTATAAAACAGGTACCATTCAGTGCTTTTGGAAGGCTGAAATGTCTTTATTGGAAGAGCGTACTCTGATTATTTTTTTACTGCAAAGTGATAACAATGCTGGGCTTCCTTGGCAGCCTGGCTTTGTGCTTTGAGGAATGTGGTGTCCCCTCATCCCTCTTTAAAGCAGCTCAAGTAGGGATACTAGGCTCCAGGTGGGACCTGGGGATCCCCCAGAATTACATCTCATCTTCAGACTACAGAGATCCAGGGCTTTTTTTGTAGCAGGAACTCCTTTGCATATTAGCCACACACCCCTGATGTAGCCAGTCTTCCTGAAGCTTACAATAGGTCCTGTAATAAGAGCCCTGTAAGCTCTTGGAGGATAGGCTACATCAGAGGTGTGTGGTCTAATATGCAAAGGAGTTCCTGCTACAAAAAAAAAAGCCCTGCAGAGATCAATGTCCCTGGAGAAAATGCTTTGGGGGGTGGGTGGTCTCTATGGCATTGTACCCCACTGAGGTCCATGTCCTCCCCAGGCTACACTCCCAAATTGCTAGTAGTTTCCCAACCTGAAGCTGGCAACCTCCCCCCCCCCCCCCACACCATTGATGGCTGTGGGGACCTGGAAACCCTAGGATTCAGGCAACCAAGGAAACTGTGTGGCAGGAAGTTAACCCTTTCACCCCACTTCCAACAACAAACCTGATCCAGAGTGCTCTCCCTTGACTTTTTAACAACTAAATTAAACATTATGAGATCCAATCACAGACCCCTGATGTCACTGTAGTTTGACCCTGGCAACCTACTGGAGAGTGCAAAGAGAGTGAATTCCATGAGTCCGTCTTGCTGTTCCCAGGGATAAAGTGTTTCTGCAAGAAATTAATGAAGTGTGTGAGGGAGGCATGAAGCATTACTTCCTAAATGGAGTACGCCAGAGGGCATTTAGCAGAATAACTCAGCCACGGCTCTCTCTGCATAGAAGTCAGGTTGTCTTGCTTTTCCTTGAAACCCAACCCAGTCATTGCTTTCTGTCATCCAGAGTAGGGCACAAAGGCCTTATGCAAAGCTAGCGGGCAGTCTGGTTCCTACTTCAAGGCACATCTAAGCTCCAGATAGTCAATTGCCTTTATACAGGATCCAGTGTGAGAACAAAGAGTCGTGGGTACTGTAATTATGGTGGCCTTGCACAAGGAATCCCTGATTCATGGTGTTCACTTTATATTGCAGACTGCACATGTGTATACATGTTGCTTCACCATACATGCATAGAATGAATGCACACATATCAGTACACATGATCTGGAACTGAGATTTCCCCCCCCCCCCACTGTGTTTGTTCTCAGGTACAAAATCAGCTCCCGGAGGAGGTGAGGGCCCTGCGGAACCTTGAACAGTTCTGCAGGGCCTGTAAAACAACCCTCTTCCGGTTGGCATATAATTAACTGTGAGCAGAATGCCTGAATATTAAATCTTAAACATCAGATTACTGAATATTGGAAATTTGAAGGACTGATTTAAGGAATAGTAGCATAGTGTATATCGATGTGAGTTTTATGTATTTTTAGGTTTTTATGTATTTTATTGTATAATTTTAATCGTATTTAAATCGACCTCTGTTAGCTTTTATTGTTGTAAGCCGCCCTGAGCCCACCTCGGTGGGGTAGGGCGGGATATAAATCGAATAAAGTAAGTAAGTAAGTAAGAATGAAAGCGTGTTCATGAGCACGCACACAAAAGTTGGCATGTACATACATGCAGCAACTTAATTTGTGAAAAGTCCTACGGTTTTATCAGGGTACTGAGAAATATTTTTATTTTGTTTTATTTTATACTAGCCTGAAACTCGTGCTTTGCTACAGCATTTAACTACTTTTAATTATTATTTTTTTTAGGTAGGAAGAGTGTTTTGGTTTTGGAAGATTTAGAAACTCAATTGCTACACTAACTGTTATAGAAATGCCTATTCTGGTTTAGAGCTGACTTCCCCTTTTGCACAACAACCCTGTGAGGTAGGTTAAGCTTAAAGTCTGTGAGTGATCTGAATTCACAGTGTGAACCAAAGCAGGAGGGAAGCAACCTCAGCAGGGTGTAATGACATGGAGTCCAGCCTGCAAAGCAGTCATTTTCTCCAGGTAAGCTGATCTCTGCCATCTGGAGAGTAGTTGTAATTCTGAGTTATCTCCAGCCCTCACCAAGAGAGTGGCAATAATGGTTCTCAGGAGGAAGTAGCTGGTTTGGAGGGTGGAGTCTACAGCACTGTACCTGTCTGAGGTCCCACCTCTCCTCAAGCCCCACCCTCTCCATGCTCCACCCCTCAAATATCCAGGAATTTTATGTTGTGAGCCACCCTGAGTCGCCTCGGTGGGGAGGGCGGGATATAAATCGAATAAAATGAAATGAAATGAAAATGAAAACCCTAGTGCCAGGGCTGGGATTGAGAGTCATTGTGCTGTAGTGGTCAGAGCATCAGACAAAGATCTGGGAGTCCCAGGTTCGAATCCCTGCTCTGCCAGTGAAGCTTGCTAGATGACCTTGGGACAGTCAGGCACTCTCAGCCTAACCTACCTCCCAGGATTGTGGTTGTTGTGAGGATAAAATGGAAGAGGGGAGACTGATGTTGTAAGCGGCTTTGGGTGCCCACTGGGGATAAAAGTAGAGCATAAATATCTAAATAAAACAACAAGATTATACATAGTCAATTAATGCTATGAGTTTGAATAGCCCAGTTCAATTAAATCAGGACATATTTGCAGACGAGTAGAAAGTTCTATAGAAAAAGCATCCATTGTTTTTCAGAAGATGCACGCATCTGTCGCAGCAACCATCCTCTCAAAAAAGGAATTCTTCACTTTTCTTTCATACAGGAGGGAATGCCTCTTCTAAGGTGATGCTTTGGTTTTATTTTTTAAAAAGCCCCATCATGGAAAATGCATGTAGTCCGTCCTAATGTTTTCCTTTGATTAACTGCTTCATCAACTAACCACTGCAGACATAAGTAGTAACACTGAAGATGCATTTCGGCTCTTACACTTAAAGCCCTCCGTCTTTCTGGCCAACCCCCTGTGTTCCACACCAATTCATAGGCCGTAAGCTCGCCCCACACTCCCTGTTCCCCTCTACCATCTCACGCTTCCCACCCTCCATTCATCAAGCCATTTCCTGTCCCTCCTGACAAAAGGAAGTACTTGTTCATGCAGCACATCATTAACATTCAGCACCACAAGAGCTGGCGAATGATGGCAATTCGCTTTGTGGAGGGGGAGGATTCTGCAGATTCATGGGGGACTGGTCAGTCTGCAATGATTAGCCATGACAGCTAAATGGAGCCTCCATGGATTGAAGCAGTATGCTTCTGAGTACTGGAGACAGGGATAGGCTGTTCCCTGCTTCCTGAAGGCATCTGAAGGGGCAGGTATGGAAAAGTAATTCAAGAACATACAGGATTAGATGGCACGCCACCTTCATTGAAGCCAGTAGGGCCCAGCCTCGGCACAGCACACACTGGTAATGGTTGGCAATGGAGCGCAGTGTTAGGGAGAGAGGGCAGCAGCTGCAACAGGAGGGCAGCAGTGGTAGGGGGCAGCGGACAGGGAGCCTGCCTGGGGAGTCACGTGCCCTAGAGCTGGCGCTGCTTCCAGGCACACACAATTTTTTTAAAAGCCCTATATATTTAAAAACAAGTGTCCTGACATCATCAATGCCCAGCCCAAGCCGCTGAACTTAGAAATCCAAAATTCAGGGAATGCATTCCTTCCATGATATCATTGCCCATTAAGAAGGGATTTTTAGAAAGTTGACCCCTAAGTGGGTGATAACGGGTAAAATGTTTTTCCCAAAGTTAAAGCTTTGTTGTATGCCTGAAAGGCTGCTACCTGCTTGCACACATGCACGCACACACACACCCGCCTCTGATTGCTCAGCTGTGCAGCTCTCTGTTCTGAAGTAAAAATCAGTTAACAGAGACTGCAGACAGTTAGGAAGGTGTCCTGACTGACTCATCAACACCCCGTCTAAACCCCTGGACCTGTGTAATAGCGTCTGCTACTGCTGCTGGGAAGGACATAGGGTTGCCAGCTCCTGGTCAACCGTATTGAACGCTGCCGATAGGTCTAACAACATCAGTACCGCCGAACCGCCTCGGTCCAGATGCCGCTGAAGGTCATCCACCAGAGCAACCAGCATTGTCTCCATCTGCTGCCCCTCTCCGTGGGCTCCATTCACGTGTGCGCAGCATGATGACATCACCTGGAAGTGACATCATCACCCTGGTGTGTTTTTCTCAAGTGTTCCTTCTTGGCTCCGATTGCTCAAAGCCAAGAAAGAATGCTCGGCACGCTCCCCTGCCCAGCCCTCTTTGGGTTTGGAGGGAGCTGGGCAGGGGTCACATCTTTCTTGGCTCTGAGTAATCGGAGCTGAGAAAGAACTCTCAGCACGCCCCTCCCCCCCGCCCAACTTCCGCCAAACCCAGAGAGGGCTGGGCTGGGGGCGCACCATTCTTTCTTGGTTCTGAGTGATCAGAACCAAGAAAGAATGATGCGGAGGATCAGGGACAGCACGAATGGGGATGGAGAAGGGGCACCCTCCCCTGCTGCAAGGTGGCACGCTAGGTGGCCACCTACCTCACCTATTCCCATGTGCCGGCCCTGCTCAATCCTAATCCATAATAGAGTTGTACCATTCTAACTCTCCTGCATTTGATAGCCCTAGAAGGGTGTAATGTTGCTTAGGATCGCACTGTTTGATTCCTTTAATCAGGCAACTACTATTTTACATTTGTGTCACACCAACTGCAGTCATTGCTATCTTTTTTTTTTTGTATTCTTGTATTTATATCTGCATGTGTGTGTGAGAGTGTGTGTGCATCCGGAACTCAAGGTGACCTCTGGTGACTTGCCCCTGCTGGGGGACCTGGAGGATATTCAGAGAGGTGGCTGAAGAAAGCGTGCTCCCACCTCCTGGTATTTCAAGGAGGTCTCCCACCCAAATACTTGCCAGAGTCAGCCCTGCTTAGCTTCTGAGATCTGACAAGATCAGGCTTTCCTGAGCTACCCAGGTCAGGGCCAGTGGGCACTATCTTTATCAGCTGTGGGGCAGGCAGAAATCCAATGGGCAAAGTCTTTCCTTGTGCTGCAGTGACAAGAAAATCCCTGAATTCTCATTGGTCGGGAGGCTGTGAAAGACACAGCAGCTCTGCTAGGGTAGGGGGAACCCAAATCAGGTGATCCTGCAAGAGGGTGTTAGGGGCTGTAAAGCATGGATGCTAGACCAGCTAGAAGGGCCTCTTCCCCACTTCCCTCTCATAAGGTGAAGTGCTGGCTTTCTAAAGCCTGTGTCTTCTTTGCTCCAGCTTCATTCTATCCAGACCTCCGGTCCCTGTTTCCTGGAGAGGCTGTTGCAGTTGGAGAGGAGGCTCCCTGGCTCACAGCTGTATGAAGGAAGCAGACAGATGGGGCAGGCAAGGAGCCATCCATCACGCCATTGTCCCTAGAGTGAAATTGCCAGCTCGGGTACGGTGCGCCAACCTTGATACACGCCTGCATGCAGGATACAGCTGTGCAAATGGGAGAGCAGTCCTCGTGCTCGCTTTCCCAACCGGACCTTGTATCTTTAAAAATAAAATAACTCTTGCTTACAACAAACCAAAATGCCAACAAAACAAAACAAAACATGGATGCTTCAAAACAGAGACTCTTTTCCAGGGTGAATGTTGGTATTGTTTATGATGAAATTTTAATCTTAAACACTGGATCAATTAAAAAAAAGAAACAAATTTTCACAGTTGACAGTTAGGTCAAGCAGCTCTGGTCTGAATGACTAAACTTGTTTAAATTTTGATATTTGGCTAAAATGAATTGTGGCTTGGGTTACTGGAGCCTGTACCTTAAAAAAGAAAATTGGCCCTCTGGATGGCGTTGGTGAAAAATGTTTAGGGTGCACTTGGATGTGTTTTGCTCCTGAGTGGAAAATGACATTGGTTATTTTGGGTTTGGGACATGGAAAGGGATGTTATGAAGAAAAAAATGAGATCCATTTCCCAGAGGAAACCTTTGGCGCTAAGGTAGGTTTCTGCTTTTTTAAATGTCACTGATTTCTGTGGAAAAATTAAGCTTCTACTTGTTTTGAAATCACTGGAATATCCAAGTACTTAACTTTGGCTAGGGTTATGGCCATTTTGTGTAAACCAATGAAGCCAATAGTGTTTTGTGAAATGGAATGGCTTTATGAAATGCTGGCCCTAAGATGGGAAACAAAACCTCCAGTCCCAACAGAAATTGTGACTAAAACCCCAAGACTAGACATGTGGGTGTTGGTGTGAATTCATATACATGTGTACATCTTAGGGTTCCCAGCCCTGTGCTGGCAATTCCTGAGAGCTTTTGGGGAGGGCAAAGTATGTGAGAGGGGAGCACTGATTACCTGGAAGTGACATCACTGCATCAGTGAGGCTCTAGGAATTTCCCCAGTCTCTATGGTAAATATATAGAGATTGGGGGAAAATTCCTGGAGATTTGCAGCTGCAGCAACTGGAAGTGATATTGCTAGGGTTGCCAGCTACTGATTGGGAAATACCTGGAGATGCTAGGGGTGGAGCCTGAGGAGGCTGGGGTTTGGGGGAGAGGAGGGAACCCAGTGGGTTATAGTGCCATAGAGTCTGCCTTCCAAAGTGGCCCTTTTATCCAGGAGATGTTTGAGAGTCGCAAGACATGAACATCAGATGTTTGAGAGCTGCAAGACAGGAAGGAAGGGAAGGAAAGGCAGGTAAGTAGGTAGGTAGGAAAGGAACGCAGGTAGGTAGGTGGGGGGAGGGAGAGAGAGGTGGAAAGAAAGCTACTTGAAATGCATTCTCCAAGCTGCCAGTTGCCTTGGAAAAATTATTTAAAGAGACAAATGCCTTCCCCAAGCTGGCCGATGAGGTGGTAGGGACTTCAGGAGCCACATGTGGCTCCCAAGCCACAGTTTGGCCACCCCTGCCCTAGACATTGCCACGTCAATGATATTGCTGCATTCATGATGTAACACTTCCCATTTCCCCCCACTGCTCAATTACCTTAGAATGGGTGGGAGAGGGAGATTACCTGCCATGGACAGATGACTGGCAGCCCTAGTACTCCTGTCAGTGCATAAAAGATGGGATTGGGGGAGTTTGTTTGCTGTTTTTTGACAAAAAAAAAATGGAGCAGGCAGATGAGAGTTGCTAAGCATTTCCCGCATCCTTACCTTGCGGTGTTCTGGTGGTTTCAATATTTTCCTTTTTGTTTCTGATTCTGTCATTAAGAAATGCTGGTAAAAAATGGGAGAAAAGCAACAATACAGAGAAATTATGCCCTGACCTTTATGGCTCAGACTAGCCTGACCTCTTTAGATCTTGGAAACTAAGCAAAGTCAGCCCTGGTGGTAAGTACTTGGATGGGAGACGATCAATACATTCAGGGTTGCTAAGCATAGGCAGGCAATGGCAAGCCACCTCTGTTCCTCTCTTGCCTTGAAAACCTACGGATTGGTTTTCAAGTCTGCGAGGGCTTTTGAAATTCTGGCAAATGGTGGCGGACTCAAGCACAATATGGCTGCCTCTGGAGGTGGAGTCAACTACAAAATGGCTGCCACAGGAGGCAGTGTCTACCACAAAATGTTAGGGAGTGAGGTTACGCATCACTCTTCAGTATATCAGATAGAAGCTTTGTTCAACAGGACACCTTTTAAAATGAACATAATGTTTAAAATTATTTTCTTGCAGATGCACAGACTGTAATGCAGTGAAGATCCTTGTGCTGTGGTGGCAGCTGTTGTTATAGCAACTTTTTTTAAAAAATCAGCACACAGCCAATCAGATCTCTCGTGGCCTATCAGAAGCTCTGACAGAAGCCTCATCTGGACCCACCCATTTTCTAAAAACACTTGGCCGGAACCAGGAAAGGTGTTGAGAGTGGCATCCCATTGGGGACTCTTGCCCTACAAGGTTGTCATAAGTTGGCTGAGATTTAATGGCACTTTCTACAACCACAGATAAGTAAGACCGAGGAGGAGACAAGGCTTAGCTCCCCATTCCTGCATGCTCCATTTTTGTTTTTAAAAAAGATACCCCCCCATGTTGTAGAGGTGAGTGTGTGGGTCATTCATAATGTCATAGATCAGGCGTAGTGAAATCATTTGTTATGAGGGCCGGATCTGATGTAAATAAGACTTTGTTGGGCCAGGCTAGGGTTTTTGAGTGGGGGCAAATGTGTGGGCTGGGCCATGTGTGTACATATTTAAGATTAGGTAGCACAGATATAAACTTTATAAAGGACACACAAACACAGTTAAAGTTTTTTTGTTTTTGTTTTTAAGCTTAAAATAAAACATGCTTAAAACATTAGCATTTGTTGGTGGTAAAGGTGCTTTCTTTGTATTTCTCCCATGGGATCCAGGGAACTGGGCAAAAGATGCTCTGGCTCTTTCCTTCCTTCCCCAGGGGATCAGGAAGGGGAGGAGCCTCAGCCAAGAGAAGGAAAAGAGGCTTGGCTCAATAGCTCTGCTGTACAACTGAGAGAACCTGGCAAAGCAAGCTATCCCTTCCCCACCTTCTTCCCAAAGGGAGGAGCCTCAGTAGGGTTGCCAAGTCCAATTCAGGAAATACCTGGGGACTTTGGGGGTGGAGCCAGGAGACTTTGGGGGTGGAGCCAGGAGACATTGGGGTGGAGCTAAAAGCAAGGCTGTGACAAGCATAATTGAACTCCAAAGGGAGTTCTGGCCATCACATTGAAAGGGACGGCACACCTTTTCAATGCCTTCCTTCCATAGGAAATAATGGATAGGGGCACCTTCTTTTGGGGCTCATAGAATTGGACCCCCTGGTCCAATCGTTTTGAAACTTGGGGGTATTTTGGGGAGAAGCACTAGATACTATACTGAAAATTTGGTGCCTCCGCCCTAAAAAACAGCCCCCCCGCGAGCCCCAGATACCAATTCTCCATGATTTTCTATGGGAATAAATCTCCATAGGGAATAATAGAGTTCCCAGCAGACATTTCCCTCCCCTCCCCCCCTCGCTTTCTGACAACCCTGAAGCGGGGGGAGGGCCTCTAAACCGGGGGATCCCCTGCCCCCACCTGGGGATTGGCAACCCTAAGCCTCAGGCAATGGAGAAAATAGAGGCTTTGCTCTGTAGCTCCTGTGTGATTGAGCAAGCCTGGCAAAGCAAGCTGTGATACACAAGGAAGTAAGAGGGAGGGAGAAGGATGCAGTCGACAGCCAGTTGCTCGGGGGCCTGATAGGATTCCTCTTTGGGCCTGATTCAGCCCCCAACCCACATGTTTGACACTCCTGCCATAGATGGTTTTAGAAAGGAGATGGATAGATTGATGGAGGATAGATCTATCCATGGCTCCTAGCCACAGTGACTGAAGCAAAGTTGCTCGTCCAGAGGAAGTAAACCCTGGAATACTTGTGCTGCAAGGCAACATGTGGGGAAGGGCTTGGCCTCTGTGTTCAGTTCAAGGCAACTGGTTGGCTACTGTGGGAAACAGGATATGGGACTAGATGGGCCATTGATTTCTTATTCCTTTGTAACATCACGTTTAGCCCTAGTGTTATGATGCTTTGTCCCACTGGACAATTTGTGATTCATTTGTGATCCTACTTGAAATCTGATGGAAATCAATAGGACACATTAGTTATGACTATCTTAAGCCCAGTTGTCTTCAATGAGACATAGTCATGGCTAACTTTAGCTTTATTGAGGCTTAAGTGTTTGATTGAAGGACAGCCAACCAATTAAAGATTTTTTAAAGAAATTGATTAACTGTCTGGCTTTCAACCAGTCAAAACTGAAATATTTTTGCATACTGTAATATGTCAATGAAGGCACCTTTTCTGAAGGCCTAGAAGAAAGACAGCAGTTTGTCTTGTGAGAGAGCCTATCATGGCTGAAGTATAGCTACTCTCCAGTCTGGGTGCCCAGTCTTGGCAGGAGGCTCACAAGGCAGAGTCATGCTGAAACAGGCCCACCACCAAGGGAGGTCTGTCTGAGGTACAAAGGATCTAGATTGTCTGAAAAACAAACCAACCGACCTCTGAGAACTCCCAAACTAACATATTTTCCCAACAGCTACTAGAGACCAACAGCTCTTAAATTCCTGAGCAGGATCAGAAAAATACAGGAAGGTCTTCAGTCAAGGTCTGTCAACCTCCAAATGGGGGCTTCAGTTCTCCTGGAATTATAACTGATTTATAGATCACAGAAAATCAGTTCCCCTGGAGAAAAACGTTGGCTTCGGAGGGTGGACCCTGCTGAGCTCACTCCCCTTCCCAAACTCCACCCTCTACAGGCTCCACCTCCAAATCTAGGCTCCACACTAGGGGCAGATATGGTGAAGGGTCTGGAGACCAAATCCTATGACAAAAGGCTGAAGGAGCTGGATATGTTTAGCCTGGAGAGATGATTGAGAGGTGATATGATCGCCATCTTCAAGTCATCTAGAACAGTGGTCCCCAACCCTCGGGCCGTGGACCGGTACCGGTCTGTGGCATGTTAGCAACCGGGCCATGAGTTGTATAATTATTTCATTACATACTACAATGTAGTAATAATAATAAGACGACAACATTGGATTTATATCCTGCTCTCTCATCCGAATTTCAGTCTCAGAGTGGCTCACAATCTCCTTTACCTTCTTCTTCCACAGCAGACACCCTGTAAGGTGGATGGGGCTGAGAGAGTTCTGACAGAAGCTGCCCTTTCAAGGACAGCTCTGCGAGAGTTATGGCTGACCCAAAGCCATTCCTGCAGCTACAAGTGGAGGAGTGGGGAATCAAACCTGGTTCTCCTAGATAAGAGTCCGCACACTTAACTACCACACCAAACCAATAGAAATAAAGTGCACAATTGTATCATCCCAAAATCATCCCCCCTGCCAGTCTGTGAAAAAATTGTCTTCCACAAAATTGATCCCTGGTGCCAAAAAGGTTGGGAACCACTGATCTAGAGGGTGGTGCGGAGTTGTTTTCTATGGCCCCAGAAGGTTGGAGAAGAATCAGCGGCTGAAATTAAATCAGAAGAGTTTTTAACTAAACATTAGGAAGAACTTTCTGACAGTGAGAGCTGTTCCTCAGTGGAACAGGCTTCTTTGGGAGGTGATGGGCTCTCCTTCTTTGGAGGTTTTTAAATAGAGGCTACATGGCCATCTGACAGCAATGATGATTCTGTGAACTTAGGGGGAGGTATTTGTGAATTTCCTGCATTGTGCAGGAGGTTGGACTAGATGACTCTGGTGATAAAAACATAACCCAATATCTTTTTAAAGGACCAACCCAGTAATCTGTAACAATATGCAAATGTTCAAGTTCACCAGAGTCCTTTATCAGGTCAGATGTTAGAAAATAAAGAGGGAAAATCAGATTTTTCAGGTCATGGCCAGTACATCCTCTGCTTTTCTTACTTTCTTCTCATCCACCAACATACCTTTTATCTGCTTCTCATCTCTAGCTGTATTTATTATTTATTTACTTCATTTTCATCCTAACTTTCTCCACAGTGGGGACCCAAAGCAGTGCAGACCATTCTCTCCATTTCAACAACTCTTGTCAGATAAGGCTAAAAGTATCCTAATGGCAAAAATCACCCAGTGAGTGTCCATGGCAGAGTGGGGATTAGAATCTGGGTCTTGAAGAACCCAGGCTGAAGCTCTAACCACTACACCACACTGGCTTTTGTGAGATGGTTGCTGTTAAACAGTAGCAAGCTGCCCGTTCTGAATGAGAATACCAGTTGTGTGGTATCAAGACTCCCAGTGGTTGCTGCTAGGCCTCACTCCAATGAATCCTCCCTCAAAGGCCAAAACAGCTCTGGAAAGCCCCCCCCCCCCCACCGCCTTTTACTGACAGGTTTAAAAGACTCAAAAGTACAAACAGAGATTTTGATACTTTCCCTTGGTGAATATATTCCATTGTAACATATTGAACATTGTACACTTTGAACTAAATTCTTAGTCCAGCGGTGCCAGTTTTCCTTCCTCTGCTTTTTAAAAAAAAGTTTTAAGTTTTTTAAGTAAAGTTTTTTGAGTTCTACAGATTGTTCATGTTTGCCTATGAGGCTCATTTTGGTTGCCAAATACATTCATGACCACAGGTGACAACCCCCTTTAACACAAAGTATAAAGGAGCAAAGCAGCAAAGATAAGTGACTGAGTGGTTGTTAGTGTTAGGGAATTCTGTTTGAAATTCTATTTCTTTATCTCAAACGGTGCGATGGATCACTGGATCAAATAATCATTGAGAGGCATTTAACATGAAAAAGCAAAAACATATTTATTACTACAGGGAAAGGGTACTGGGAGGTGAAAATAACAAACACTATAGAACTACATGCTTACAGTAGAAGATCATGTGCTTAATAGAAGACTACCTCCTTCTTCTTGAACTCTCTGCCTGAACAAAGGAAGTCACCTGACTAACTAACCAAACACACAAAACAGGTTTTCCCCATTTCTAGATCTTGATTGACAGCAGTCAGTATCTTCTTCCCAGGTCATGTAGACAATAGGGAATCAGGCACAGTGTTAATGCTATAATGACTGGAACTTTAGAACATTGCAAAGGACATACAAAACAGATACATATTTCCAACAGTTAGAAGCATCAGGGCTGATAACAACCAACAAGTCTCACACAAAAGGTAAAAAGGTAGAATGTGATGCAGAACCCAGAATTCAGTGCTTTAAGAGTTCCTCCTCCTCCTCCAAAACCCCTTTAAGGGATTTATTTGAAGGGGAGAAAATAACTTAGTATTTACCAAGACTGTTTATCTCATGGCAGAGCTGTAGCTCAATGCAGAAAGTGGCAGCTTTGATCATTCTCCACTCCTCTGTTTTACCCTCACAACAACCCTGTGAAGTAGGTGAGGCTGAGAGTGTATGACTGGCCCAAGGTCACCCAGCAAGCTTCCAAAGTAGAGTGGGGATCGGAACCTGCGTTCCCTAGATCCTAGTTCCACTAATGACCACTACGCCACACTTTGTTACCGGCCCTCCATGCGGCTTTCTTCTCACCCTGTCTCTGATCCTGAGCTTAAGCTTTAAAGTCCAATATAAGTGTTTACTCCTCTCTGAATAAATATATATGCAAATATCCTTTATTTTAATGAGTTGGACAGGTTCCAAACCTGAATTGCCTTGTCAAATAATTTTTGTTTTTTGCTTTAAAATACCTATGTCAATCTGTACGTGAATCCAGCCTATCTGATACGTTAGGATGAGCCTAGGAGTATCAGCACAACACAACACTTTGATCTGTATCTTCTGCAGTGTATTCAGGTGTACCTGTCCAGGTCCCCAAAGCAAGGGAAATGGGATTTCAGAGTTGGAGACTCAAGACTCATAGTAGGGGTCACAGACCCTTCTTCAAGAGATTCAAATTCAAAGCACAGAAAAGCCAAGCAATGCAGTTTAAGGACAGACCTTGCAATAACCATGATTAGGACTGTCAAACTCCAGGTGAGACCTGGAGATGTCCTGGAATTCTGATTTCTAGGCTACGGAGTTTGGACAAACCTGGAGATTTGGGTGAGGAGCTTGGGAAGGGGAGGGATATAATGTCATACAGTCTACCTGCCAGAGCAGTCATTTTCTCCAGGAGATGTGGAATAAATGCTTTAAATAAATGAATAATAAAGAAAGAAGCAATCTCTGTAGTCTGGAGATCAGCTGTAATTCTAGAAGATCTCCATCCTCCATTTGGAGGTTGGTAATCCTATAACAGAGATCTGTTCCCCTGGAGAAAATGGCTGCTTTGGCAGATGGACTGTATTGCACTAGACCAGCTGAGGTTCCCTCCTCCCTGTACCCTGATCCGCCCCCAAACCTCCAGGAATTTCCTGACCAGGAGCAGGTAACCCTAATAGAAAGCTTCTAATAATAACTAGAAACACTGGTGGACTCTGGGAAGAAGACAAATGACAAGTGGATTGCAGGGCTTTTTTTTGTAGTAGGAACTCCTTTGCATATTAAGTCACACACCCCTGACATAGCCAATCCTCCTGAAGCTTACAGTAGGCCCTGTACTATGAGCCACACATCAGTGTGTGGTCTAATATGCAAAGGAGTTCCTGCTAGAAAAACCCCCGGTGGTCTGAAATCTGAATAGCAGGCACATCTGAGTATACTGCAAATAGCCATTACGATTGGTGTTAAGGTACTGAAAAGCCAGCGATGCCTGGCTCTTATTTTCCTTCCGACTTTGGATACTTTAAAGGAATAAAAACTCCACCAGGAGGCAAACACTCGTCCAGGTGAGTGGGGGCCGCGGCCGCTCAGTTCCGGAAAGCTCTCTTGAGCCTTGCGCGAATTTATTTTTTTCGCCTCTGCGGGCTCCGACTGAATGCTTCAAGATATCTACCACCAGATGGCGCTGCTGCACACGCTCGCCCAAGTTCTTGGCACAACAGGGGAGTCTTGAGGATAACTTTGCGCTGCGCACCCCTGTGAGTTTGAGTTATACAGACAGAGTTAGAGTCGGCAGGGTGCTCGCAAACTCCGGGGGAACGACGATTGCCCTCCAAGACTACAAAGATCCGTTCCCCTGGAAGAAATGGCAGCTCTGGAGGAGGGACTCAGTAGCCTCACATCCCAGCGGAGCTTCCTCTCTTGGCCCAAACTCTTCCCGTCCCAGGCCCAGGCAGTGGTCACTGATCTTCAGGAGTTTCCCCAGCAGGAGTTGGCGAAAACCCCACGTGGGTGATCAACACAATAGAAAATGTAGGAATGGGATTTCTGAAGAAGAGACCATTTGGGCTAGTTCAGGAGCTCCACCTTCTATTTGTAACTCATCACAGAGTTGGAAGGTTAATGAAGGCCATCTAGTCCAACCCCCTGCTCAATGCAGGATTAGGGCATCCCTGACAAGCGTTTGTCCAGCCACCACTTAAAGTCTACCAGTGAGGGGGAGCTCACACCACCTCCTGAGGTAGCTGATTCCATCGTTGAACAACTCTTACTGTAAAAAAGTTTTTCCTAACATCAGCCAGTACTTTCTTGCCATTAATTTAAACTCATTATAGCGAGTCCTCTGCTCTGCTACCAACAGGAACAGCTCCCTGCCCTCCTCTAAGTGACAGCCCTTCAAATGCTTAGAGACAGTGATCATGTCCCCTCTCAACCTCCACTTCTCCAGACTGAACATTCCCAAGGCCCCCAGCCTTTCCTTTTAGGGCTTGGTCTCCAGGCCCTGGATCATCCTTGACACTCTCTTTTGCACCCACTCCATTCTGTCACATCCTTTCTCAAGTGAGGCCTCTGGAACTGCACACAACACTAATCTGCTATGGAAGTTGTATCTGCTTCTTACCCTTTTTGTCGGGTGCTCACTGAGCCCTAAGAGCAGAATAGTACCTGAGGCAAAACGCTAAGGAGATGCCAAAACAGAATTGTCCCCAAATTGTGCTCCTTGTTGTCTGTCGTAAGTAGGGTCAACACAGTCTATTGGTACTTTAACAGCCAAATTATTTACTTATTTAGCTACTTATATATCCCATCGTTCTCCCTAATGAGGACCCAGAGCGGCTTACAACATAGTTCTTCCCTTCTTTATTTTATTCTCACAACTCTATGAGGTAGGTTAGTTTGAGAGGGAGAGAGCTGGGACTGTGTGATTGATGCAAAATCACCTGAAGAGCTTCCATGGCAGTGTGGGCATCAGAACCTGGGCCTCCCATATCCTAGCCCAACACTTTAAGCCCTACCCCATTAGTGTGATGTGGGCCAGGTACAGATGGGCAGCTTGGGGTGGCAGCCTCCTGTCTCAGAAGAAAACCAGTTTAGTGGAAAGTGCCCCAGGGGTGTTCAGACAGTGTGCAGCCTGCTGCCAGAATAGAGACTGGCTGCGCCCATCCCAGAAGAATGGTCAGACCACTCAAGCACATGAGCGAAGCTTCTCTGGTGCTCCCCAGCCATTCAGATAGCTGGGAAAGGAACCCCGGAAGCACTTCAGTGATTTGCTTCCACTTGCTACCTGGTAGCCTTATGAGGTGGCAGAAAGACAGTGGAGGATGAGGTAAGGGTGGGAACAAGGCAGGATCCAGATGTGCGTGTTTGAACACACCATTTAAATCCAGATTTGGGCAGTTCCTGGGTCGGCCCAAATTGGCCATCTGAATTCAGCTGTAGTGTTTAGAATGGGGATTAGTACTTGGAAGCAATGTTCCCTCTAAGCTGAATTAGTGTGGACTAGTTCACAACTCACACATTTTTGTCTTAGCTCAGGAAGGATGACCCCAGAGCACACTAATTTATGCAGGAGCTCACAACTTTAATGCCAGAAGCTCACAAAGTAGAATTCTTGCTCACAAGACTGCAGCTTAAAGGGAACATAGCTGGGAAGATGTGGGTCCAAATCTCCACTCAGCCCCAGAGCTCACTGAGTGATCTTGGGCTGGCTGTTCTTAACTTAACCTACCTCACAAGATTGTTGTGAACATGCAATAGATGCAGGCTTGGCATCAGCTCCTTGCAGGGCATTTTTATAAGGCACTTTGATACTGTGAAGCAAACATCTGTTGACAGCTCCCATTTCCTCTTAACTCACTACTTTTAGAGGCAAGTGAAAACTGGAATTATGTTCTGGAAGGCACTTAAAACTGGAATTACGCTCTTCAAGTGGGGTGTTTATGTGGCTACTGATTTTTTATGGGCTGCTTTAGGACATCTTTGGGTAACTGTAGTTAGAGCTTTAATTGGATTTCAAGGCTTTAATGCTTGCTTTGAATCAATAGGGCCACCTTGAGAGTCTGTCAGCAGAAAGACAATATGGAAATAGTATAAATAAATATAATAAACCAAAAGCTGATATCAGGTGTGGCACGGGGAGGACATAATGGCTTCTCCCAGCAAATAAAGCCCTTGACTAAAGGAATTTGATTCTCGGCAGCCTTTTTACATTGGTCAGTGAGATCCCTTAGTCCTCCTGGGTCACCAGACATTCCAGGTCAAAAGAAACACATCTTGTAACCCTTTGTAGTCCTTACAACACTGGTGCTCAAAGGGTGCATAAGGGGTTTTGGTGCTACTCACAGTCCTCCTGATATGCATTCACCTTTTTATGTGAACAGGGCAAGGTCCATATTTTCCATCATCACTATACATAACTGGATATCCAGATTTTAATTTTTATTTGCATTATTTATACTGCCTTTCTTAAGGCAGCTGTACAGGGTGAGTCAATACAATCAACAAGTTGGGACGCTCAATAAAGAATGAAATAGGATTTGGTTGTAGACAGAAAATTTGGGTGGGTGTGGGGAATTGGATAATTCAGAGGGGAGTGGGAAAGAGAGGGGGTGGGGAGGGAGGGGGAAGAATTCCTGTCTACAGCTGTGGAAGCAGGAAGAAGGCCTTCTCCACCACTTTCCATCACCATCATCATTAATTTGAATAGTCTTATCCTGGCCAATTCCGGGCTCTAGGCGATGTACAACAAAAAATACACATAAAATCAATAAAACCAATGAACTAAAAGCAGTTGCAACCCAATGAAGAGGTATGGATCCGTTGGGTATTCACAGGGCTTTTTTTTGTAGCAGGAACTCCTTTGCATATTAGGCCACACACCCTAGATGTAGCCAATCCTCCAACAGCTTACAGGGGTCTTAGTACATGGCCTACTGTAAGCTCCAGGAAGACTGGCTACATCAGGGGTTGTGTGGCCTAATATGCAAAGGAGTTCCTGCTACAAAAAAAAAGCCATGGGTATTCTTCCTGCTTCCAAGCAGGAAGTCCCAGTAAGCCCTTGCCTCTCCGACTGTCAGGGAGGCTCAGCAGCTCATGTGGGCTCTGGAGGGATGGGGAGTGGGAACCGGGAGGGATGGGAAGTGAAGGGACTATGGGCCTGGGATTTGAGTTGCAGATCCAGTCACAAGTCTCAAAAAACAACTGAAGCAAAGCGTAAGTGTTAACATGGCACATTAAATGATGCAAAATTACACAATGGGATCCAACACCTGGCAAACTATACGCGGCAGCACAGACCATAGTTCCCAATAATTTATCCAAGAAACTTTGTGAAGCCCTTTGGGCAGTGCTATCCTATTGCCTGCATAGAAAAGCCCTCTTGAATAATTTGGCTTTGCATAGTTTGTGGAAAGCCAGGAGAGCGGGTGCCTTCCTGATCTCTTCCAGCAGGGCATTCCACAAAGAAGAGCAAAGCTTTGGTGGTGGCACATAGCGGGAGAGGCAGTCTTGCAGATATGAGGGCACAACACATGTACTAAAGTTGGAAAACTAGGCCCACTGGCCTATTCATACAAAATGGAGACCACACATACTGGGAGCCTTGTGGGTAGTATGATCTCCCCCTATGTATGGTTTGAGTGCCAAAATTGTAATGTCTAAAGAGGGGTTTGGGGTGGAATAGGGATGTCTTGACTGGAACTGTCTACAACAGGGGTGTCAAACATCAGTTTGGGGGCCGAATCAGGCCCCCAGAGGGCTCCTATCAGGCCCCCAAGCAACTGGCTGTCATCTGCGTCCTTCTCCATATCTCTTCCTTCTGCATAACAGCTTGCTTTGCCAGGCTTGCTCAACTGCACAGGAGTTACAGAGCAAAACCTCTATTTTCTCCATTGACTGAGGCTTCTCTCTCGGGGAGGAAGGGGGGAGGAATAGCTTCCTCTGCCAGGCTCTCTCAATCCCACAGCAGAGCTACTGAGACAAACCTCTCTTCCTTCTGTTGACTGAGACTGGTTGACGGGTGATTATATCTGGCACCCTGTGGCCAATCAGCATCAGAACTTCAAGTAGCACTTTTTAAAAATTGAGATATCTGACAATATAATAACAGCTCCCAATAGAAGCCTGAATAGATGGATATATTTTGCCCCCAGATGTCTGCCTTAGAGTATCAAGCATTACAATTTATTCAGAAGCCTTGCCTACAGCATCCACTGGGCAAGCTGCCTGATGTTTTGGTTTTCTCTAGGATGGGACACGCTCCGAGGGTGGAAGGAGCTACCAGCCAACCTTCATTGCATGAGTAGAGCTGCCATCCAGCCAGGCGAGGCTTCAAGGAAAGGAGTGGAAACTCAATGGTTTCCTTGGAATCGGTGAACACGCCTCTCAGCATTGTGCCAGCTGGGTGTGCAATTCAGTGTATGAGAAGTGTTAGCCTCAGAAGCATCTGAGCTGAATAACTGTGGTTGTTGATCTTGCCATTTTGCTGGGTGGCACCTTGGTAGGCTTCGCCCACATGAGCAACGCTGTCCTTGCAGAGCATGGCAAGTCTCCAGTGCTCTGACAGAGGGCTTTCTCAGTCTATTGTTGCTGCCCTGGGTGAGCATTCATTTTGCTTCCTCTATTTCTGCATCTTCTCAAAGAGGAGGCCTCAGTGGGTAAGCAGGCTTTGTGGTGAGGGAGGAATTGAGCTGTCCTCCCATTCGAAGGATGTTTGCCAGTTGCCATCTATTTTTCAGGCTCCCCCAAAAAAGTACATGGCAGCTTTTATTCCAGTGTTATGGAGCCAGGAGCATTGCATTACAATCAGGAAAAGCAGAGATGGGTGGGTGGACAATTTTCCTCATTCATTCATTGAATAGAATCATAGAGTTGGAAGGGACCTCCAGGGTCATCTAGTCCATTCATTCGTTCATTCATTCGTTTATAATCCATCCTATTCCAACATGGGCTCAGGGTGGCTCACAACTATTGGATATAAACAACAAAACATATTAAAATCCAGTTAAAACTCACAGTCTTCAATAAACACATAAACAATGAACAAGATGGCAATAACCCGAATAAGAGTCAGGCAGTCCTAATTACTCCTGTGGGATGATTAGTACCCAGGCCACTGTAAGCAGTAGCTCTGTGGGAGGCAGAGGAGGCTGAGATGAAATCAGTGCCCGCTGCCTCAGCCAAAGGTCTGGAGAAACAGCTCCATTTTATAGACCCTGCGGAAGTCCCATAGGACTAGGCTTCTCAGCCTCCTGCTAGGGGCGGGGATTCTTCCAGTTTCAGGGACTACAATCTGCTGGCACAGAGGTGGCCAGCAGGGGTGGGGGGGAATCCCCACCCCAAAGAGCTCCATCATGCCCAATGTGCCTGACGCGATGACGCTCTAGCATTTTGGGTAAAAACTCTATGGCACCATGGAGTTTTTACAGAAATTGCTAGATCATCCCCACATGATGTGCCTGGCACAATGGCATCACTTCCGAGTGATGACATTACACTGTACCCAAGAAGATTCCTCCTGCAGGGAGCCAGGTAAGACCCAGCAACCCTACACAGGGCCCTGATCTCACATGGGAGCATGTTCCACCAGGCCGGGGCCAGGTTTGAAGAAGCCCTGGCCCTGGTTTTGGCTGAGAGGATCTCTTTTGGGCCAGGGACTACCAGGCCTTGGATCCTCTGGTGCAAAGATGTAGGGTTTATGTTTCTCTGACCAGAATCAGACTTTCAAGAGCTTCGTTTGTGTTAATTTCCCTCTTGCCCTATTCCTTGAGAACCTGTTTCTTGCTGGCAGTGGTGGTAACCAAGGGAAAACCCAGGGGTAAGAAGGTGCAGCAGTTACATTTATGTTCCGTGGAATGCTTTCCCACAAAATGTCTGCCGTTAATCTGTCAAAGAAGTCTTGGATAACACCCAAGAGACTAAGGGATTAGAACTGATTAGATCTAGTGCTCCATTCATGGTAGAGCCTATTGCTGGCATTGATATATATATAGTTTTAACTCTTAATTTGAGACAAGCACAGGTAAAACAAATGACAACAACAACAAAGCCATCCTGTTTTAATCACCCTATGGCTGTGGCTATGGCTGTGTCAAATGTGTGTGAAATGCATCCATTCCTAAAGCAGAGCTGTCCTTTGATTCCTAACCAGTTCCTAGAATGGAACCTTTTGTGCCAGCTTTCTTTGCCCGTGTCTGTTTTCCTAACACATGGTGGTCTTGCGCGTGACCTTTGACCCTTCTCCATGTGCTCCCGGATACCATTTCCAGCCATCACGAGAACAGAAGCCATCAGGCTCTCCTGACAGCTTGCAAACGGCCTGGACGAAGCAGGCTTTCCCAGAAAAAATTAAAGCAAATGGTCCTTTTCTAAAATGGTGTTGTTTTCTTGAGCCTCATGGATGTGGGTTCCTCTAAGCAAAGAGGATGCAGGAATTTCTTGGAAGGGGCATGGATGAATTAATGGTGGTAACATGCCAAGGAGACGATTGCCTTGGATGTCACAGGCAAAAGGAGAATTCTTGGCCTTAGGGCTGTTCTGGGTTGCCTGCAGTCTTCCGCCTAGGAACGACAGGATGCAAAAGAAGAGCAGCCACCAGATGCTAAATGAAAGCAGGCCAGTTCTGGGGGAATGGGCAAGGGTTCTCTGAGGAACTGGGCAAGAGGATGGAGCTGATGGATATGGAGGTCACCAGCTGTAGCGTCACATGTGCCTGAGACTAATGTTCAGCAGAAGGACCAGCAGGGGCATCATGGCTGCTTCTCCATCTGGAGCAAGAACTCAGATTTTCTGGCAGGGCTGGAATCATGCAAACAGCACAGAAAACCTAGGACTGAAACACTCTAAGATTTTCTTCTGCACTCTCCAATGTCTCAGGTTTCCCCAGGCCCTCATTAGTTCCTACCTTCTAACTGCCTGTAAGCCTCAGGTCAAATTCAGTCATCAACACTCTGCTAAGCAGTGTTGGATAATGGATTAAACCGTGTGGAAGCCCTTAGGCAGACAAAATCTCCAGGGCCCCCTTGCAAATTATCTCAGAGTCAGAGCACCCACCCTGCCACCCATGCCCCCCACTGCAGCCTGCAGGTACCTTCTCAAAAGCCCCTTTGACAAAGCTGCAGGGGAGAGGCAGAGAGAGGCAAACTTGGCAACAACACAAGCAGCAGTTTCACCAGGCAAGTTGGGCAAAGAGCAGCTCAGTTGCTGCTGTGCATGCTGGCTGGGAGGGCTGCAAGCAGGGGGAAAACTGGGGGGGGGGGGGAAGCTGGCCCGGGCCCCCTAAGGGCATGGGGGCCCATAGGCCAGTGCCTACTTGGCCTAATTGTTAATCTGGCCCTGCTCCTAAGGATCTCCATGAAGCAAACCCAGACATTTATTTATCAACCTGCCCGTCCCTTGCTCCCTTGTTCTGTCCTCTTGTGCCTGGTTCTGGCATTTCATGGTGTTCCCTTTCTGGAAACTGACCTCTGCCATTCTTTGCCTGAGTCCTGACCAAGATAGCCCTGGGCTAGCCTGATTTTGTCAGATCTCAGAACATAAGAACATGAGAGAAGTCATGTTGGATCAGGCCAACGGCCCATCCAGTCCAACACTCTGTGTCACACAGTGGCAAAAAATTTTATATACACACATACACTGTGGCTAATAGCCACTGATGGACCTGTGCTCCATATTTTTATCTAAACCCCTCTTGAAGGTGGCTATACTTGTGGCCGCCACCACCTCCTGTGGCAGTGAATTCCACATGTTAATCACCCTTTGGGTGAAGAAGTACTTCCTTTTATCCGTTTTAACCTGTCTGCTCAGCAATTTCATCGAATGCCCACGAGTTCTTGTATTGTGAGAAAGGGAGAAAAGTACTTCTTTCTCTACTTTCTCCATCCCATGCATTATCTTGTAAACCTCTATCATGTCACCCTGCAGTCGACGTTTCTCCAAGCTAAAGAGTCCCAAGCGTTTCAACCTTTCTTCATAGGGAAAGTGCTCCAGCCCTTTAATCATTCTAGTTGCCCTTCTCTGGACTTTCTCCAATGCTATAATATCCTTTTTGAGGTGCGGCGACCAGAACTGCACACAGTACTCCAAATGAGACCGCATCATCGATTTATACAGGGGCATTATGATACTGGCTGATTTGTTTTCAATTCCCTTCCTAATAATTCCCAGCATGGTGTTGGCAAGGTCAGCTCTAGTTAGTATTTGGATGGGAGACCACCACAGAAGTCCAGGGTCATGATCCAGAAGCAGGCTATGGCAAACTGCCTCTGTTTGTCTCTTGCCTTGAAAATCCCGTGGGAGTCACCATAAGCCTGTTGAGACTTGATGCCCTTTACACACACATTCGAGTGTAAAATTTGCCTCACTCTACAACAGAGACAAGGTATGAGGCCCAGTGGAGCCAATTTGGTTGCTAGCAGGGCTTTTATTTATTTATTTATTGTAGAAAAAGCCAGTAGGAATTCATTTGCGCATTAGGCCATACCTTCCTGATGTCACTATTGTTTCACACAGCACTTTTTTTGTAGAAAAAGCCCAGCAGGAACTCATTTGTAAATTAGGCCACACCCCCTGATGCCAAGCTAGCCAGAAGTGTGTTCCTGTGTGTTCCTGCTCAAAAAAAGCCCTATTTGCTAGCCTCTCAGTCATAGTCCACTTTTTGATTAATTTCCCCATGGAAGGCTAGCTAGCGGGTCCATAGAAATGGGGCTAAGGAGATCTTGATGAGTTTTACTAAATCCTAGTAAATCCTGGGTAGGATGGACTTGTGAGAAGACTCTAAGACTTGTGTGAGGTTGATCTTATGGGTCCCACTTAGAGGAAGGGCACCTGCTGGTCTTCAGCCTACATAGGGAGGTGAGGGCTTACTCTTTCACCTATGGATCTTTGGACTTTGATCATGTAAGTCCTAGAGAATTACCATAGGTGCCATTTCCTCCACTATCCAATCGTTCCAGTTATCTACAATGTCATCACCTAGTGGGTCAGAATGGAAAAGTGTCCAGGAGTCTAAACAGAATTACACCCTTCTAAAGCCATCAGCATCATTGGACATAGAGTGTAACTTTCTGTTGAGGACTGCACTGTAAAGTTGCAGACACACTAAGTAATGCACTTTCAAATCTACTGGTTTTACTGCGAGAACTGGCAAAATCCAATCGGAAAGTGCACTGAAAGTAAATTGAAAGTGCATTATTTTGTGGGTATAATTGCAGCCTAAGTCAGGGTCTGCCTCTTAAAAGAATGAGCAAACTCTGAGCCCCCCCCCCCAAATAAAAAAGTCCTGAAACTTGGCCAGAATCAGCATCTATTTTCAACCATCATCAAGTCAGGCTGGGAAAGGAATGTGTTTTATTTTATTTAAACCCACAGTTGCAAGACAGTAGTTGCTACATCTCCCCTGATCAACTCCTAGATGCTTTGTAAGGCTGAAGTTTGCCAGCCTAATTCTCAGAGGTTCCTGCTCCAGGGACCACACAGTCTCCTGAACCTCAATTCTGTATATTCTCAGTACTGTCCTGCGCTCTGGCCACTACTGTGAAAGTCTTCTAATACTATAATTTAGTGGGTTCAACACAAGGAAGAGGTGAAGTGGTGGTGATCATAGCTCTTTATTCCAGCACAGCATATTACAGGGCTGCACTCTTAAGACTGGAGAACTGAGCCAATGGGGCCAACATATACACTTCAGGGTTCCCGCGCTGGCACACCATTGGATCATTCAAACCGGCAAGGGGCCCGCAATTGGAGCAGGGCAACAGGTATTTGGATCCTGCTGCCCATTGTTCCTGGGTCCCCAAACTCAGCCCTCATGGCTCCAATGAGCCAGGCAAGAACACACAATAGTTTTCACATTGGTCCACATACATAATAAATACTAAACAAATTTAGGAGGAAGGGAAGCAAATTCAGTTGTCATGAATTAATTCTCATGAACCCTAGGTACCTGGGTGAATCACTTTTTTGGGTTGCTGGCCCAGATAAAATTGGGTGTGTCCAAAGTAAATTGGAGTGCTTCACCATGAGCACAAACCTCATGGGGAAGGGACCACAGCTCAGTGGCAGAACAGATTCTTTTCATGTGGAAGATCCGAAGTCTGATTTCCAGCATTAAACCAGATCTTCAGCTGCAGGGTTGGAAGGAACCAGAAGTCTTGTTGACATGCTAACACAGCAGAGCTGAGATTCCCAGACTCTGTGTCTTTGAATAATAAGAGGGTAAGCTATGTAACATTCATCAGTCACAGCAGAAAGAAAGAGGAATTTGGTGGCCCCTCAAAGCTTAATAAAAGAGCCCCATGGTGCAGAGTGTTAAAGCTGCAGTCCTAAGCTCTGTTCACGACCTGAGTTTGATCCCCGGTGGAAGCTGGGTTTTCAGGTAGCCGGCTCAAGGTTGACTCAGCCTTCCATCCTTCCGAGGTCAGTAAAATGAGTACCCAGCTTGCTGGGGTGGAAAGTGTAGATGACTGGGGAAGGCAATGGCAAACCACCCTGCAAAAAAGTCTGCTGTGAAAACGTGAAAGCAACATCACCCCAGAATTGGAAACGACTGGTGCTTGCACAGGGGACCTTTCCTTTCCCAAAGCTTAATGTAGGGCTTTTCCTCACGAGTGGTGTGTTTGTGTGAGTGTCCTAAGGCCTCATACTGCTTTGATTCATCCCCTGATTTCTGCATGCAGTTTTGTGCTTTTAGGTTTCACTTTGTTTTTTGTTTGTTTTCATCCTCCCTAATTTTTTTTCTGACTCTTTTGAGCCCCCTTTTACCCCAACGTTTTTCTGAAGTCTGATTTTGAGATGGCTTTTTCCTAGTGTACAATTTTTCTATTGGTTTTCTTTATCCCACCCACTTTCCAATGTCTGTACTGTGGCCATCTTTAAACCATTCCCTCTCTTCCCCAAGATGTGCAGTTTCAGGGTTTTAAAAAAGAAAAAATGGTCCTAAAAGATCTCTATCCCCCTCCCCTGTAGATATAGGGGGAAAAGCTTATCTCTGCAATGGATGGAAACAGAGACTTAACTTTTTGTAGAATGAAAGCTGCAAATTCAGAGAACCTGCTAAACTACCATTACTACACTATGGCATTATATCACTATTTTGTGGGTGTTTTTTTTTTAAAGGTGTGTGGCATGACACCATCACCAACAACTTTGATGGTGGCAGCACATTTCCTTGAAAATCCTTGTTATTTAAGCCACATGTGGATGAAAATAAACTGACTCCATAACTGTAAAAATGCACAGAGAGAGAAAACAAGTGAAAGAATCCTGACTAAACCAATTCCAGTGCTTGTGGACTGACTCTGAAGAAAATCAGGATACTATTTTAAAAAGAAAAATAACCCTAAAAATCTAGGACAGCTACCCCTCCCAATTTTGTGTCACTCTGGCATGTGGAAATGGTCACAGTTTTATTTCAGTGGAAACATCTATGGCTTCAAATCCTCTTTTTTTCCTTCAATGGACTTAAAAGGGGGTGGTCCAATTGTTTTGGAGTCTGGTGGTCCAATTGTTTTGGAGTCTGTTGTAGCCTGTGATCTTAGGATTTAATTGAAAGCCATTGTGTTATATTGGAAAGAATCTAGAACTGGAAAGGACCTTTCCAGGTCATCTTCTTCTTCCCCACCACAATGACAACTGTCCAGCCTCTGCTCAGAAACCACTGGTGAGGGAGAGCTGCTCCCCTCCCCCTCAGTAATTGCTTCCATTTTAGAAATGCTCTTACACTTAGAAATTTTTTCCTAAGATTCTACTGAAATCTATCTCTCTGTAATTTAAATCCGTTAGTTTGAGTCTGGGCTTCTGGAGCGGTAGAAAACAAATCTTTGCCCTCATCTGTGGAACAGCTTTTGAGGAGTGTGATAACATCTCTCTTCAGTCTTTTCTCTAGAGCAGATATAGACGATTCCTTCATACTTTCTTCAAAAGACTTGTTTTCCAGACCTCCCTCACCATACTTCTTCTGAACTTTTTTTTTTTAAAATGTGTTATTTATTTATTAAAATAAATGGTTCAAGATGTCTTACAAAACCAGAATAAAATAACTACCCCCAAATCTCTGCCTCAGTTCCTCCTTATGTAGCACTTTTTTTACTCTGCCCTTTCTCCAAAGTCAGGGTGGTATGTACATCATTCTCCCCTTTACAAGTATCCTGTGAGGTAGGTTAAAACTGGCCCAAGGTCATCCAGCAAACTTTATGGCAAAGTAGGGATTTGAGTGAGAGCTCTGTGGCACAGAATGGTAAGCTGCAGTATTGCAGTCCAAGCTCTGCTCATGACCTGAGTTTGATTCCAGTGGAAGCTGGGTTCAGGTAGCCGGCTCAAGGTTGACTCAGCCTTCCATCCTTCTGAGGTCAGTAAAATGAGTCCCCGGCTTGCTGGGGTAAAGTCTAGATGACTGGGGAAGGCAATGGCAAACCACCCTATAAAAAGTCTGCTGTGAATGTGATGTGATGTCATCCCAGAGTCGGAAACGACTGGTACTTGCACAGGGGACTACCTTTACCTTTAGGGATTTGAACCTGGGTCTCCCAGGTACTAGTCCAACACCCTAACCACTGCACCACTCTGGCTGTCTAGTTTGCCTCTGCTTCCAGAACTGAGCACCATTATCCAGATGAGATCTGAGTAGCACTGGGTGGAAATCTAACTTTCTGTGACTATTAATGCAGTTTGAACTTTTATTAGTCTTTTTTGCAGCAACACTGCATTGTCGACTGATGTTCAGCTGGTGATCAGCCGCACGCCTGGCATCTTTTTCATGTTACCAAGTCAGGTATACTCTCATCCTGTACTGGCCATTTGATTCATTATGTTGAAATGCAAGACTTCACATTTGCCTCTGCTGAATTTCATTGTGCTAGTTTTTCAGCCATTTTTGAATGTATTGCCTGTCTCCAAAGATGTTAGCTATCCCTCCCAGTTTTGTGTCACCAGCACATTAGATAAAGCTCATTTATCATAATCATGTGATATTATTTAAAAAGAGATTGTTTCATAAATAAGCAAATTGAATGCTGATTAGCTAGCATAGTCATGTGATACTGTCTGAATATTTGGTTTTGAACTAGATAAGCAACATATGAGCTAATCTGCAGGTGCATATGAGATACATCTGGTAAAGCAAGATAAGAAGGCCAGTGTTAACTTTAGCCTACTTATTTCTGTCACTAATTCAACTAGCTTTCTTTTATTTATTTTTATTTTATTTTATTTTATTTATATCCTGCCCTCCCCACGAAAGCAGGCTCAGAGCGGCTTACCCGCTCATGGAAATACGTGGAACATAAAACCACATTAAGATATAAAAACATAAAAACCAAACTGTTTCAAGTGCTATAATGATCTTTGAAATTTTCTATTCTGTTGTTCCAGCTGGGTGTTCTATAGAAAGACCAGTCTTAGGTTCATGTTCAAGGTGGTCCAATTGTTTTGGAGTCTGTTGTAGCCTGTGATCTTAATTTACAAATGCCTGGTGGAAGAGCACCATCTTACAGGCCTTGTGGAATTGTGCGAGCTCTTGCAGGGCCCTAAACTCCTCAGGGAGCTCGTTCCACCAGCTTGGGGCTACAACAGAAAAGGCCCTGGCGCTAGCTGTCATGAGCCTGGCCTCTTTAAGGCCAGGGACTGAAAGCAGATTTTTTTGACCCTGACTGAAGTGCTCTCCAGGGAACATGTGGGGAAAGGTGGTCCCTAAGGTATGCAGGTCCCTGGCCATATAGGGCTGTAAAGGTAAGAACCAGCACCTTGAAACAAACCCGGTATGCAATGGGCAACCAGTGCAGCTCTGTCTATGATGAAATTTCTTGATGCAAACACAATTCATGGTTAAAAGTGCTTGAACTCTTGAATAATTACAAACTCTGCAACAAAAAAATTGGAGTCTGGTAGCACAGACTGATATGCAGTTAGCAGTGAAGTGGCTAAGTTTGCAGATGACACTAAATTGTTCAGGGTGGTGAGAACCAGGGAAGATTGTGAAGCATTCCAAGGGATCTGTCAGTCCGGGATGGGTGAATGGGCGTCAACATGGCAAATGAAGTTCAACATGGCCAAGTGCAAACTAATGGACATTGAGGCCAAACATCCTAACTATGAATGCACATTGATGGGGCCCAAACTGGCGGAGGCTGACCAAGAGAGAGATCTTGGAGTCAACGAAAGCTTAGTGATATCATAGCTACTGCTACAAACATGTGTACAAGATAAAATCCCTAGGTAAAGGTTTAGTCTTTCATAACTTTGACACTGTCTGGTCAAACCTGAGAGCACCCCTGCTTTGTGTCCTGAGAATTTATCATTTTCCTATGGGATTCCAGCTTCCTCAGGGACCATTGTAGTCTTCCTGGCTCAACAGGAAGAAATTACTGTCTAGCCATTTGGTTGTCCGAGTCTCTGTCCCTTGTGGTGTGACATTCTAACAAGGTGTGAGATGGTAAGCCCCTTTGTTCTACTTTTACCAGAGCCACTTACATATGTAAGCACTAAAGTACTCTGTGCTTGGGACTTGATGCTTCATCCCCTGGCCTCCTCTTTTCTGTTGGCCATGAGTTTACAGCTGGGTTTGAATTCAGTGGAGGGTAGTCCCAATGGTTGAATTATTGGAGTAATTCTAAGGAGGATGGCATTTTGCAACAGGGATTTTTAGCTGATAAACAGTATAATTAGCTACTGGCTTTCCCATTCTTGTTCACCGTCTCCCTCTTAGAATATCTGCCAAGGGCTAGTCTTCATTACTTGCTGTTTTGGTAGATCATCTCAGTATGTGTAGTTCTCACGCCTTCCTGATCTTCCCCTTCCCTCTGTCTTTTTAAGAAAACAGAATTGTAATTTCCTGGAAATCAGATATTTTGCTCATATTCTTCTGAGCAAATAATTTCCTCCCACCTTTTTGACTGGGATGTCAAAAGCACCAGTGAAACGTTCCTGAGGTGCAGAAGTACATCTGCTAGATGTTATTTCTTTGGGGGGAAATAGGAAATTCATAAGTCAGGCTAGTAGCTACACTAATGCCCCCACTGTAGACATCACAGTGGTCAAGGAAATGAAGAAATAGAAGGAAGAGCCGGCCTCTGAAAGCTTCCATCAGCCTCACTGGCCAAGGGCAAAAGCTATCAGACTGTTGAGTGCTCACAGCTCACCCAAAACACGTGATTAATGCCTGGAAGCTAAACTCATGTGGAATCTCTGTGTACTCTATCAGAGGCAATAGGAACCTAACTGAGCCCTTTCAGGTCACCAAGAAGCACAACAAAAAAGAATAAACCCTCTTCCATACATACTCATGGTTCCAGACCAAATCAGAGTTCTATGTGCCAGCTATTTAGAAAAAACAAAACGATTGAGAGTAGAGTTGTCAGCACTTGGCAAATATCAGGAGATTTTGAGGGTGGTAACTGGGGACTATAGTGTTTGGGGAGTAGGGTTGCCAAGTCCAATTCAAGAAATATCTGGGGACTTTGGGGCTGGAGCCAGGAGACTTTGGGGGTGGAGCCAGGAGACATTGGGGCGGAGCCAGGAACAAGGGTGTGACAAGCATAATTGAACTCCAAGGGACTTCTGACCATCACATTTAAAGGGACACACACTTTTTAAAATGTCTCCCTTCCATAGGAAATAATGAAGGATAGGGGCACCTTCTTTTGGGACTCATAGAATTGGACCCCCTGGTCCAATCGCTTTGAAACTTGGGGGGTACTTTGAGGAGAGGCACTAGATACTATACTGAAAATTTGGTGCCTCTATCTAAAAAAACAGCTCCCTCAGAGCCCCCGAAACCTCCAGATCAATTCCCCATTATACCCTATGAGAATCGATCTCCACATAGGGAATAATGAAGTGCTCAGCAGATGTTTCCCTCCCCCCCCTTCCCGTTTCTGCCGACTCTGAAGTGACGGATTGGCGTCTCTACTCATGAGTTGCTGCCAGCTTCTTCAAAGTAACACAGACGCACTATCCCAAGAAGAAGCCTTTCATTCAGAGACTGAAGCTTCCAAAAGCACATGGTCCTCTGGGGGCGGGGCTTCCCCCCGCCAGCCAGCTGACTGGGGGCGGGAAGGAGTCTGGGAAAGTGGAAGAATCCCTGCTGGGACCTGGGGATTGGCAAGTCTATTGGGGAGGCTGTGATGTCACTTCCGGGTGATGCTGTAGGAATTTCCTGATTCCTATGGTATTATCATGGACACCTTTTTCCAGCCATTTTATCTCCCACCCCTCAGTTTCTCAAGGGTGGAAGATTGGTGCTGAGGATTTACCTGCCACAGAGGGACATAGGGTTGCCAAGTCCAATTCAAGAAATATCTGGGGACTTTGGGGGTGGAGCCAGAAGACTTTGGGGGCGGAGCCAGGAACAAGGGTGTGACAAGCATATCAATTCCCCATTATACCCTATGAGAATCGATTTCCACATAGGGAATAACGAAGTGCTCAGCAGACGTTTCCCTCCCCTTTCCCTCCCCCCCGCTCCCTGTTTCTGGCGACTCTGAAGCGAGGGATTGGCCTCTCTATTCACGAGTTGCTTCCAACTTCTTCACAGCAACACAGTCACACCATCCCAAGAGGAAGCCTTTCAATCGGAGACTGAAGCCTCCGGAGGGGCAAAGGCACATAGTCCTTTGGGGGCGGGGCTTCCCCCCGCCGGCCAGCTTACTGGAGGCGGGAAGGAGTCTGGGAAAGCAGAAGAACCCCTGCTGGGATCTGGGGATTGGCAAGCCTAGAGGGACAAATGGCAGGCCTGTTTCAGAGTTCGGACATGGAATTCACTACCTCTTGTGAGATTTCATTGGCTATAGCATTATGGAGCATACAGGCCTGGGGTTTCAACTCTTGTGTAAGTCACATGTGAGTTGTGTGGAGTGTCCTTGATTCTCACATGTACACTGCCTAATTTAGATCAGAATTGTGGTGTATTTGGAGAATGGGATTCCGCCTTCCCATGGCATGACCTGAAATGGCCTATCAAAACTCACTTTTAACCAGGGGTTTTTTTGTAGGAAAAAGCCCAGCAGGAACTCATTTGCATATTAAGCCACACACCCTGATGTCACCATTGTTTCACACAGGTTTTTTGTAGAAAAAGCCCAGCAGGCACTAATTTGCACATTAGGCCACACCCCCTGACACCAAGCCAGCTGGAACTGCGTTCCTGTGCGTTCCTGTTTTTAAAAAAAAGAGAAAAAAAGCCCTGCTTTTAACACAGTGGGTCAAGTAGCAAATCCTAGTACTGTTTCAGATATAAAAAATGGCACAGGATGGAAGGGCGGGGGCCGGGGGGGAAGGCCAAAGCCTCTTCTCGGTATGTACTATGGTCATTTGAATTCCAGAGCATGGTTTATACCAGGGGTGGCCAAACTATGGCTCGGGAGCCACATGTGGCTCTTTCACACATGGTATGGCTCTCGAAGCCCACACCACCCCATTGGCCAGCTTGGAGAAGGCATTTCTCTTTTTAAGTCACTTCTCTAAGCCAAGCCAGGTGGTGGCTTGGAGGATGCATTTACAATTGTTTTCTTTTCACCTCTTCCTCCCCCATCTATTTTCAAACATCTGACATTTGTTTCTATGCAGCTCTTACATTCAGCAAGTTTGGCCACCCCTGGTTTATACCAATATCTTGAGGGAGATTTCCTGCCATTGAGGATTATGACTGTGGTCTGCTCACAGTGGATGGTCTGGCTTAGCCTGAGGACTTTTCCTGAGGACAAGCCAGTGTTTGTTTTTCAGTGCCTCTTGCCTTCTCTTTTACTCAGCCCTGCTTTATCTTATCTCCTAGCTACTCCTGCTCCCAGTGCCAATGTATGGTTTCTCCAGTTCCTATCTCTGTTCCAAGCTCCTGCCTCAAGTTTCCAATCTTCCTTTGTTTGCATTCAACAAAACCTTGGCTTAACCTTCTGAACTGTTTACTGTCTGTGATTGATTGCTCAAATAGCTATCCCGAGAACTTTGCCTGGGTTGGATCTCTTGTGAGGTCTGTCTGATCCTGGTACTGCCTACGCAAATCCAAGGAAAATCAGGCCTGAGCATTCATCACAGTAAAGCAGAGAACTTCCCTCTCATGTATTATGGTCTTCCTTCCAGCCTTGCCCTTTCAGTCCCACCCCTTCTGACTGCAACATTTCGGCTGTCATACTTCCTCATGGTAATACTGCTCCTTAATTTGAGCCGTATCTGGCCATACTTGATGGGGCTATCAATCCAGATTTATTCACAAGGTATTAATTCCCCAGTTGGGCCTTGTATGTATGTTCCTGACTGAAATTGCAGAACCATTTTTTTTTTTAAAAGAGAAGTTCTTAGATTTATTTTTATCTCCAGCCTGCGATAGCAATGATGACCCTGGTGCAGCGTGGGATATATCCCAGGGAGTAATGACTGGCTGGGGTTAATGGTCCATGTGTGCTCCTTCGTCTATCAGATCCTCCCAGCTGGTCATTCGTTCCCGGGAAATACCTGGGCGCGTAGATCATTAGGCCTTAATTCCATCGCATTTTTCACCAGTGCACGTTTACGGTGCCAAAGGCCCCCTGAATAATCAGCGTGGCATTCCATATGGTACCAAAGGTGCTTAAAAGCAAGCGGAGGAACCAGAGGGCCTGGAATGCGAGGAAGCTGTTCCCAAAGCTCTCATTGACTCACAGTAGGAGCTTGGGCAAGCCATTTAAACTCCCCGAGCCTTCGTTTCTCAGCTCCTAATACTGCGATAATTCACATGTTGCAAGGCCGGGGGGAGCCATTAGGATTGTATAATCTGACCTCTCGCATAGCACCCGCTGTAGATTTCAAGCCGGTTACTCCCACATATATCGCTTGACACCTTGAAGCTGGCCTGGGTGAACTATCTTTGCAAAGTGGAAGCAAGGAAATAAAAACAACCACCCAGGGTAACTGTCAAGGATAATTTTTCAGATTCCAGGAGCCTATAATTCAATGAGCGTGGCCCAAATATCTGGAGAAATAGGCTGGTTTCAGGAAGATTTGGGTTCAGTTTCTTCCTCTGCAATAGGGTCAGTTTCACTCTAAGCATGGTGGTAGCAGATGCATCTTTAAATGTGTGGCTAACCCATTATGTACAAAGCAGGGACCCTGATTTAAGGTGTAAAGTGGACATGGGAAGGGAATACTGAATCTCCCTAGCCTTCTTTTGTAGCCTTGGTCCTGTTGCTACCCTTCTGCCTCTTTTCTCCATCCACAAAATGGGTATAATTGTGACCTAGCTCACAGGGATAGGGTTGCCAACTGTCCTGGAGAAGAAAATGGCCTGTCTCTTTAAAAGAGGCTTGCTGGGATGTTATTTACCAGGTGATAGGGCTTTTTTTGAGCAGTAATGCAGTTCCGGCTGGCTTGGAATCAGGGGGTGTGGCCTAAGGGGGCCAAATGAGTTCCTATTGGGCTTTTTCTACAAAATGTCCTTTGTGAAACAATGGTGCCATCAGGAGGTGTGACCTAATATGTAAATGAGTTCCTGCTGGCCTTTTTCTACAAAAAAGCCCTGCCAGGTGATGTTATTTACTCCCATGCTATTGGGGGGCGGGGGGGGGGGCGGGGAATGAACTACCTTGTAGCAAACTGTGCCTGCTCTCATCTGCTGGCCCTATTCTGCCCTGCACACCTTGTTTTTTTCAACCCCTGGAGTGACTTTCTTTCCACTCTTGGATAGCCAAACCCCCACTACCTGACCTTTGTAAAGGACCAGCCACTGGGAGGGTCAGGACACTCAGCTTCCCTTCCACGTTCTGAAGCCTTGCCTCTGTGGCTCCCACTGCCCAGTGCCTGGTCACCATGGGGACCATTTCCTCCTTGCACACCCTTTGAGGAATAGCTACTTGCCAACTGTCTGACTTCCCCCAGTGCTCCTTTTTAAAATAGTGTGTCCAAGACGGTGGAGGTCTATGTGGTACAGAGAACCACTATCAGCATCAAAACTTACGAAGTATTTATTAAAAAGAAAATGTTTACAAGCATGCTTTTAGAAAATTTGCTGAATCCCGCTTTGCAAATTGAAAGATAACAATGTGAATCTAAACTGCATTTCCCCCAAGAATATGTTCACTTCTGAAGTAATTGTAGCCCACCTTCCTTATCTGAGAGTTGGGAGTAGGACTTTTAGGTAAGAATGTATGGCTTTCAGATATTTATTTACTTCGAAGAAGTAGAAGAAGAGTACATTTTTATACCCTACTTTTCTCTACCTTAAGGAGTCTCAAAGAGGTGCACAGTCTCCTTCCCTTCCTCTCTCCATGACAGGCACCTTGTGAGGTAGGTGAGTATGAGAGAGTTCTGATAGAATGGCTTACATTTTCCTCCTCTCTTCTGTTTTATCTTCACAAAAATCCTGTCAGGTAGGTTAGGCTGAGAGTGTGTGACTGGTCCAAAGTCGCCCAGAAAGCTTTCATGGCAGAGCAGAGATTCAAAGCTGGGTTTCCCTGACACTTTAACAACAAAAAAAACCACATTGGCTGTCTGGGAATTTCTCACTTCTTCATTTATTCCTACATATCTTTAGTCATCATGTCAGACACTCTATCTGGCTTATTTGTGATGTCTTACAATGTCCACTCTAACTTCCATAATTTAAAACAGAAATTCAAGATGTCTGTACTCAGAATGGCCAAGTGTCCCCTTCCTCACGGGTCAAAAAAATGCTAGAAAACAAAATAGTTGCAATTAGTTGCTTATTCATATAATACTTAGATCTCCTCAGAATGGGCCTTGCCTCTTTCCTTAATGGTAAGGCAGAATCCAGCTGGAAAAATATCTCTCCTTTCGTAGTATGAACATCTTTTAGGGAGGCATAACATAACTTTTACGGAAGCTGCCTTTAGTTTGCTAAGGAGAGCTGAGTAAAAAAAAAAAAAAAATCCTGACAGGCTTTTATTGTTCTCTTTAATCACAGCACCTTGGGACCTGGCTTCTGAAACTTTTCTCTCAGAAGATCTGCTCAGTGAAATCACCTCATGGTGGTTAGCTAGTTGACAAAAGGCAGAAGTTAAAGCCAGTCCAGGCTCTGGCCTGTACATCCTTTCAGACATTCTTCTGTATTTATTTCCACTTTTGTTTTGTTTATAAGGACTGTTCATGGCAGGCTATAAAACATGCTATAAAACCTTTCACACCGGTTGTAAAAATCTTGGCTGGCTGCCAGAAGGGCCCTGACAGGACTCAGCTTGGCTGCACTGAAAGGTGAGTACTCTAGAGGAGGGAAAGCTCTGGAGGGTAGAGGACCCTGGGAAACAGTATACATGCTTTTCCACGCCACTGGATGTCTCGATGTCTATGACTGTAAATAGCACTCATACTTTTGCATGCTGCGGGATGATGTGATGACCAAGAGTATAAATAGCATTCGTGCTTTCATGTGCCAGTGCCACAGGGTGGCACAATGACCAGGATCGTAAATAGTATCCTGCTTTTGCATGCTGTGGGATGGTGCAATGACCACGAGCATAACTAGCATTTGTGCTTTTGCATGCCATGGGATGGCATGACAACCACAAACATAAATAGCTGTCATGCCTTCACATGCCCTAGGAAGTTGTGAGGACCACAAGCATAAATTCTTTTTAAAACCACAGAGGGTGGCTTAATCTGTCGTAGAAAGAGCAGGAAAGAAAAATGAGATTTAAGCAAAGCGTATGTAAGAATATTTGCATAAAAACAAAGATAGAATCCTGCAGCAGCATGTATATAGCAATTGCTGCACAACACTCTGTGCAGTAGTATTTTACCAATTGTCACTCATCAGTTATTAGAGACTCCAGAAAACTTTCTCAAAACAATTCATGGGGATCTCTTCATAGTCCCCCCAAATTCCAATGTGTAAGTTGCTACTGGAGGCAGCTGAGTCTCAAACAACCTCCTATCCCTGCTAGCTGTCCCGCACTCTTGCCATGGGAGAAACAAAGGGAAATGATATCACGGACATGGTGATGTCACTTCCAATCACTACATCTTCAATACTTTAGGAATTTTTTCAATCTCTATGGTCCTACCACAGAGATCGGGGGAATTCCTAGAACAGCTTGGGGGGGGGTGAGACAATATCACTTCCAGGATCACATGGAAGTAGTGTTCTACATGAGTTATGCTTTTTGTGCCTACACTCCCCCCTCCCCCACCAAAGCTTCTGGAGTTGCCTGCACAAAATTGGCCACCCCAACCTATAACTTTCTGAATGCAAGGCATGCATTTCACTAGTAAGTCACAGCTCCTTCTGATAGACTGTGAAACATAAAATGCTCCATATATTATGCTGAAAAAATTAACGGCATAAAAAAGCTCTTAAAATGCACTGTTTATTTATTTATTTTTTTGTGGGGGGAGCAGTTTACTCTTGAATATATCCCAGCAGAGGCATCATAAATCTTGCTTTGAGTCTTGCTTTCTGACACCACCCCCCTTAATAATGTCTTTGCATCTTTCTTCCTACAGTTTCCATTGGTGCCCTGCCCATGTCCAGGGCTTTTTTTGGGGTAGAAAAAACCCAGCAAGAACTTATTTGAGTATTAAGCCACACCCACTTACACAAAGCCAGCCAGAACTGCGTTCCTGCTCAAAAAGAAGCGTTGCCCATGTCTCTGGCTTTGCTAGGGGTATGAGGTTATCCTGAAAGCAAGGGGAGAAAGGGAAGTCAAAATCTTTTTGTTTTTCATAGGGAAAGGGGCAAATGGGATAATGTTTCACCAAATTGTATTGGAGAAATGCAGCCCATTTGAAAGAAGTCACATGCAGTGGACTTCGTGCCCACTTCCCAGCCCTGTCCCAAGAACAGGGTTTCAAAGGACAAGTCTGCAATATCTTGATTCCTCTGTGTGCTTGTAGCAACACTTGCCCAGAAGTGATAACTCTGCATCTAAGACATCTACCAGTAATCCTAGTTAGACTTTGCCTCAGCAACTTGATGCTCTGGCATCCCTATTTCCCGACTTGATGCTCTGGCATCCCTATTTCCTGTCTTAGCCTGTTCATCCCTCCTGAAGCAGAATCCTTTGCTAACAGCTCAGAAAAGTCCTGCCTGCCTCAGAAAGTCCCTTCTGTGTCTCCTGAACCTTAGTGCTGCATGGACCATCAAGGCCTTAGGAGATCTCAGGGGTGGAATTCCAGCAGGAGCTGGAATTTGCATATTAGACCACACCCCTGATGTAGCCAATCCTCTAAGAGCTTACAAGGCTCTTTTTTGTAAGCTCTTGGAGGATTGGCTACATCAGGGGTGTGTGGCCTAATATGCAAAGGAGCTCCTGCTAGAATAACACCCTTGGTCATTCTAGTGGCATTTTCCCTCCTATCCCTGCAACCAGGATCAGAAATGCTGCCGTCATAAGCCCTGTTCACATGTTATGGTGAATACATGTACAATCCATGTACAGCCGGGACCCCCAGCCTTTTGGAGTTTTCAGGCACATTTGGAATTCTGACACAGCATGGTGGGCTCTGCTACAAAATGGCTGCCACAAAAGGATTGCCACCACCAATGGTCCCTCTAAGCTGTGGAGTCTTGTGAGCAAAAATTCTACTTTGTGAGCGACTGGCATTAAAGTTGTGAGCTACTGCATAGATTAGTTTGCTCTAGGGCCATTTTTCCTGAGCTGAGACAAAAATGTGTGAGCCGGAGGCAAAAAAATTGTGAACTAGCTCACACTAACTCTGCTTAGAGGGAACACTGGTCACCACTTAACTTCAATCACCCAGTGTAGATCCGTGTGCTGTGGGGGGCAGCTGTTGCCAAAGCAACATTTCAAAAAATCTGCACAGCCAATCAAATCTCCAATAGATGTGGCTTCAATAGAGAGCCAGTTTGTTGTAGTGGTTAAGAGCAGTGGACTCTGCAGAACTGGGTTTGATTCCCCACTCCTCCACATGCTGCCAGCTGTGCGACTTTGGGCCAGTCACATTTATCTCAGAGCTGTTCTCTCAAGAGCAGTTCTTGAAAGAGCTCTCTCAGCATCACCTACCTCACAGGGTGTCTGTTGTGGGGAGAAGAAGGAAAGGCGATTGTAAACCTCTTTGAGACTCCTTTGGTAGTGAAGAGTGGGGTATAAAAACCAACTCTTCTTCTTCTTCCTTCTGTCAATTAGAAGCCTTGCTAGGCAAAAGTCAATTAGAAGCCTTGCTGGCCCCACCCACTTCCTATAAACACTTGGTGGGTGCCAGAAAAGGGGTTGGTGGGTGCCATGGTACCCACAGAAACCATGTTGGGGACCCCTGGAGTGCAATATACATTTGATTGTTCTTTTTACATGTGCCAAGTAATTCTCAGGTTATATTCAACACATGAACAGTTTAATGTGCGACAAAAATCCCACATTTACCTGGATCCTGGCCCTCTGTTTCACTTGTAAAGTGAATGCACATTGGCTCATCCTTAGAAGCAGGTGTGTGCACATATGTGCTGGCTGTACTTGTGTTCACTGTAAATTGTAAACAGGGCTACAGCTGCTGCTCAGGAATGACACACAGACCTAAACCGATGGTTGATGTTGTTTAGAATTTGCTCGGCAGTTCTGGTCAGTCCTCTTGCGTTTCACTTGTGGTTTCAGACTTATGCAAGAGACATTCAAAACAATGGATCTTTGGACCTTGTCAAAGCAAAAATAGCATCAAATTTATTGGTACAGTTTGTGATCAGCACAAAATCTATTACAGCTATGTAAATAGGTCTTATACATTTTAGGAAACGACTGAATATTAAAATTACTGAATGGTCTATGCACAGAAGAAATTGAACAAAGCATCTACATTCTATGGTTCAGCTACGTTCTGTGTTAATTCCATGCGAATTCTACATGCTGCTGCAAGAAATCTGGCACAAGGAACTGAGGATTTGTATCTGAAAAGAACTTCCCCATAATTTCATATTCAAGCGGATAGCCTCCCAAGCAAGAATTATAACTTTCAGCCGAGTTATGATATCCTTTTGTTTCAAGAGACATGGACAGCAAATGATCTTCTAATTGATGGAGACCGTCCTTTTAATATTGGGGCAGTTCCTGGTGCTGGTCCTGGAAGACTAAAAAGGGGTTTGGGAGTATTAATATCTACTGCACTGCAAGTAAAGTGCACACCGTTGAAATCCTTGAATAAACAGGCGGTAGTGGTCCTCCTCCATACAGGCTTCAAGATGCTTATAGCTGTAAACTTATATTTCTCCCTGTCAAAGCTCCCTTATATTTCTTCTTATCAAAGCTCCCTTGAGAGCCAGTTTGGTGTAGTGGTTACGTGCATGGACTCTTACCTGGGAGAACCAGGTTTGAATCGCCACTCCTCCACTTGTGACTGCTGGAATGGCCTTGGGTCAGCAATAGCCCTTGCAGAACTGTCCTTGAAAGGACAGTTTCTGTGAAAGCTGACTTAGCCCCACCCACCTCACAGGGTGTCTGTTGTGGGGGAGGAAGGTAAAGGAGATTGTAGGCTGCTCTGAGACTCAGAGACTCAGAGTGTAGAGTGGGGTATAAATCCAATTTCTTCTCCTCTTCCTCATTGATGTCATGGTGCGCTGAAATTCTTATGGGGGATACAATGGAGAAAGATGCAATTTCATGTAATAACATAATGGTCAGATGTGGGTTAGGTACGTGGATCTGGCAGGCCAGCTTTTGTGGAGCTTTGCAGTTTTAAAGATGACGGACCTTGGTTGTATTGGGCAACATAAAATATTGACAAGAGACCCAAACCTTTGCATATGGTTTCTAAAGCAGGAGGCAGGCTAGGATACAACCTAAGGCCAACTTAACATGGTCTTTTTTAGAATGTGAAAGGCAACGAGGCCTGAGTTCCACTGGTGGAGGGACTTGGCCCTCAAATCATGCATGCCTTTGCTAGCTCCTGACCTTTCTCAACTGCTGAGACTGAGGCGGCAGATATGAATATTCTGCAAAGATCGGCAGTCCTCCGCACTGCCTGGAATTTCACCGAGAAGGACAAAGATGAGCAGCTGCGTGGAATTTGTTACTAAAGAACTCAATTAATAAGCAATTTCTATTCACCTATCAAACCCAATGCAAGGGCAAGCAGGTGATCTGCTCACTGGTGATTATGGCTTCATTTAAAATGCTCCTGCGCAGTAGGTTTATGGGCACATTAGAAAGAGCCCTGAGGCTCCTGCTTGTTATCGATGTGACCATCAGTGTCACAAAACATGAATTCCACGACTCTGCTATGGATCAGAGCAGGGCTATGTGGAGACCCTGGAGGGTCGAAAGGCCAAGGGTAGGGAATGAATGGTTATTTATGTGAGGATGGTCTTCACTGATGAAGCGCTTGGTACATGCTTGGGGATCACAGCTGATATTTTGCTGGCTGCCCATTGCCCCTGTCAGAATGGCGCAGCTGTCAGAATGGCGCAGTCTAGATGCATGCATGAGGGCCAGTGCAGAGAGCCAGCCTGGCATAGTGGTTAAAGTGGTTAAGGATCTGGGAAACCCAGATCTGAACACACCACTCTGCCATGGAAGCTTGCCGTGGGTCCTTGGACCAGTCACATGCTCTCAGCCTATTCTACCTAAAAATGATAAAAGGGTTGGAATACATTCCCTATGAAGACAGGTTAAAGTGCTTGGGGCTCTTTAGCTTGGAGAAACAATGACTGAGGGGTGACATGATAGAGGTTTACAAGATTATGCATGGGATAGAGAAGGCAGAGAAAGAAGTACTTTTCTTGCTTTCTCACAATACAAGAACTTGTGGACACTCAATGAAATTGAGCAGTCGGGTTAGAACGGATAAAAGGAAGTACTTCTTCACCCAAAGGGTGATCCACACATGGAATTCACTGCCACAGGTGGCATAGTGATGGCAGCTACAAGCATAGCAAGCTTCAAGAGGGGCTTGGATAAACATATGGAGCAGAGCTCCATCAGTGGCTATTAGCCAAAGCGTATTGTTGGAACTCTCTGTCTGGGGCAAGTGATGCTCTGTAGTCTTCGTGCTTGGGAGGGGCAACAGTGTGAGGGCTTCTAGTGTCCTGACCAACTGATGGACCTCCTGAGAGCACTTGGTTTTTTTGGCCACTGTGTGACACAGAGTGTTGGACTGGATGGGCCATTGGCCTGATCCAACATGTCTTCTCTTATGTTCTTACCTCACAGGAAAACAATACAAGCTGTTTTGAGTCCCCATTGTGGAGAAAGGCAGGATATAAAGTTAATAAACAATTCAGGTAAGGCCACATTGGACACATATGCAGGTATGGCTCATGTGGCTCTCTTGGCTCATATGGTAATTACCTACACCGGCAGGGATGGCCCCACATGAATCAGGAGGTGTGCCTTAGCGGTGCTGCTGGCATTCACTGTTGCTGCAAAATTTATCGCAGTTGTCCAGATGAGAATTTTGGAAATGAAGTATACACAGGAAACTGATTTATAGGAGTGAGACTATTTCATCCACAATTCTCTGGTCTGAGTGCCAGGGTCAAAACAAAGTCTTGCCCAGGTCTCTCACAGCTCAGCTACCAGACTTCTTTGAATTGGAGATAACAAATGTTGAACTGGGGACCTTCTGCATAACAAAGCATGTGCCGTACCACTGAGTTAGGACCCCCTCCCTTATGACAAGAGTCATATTGCATTGATAATGTGTGTATCAAGTAATTGCATGTATGTAAACATACGAAGTGCCAACAAGAGAATCTGGGTGGGTGATGGTTGTTTTCTCATTCGGAAGATGGAAGTGGCCTCAGAAAGACAGTCTTTTTGTGTCAACAGCTGCCCCACAATTCATTTTCTTTCTTTCTTTCTTTCTCTTTCTTTCTTTCTTTCTTTCTTTCTTTCTTTCTTTCTTTCTTTCTTTCTTTCTTTCTTTCTTTCTTTCTTTCTTTCTTTCTTTCTTTCTTTCTTTCTTTCCCCTCCTCCTTCCTCCTCCTTTTTTACTGTAGTACTGTGGAAAAGCTGTCATACAAAGGCTATTTCCATTTTCCTAGGTGCAACCAGTAACTGGTAGGCTAGCCTTCAGTTATAGAATACTGACAAACAGCAAAGTTGGAAGATTGGACAGCAACTCTAGAATCATAGTACAAGATGAAATCTTGGTATAACAGCTGAAACAAAACTGTTATCAGAGTCTTGCATAATTCAGTCCTTCCCAAAGCTGCTGACTCTATCTCTGCAATGGAAACTCTCATTAAGTTCTATTTGGAAGGAAAGAACATGACTGCTGAAGGGAAGGAAAGAACATGACTGTTGAAGGGCTGTTCTTTTCATGTTCACCACAGATTCCAACCAATCAAGCAAAATACCAGGTGATTGCATCAAATCCTGCCAACAAACATTTCTATAATCTATTTATAAATAGAGATCATCCTCCAGGGCTATTACAAGTGATTTTGTTCCATAGAATGTATTTATGTTGGTGTAGTGGTTAAGTGTGTGGATGATTCCCCACTCCTCCACCTGCAGCTGCTGGAATGGTCTTAGCTCTTGCAGAGTTTGTCCTTGAAGGGGCAGCGTCTGACTAAGGATCTGGGAGAGCTCTCTCAGCCCCACCTACCTCACAGGGTGTCTGTTGTGGGGGAGGAAGATAAAGGAGATCGTGAGCTGCTCTGGGACTCTGAGTCAGAGTGAAGGGTGGGGTATAAATCCAATGTCATTGTCGTCATCATCATCTTCATCATCATCTTCTAAAAAATTAACATGCTATCTCTCCAGAGATCTGCTGAAGGTAACCCCCCCCCAAAACCAATGCAATTAAAAATCATAAAAAACCAGCAAATTTACCAATATCAAGTCATAAAGCAGGTAATAAAATCAGCTTTAAAAATGGTTACACTTCAATTAAAACCCTGAGTAAAGAGGAACATTTTAACCTGGTGCCTAAAGGTCAATAAAGTAGGCACCAGGCAAGCTTCAAGGGTGAAATCATTCCAAAGGTGAGGCGCTACCACTGAAAAAGCCCTGCCTCCAGGTGCCACCTGCCTTCCCTTCCCTTCAGTGCCACAGAGAGCAGGGCTTGGGAAGACGGTTTTAACTGGCAGGCTGGTATTTCAAGTACCTCACTCCCAAGCCATTTGGGGCTTTAAAGATGACCCAGCACTTTGTACTCAGAAGGCAAATGGGCAGTCACTACATATCTTTCAGTACATGGTAGTATGTGGCTCCTGACCACGACATTTTGGACCTGTTGAAGCTTCTTGGCAGGATTCCAAGGCAGCAAACCCACATGAAGTGGGTTAGAGTAATTTAACCTGGATGAGTCCAGAGCATAGTTCACTGGCTAGAACATGCTTTTCAAGGAACAGCCATGGCTGGCACATCAGCCAAAGCTGATTCAATAAGGAAGGCAGGCTCAGATGACAAGAGCCATGAGACCACTATAATAATTTTGCTAGACGAGATTCTGCCACTGCAAAGGTAACAGAGAACAATACCTTTTTTTTGCCTTTTATTGCTGCTATTCATAAGCTGTGTAAATGAGCTCCAAGCTATGTTCAGAAGAAGAGGAGGAGGAGAGAAGGAAGAGGAGGAGATTGGATTTATACCCCATCCTTCTCTACCCAAAAGAGTATCAGGGAAGCGTACAATCTCCTTTTCTTTCCCTTTCCACAACAGACACCCTGTGAGGCAGGTGGGACTGAGAGAGCTCTCCAAGAACTGTTCTTGAGCGGAACAGCTCTGAGAGAGTTATGACTGAACCAAGGCCATTCCAGCAGTTGCATGTAGAGGAGTGGGGAATCAAACCTGGTTCCGCCAGATAAGAGTCTGCGCAATTAACCACTACAGCAAATTCTGCCTGATTTGGTGATAATGCTCCAGATATATTCCCACCCTCTTTATGTCCCCTAACCATTTTCTGTTAAACCTGAAGCTGGGCCTAACTGGTGAGGGACAACCTGTAGATAGCCTCCTGTAAACCAGCATTCCATGATGAAACCAGGTCACGGTGAACCGACTTTCAAGGCAAGTGAGAAGCAAAGGTGGTTTTCCATTGCCTTCCTCTGCAGAGCCTTCCTTGGTGGTGTTCCATCCAAGTACTACCCCTGCAGGAAGAAGAAAAAGAAGAAAAGGAGGATAAGTTGTTTTTTATATCTTTCTCTGCCTGAAGGAATCTCAAAGCATCTTACAATCACCTTCCCTTCCTCTGAGAGAACTGTGACAGACCAAAAGTCACCTGGCTGCTGCATGCAGAGGAGGAGTGGGGAATCAAACCCAGTTCTCCAGATTAGAGTCCACTGCTCTTAACTACTACACCACTCTGGCTCTCAGCTTCTGAGATCTGATGAGTTCAGGCTATACCATGCCACATTCTCTCCTGAGACACTACCCAGGGTCTCAAAATTCCCTAGAGTGTTCTGGAAACCTAAATCTGTGGACTTCCAGGGAAAGCAATTAGATCTGTAGGGCTTCAGGGGTTTCTGTAGGCCATCCAGATTAGTCACCTGCCTTTTTCTTAAGCCTATTACTAGAAACCTGTTGAGTGCAGAACAGTAAATCCAATGTTATATCTCTTTGATATGTTGACTAATGGACACTTCTGGCCAAAGAAGGGATGGCTGTCTAGGTGTTATTCAAAAGTCACAAAGAAGCCAGGCAACCAATCAGGGATTCTGGACCAGAAGGGAAAGGGAGTCCAAGAACACTTTTTTTTTTTTTGCCACTAGAAAGAAAAGGATTGATTGGGCCAAGTTCAAATCTCTGTTTTAATGAAGTTGCTAATTAAGTTAATATTCTCTGGGATTTTTTTGCTCTCTTTCTCTGCTTCCTCTCTTTGCCTTGATGGATGGCTTCTCATTTTGTTTCAGTGCTTAAAGGAAAATCCAGAAGTGCAAGAAAAGGAATTTCGCTTGCATTCTCTGTGTGATTTCACACTGCATCACTGCGTGGAAGGGTTTCTGGAAGTGGTTCAAGGTATGTATCATCTGTGAAGCTACTGCCAAGACCTGCTCAAGGGTTTGAATCTCATTTTTGTTTTAAAAGCCCATTTTTAAAGCCATTGCTTGCTTCCTAGGTGCTTTCAGACATATCACAGGAGCAGTCAATTTCGGACCCTTGCTGCAGCCACTAAAACAAAACAAAACAAAAACCCTAGCAAATTGAACAGCGGTCTTTGCAAAGGGCAGTTTTTTCTTTTTTTCCTGGCGAGTCAAAGTGAGCTGGAGATGTATCACCTCTCTCTGAAAGCATCTTCCTTGGCAAGAACACAGGCTGAGAAGTCATCACAGGAACACAGCAGCAAGCGGAGGCATGATGGCTCTGAGACAGAATCAGACAGAGAGAGAGATAGCAGTTTCTGGAAAGTGGAGGATTCCTTCTTTAACCACATTTTAGCTCCTTGCACAGAAATTTGCTATCTCTGTAGCTCATTAAAAATGTGGCTCTTTCTAAACAAATGCAAAGATTAAAGTTGAGGTTTTATTGGAGAGGATGCTAGAATACCCAGTAGGCAAAAGGAATGGCATGGAAATATTTTTAGGGGACTAAAAGCCATTTTAGAGATGCTTTATGGAAAGGGAAATGACAAGGTGAACAGTTACCTATAATCCAACTGTGATCCCATACACAGATTTATGTTGGTGTGCTAAAACCACCACTCCAGGATGCTTCTGTATATATTGAAAGACCTTGTGGGTGCCACTTCCTAATAAAAGACTCTCAGTAACCAGAGTTTGGGCTGCAGAAACTTTAAACATGATTAATTAAAAGCCATTACCAATTATGTTAAGTTGTAAATGTTTAGTTAAGCTGATGGGTGTTCTTATATTGTCTTTTAGTAATCATTTGCTCCGAACATTAATGTGGCTTGGCTCTTGAATGGTAAAAGGTTGCTAACCTCTAGCCAGCCATCAGGTTGCCAGTTTTATGCTGACACACAGATGTTCAGCCAGTGAAATTTTTCTTCCGGGCAGATGGGGTAAATGCTGCCTGTTGAATTTCCTTGCCTGTTGAATTTTGGCATCTCTCACAGCTGTCAAAGAAGCTCTGCCAGGGAAAAGAAAGAGTAAGCAATATCTTGCCAACATCCAGTACAAAGCTAATAATTTCTTTCCTTGCCCAAACCGTGTACCCGGTTTCTCCTAGGAAAGGCCTATTGTTTTAAGTAGCTATCCGAACATTAATTTGTGGGCCCATCCCATCCTGTAAATATTCCTAGTTCCCACACTAGTCACGGTAAATGAACTGAGCTGACAGTTACAGTATAGCCCATATAGACAGAGGGTGTTTGGCTTTGTTTCTTCCACTGAAGTGCTTTCTAGATCGGCTGGCATAGATTCCCTATGGAGGTAGCCACTAGGGGGCAACATAGCTCACTCCTACATCCAGATGCTTACTAAACTTGTTTTGCAAACTTGTTCCTTCTATGGAAATTGCCTTGGACAACTGTGCTCTTCTGCCCTGAGCAATTATCTTTGCCTCTCTACCCCGAGCAATACTATTCTTCCTGAAAAGAACTGCTGCTTGGGGAGGAGCTGTGACTCACAGGTAGAGTATCTTCTTGGCTTTCATAAGGTCCAAGGTTAAATCCCTAGCATTTCTGATTAAACAGAAGATGAAGCAGGTGATGGGAGAGACCTCTTCCTGAGACTCTGGAAAACCACTGCCTGTCAGAGCAGGCAATACTGACCTTGATGTCTGGTTCAATATAAGGCAGCTCCGTATGCTCAATATTCACTCAGATTAAAGATATGACTTCTACAAAGATGGTCATAAATGAATGCAGACATACACTTCCCCACATTGTTTGATCTTTTTTATTTTGTCAATGATCTTGGGTGCCCTTCTTTGGAGAAACTCTTGGGCCTCCATCCGTTCCTACTGCCTCTGCTGTCACTGAGGAAATGATGCTTGTGGGCATAAAGTAGAAGGGGAGGAAATGAGCTGGAGAGATGCCAGAGGTCATTTGGCTGGGCCTGGCTCCTCCAAACCACCACCTCCAGGATGAAAACAAGCTGCCGAACATTCCCTCCCCCCTGTTGAGTTAATGGAACACCAATCACCTGCCCTTCAATACAAGGAGATCGGTGTCCTTTGCAAATCTTACAGCAATGAGTTTCCCCTTCCCTTGCTGAACTCCCCTGCAATAGGACATAATTAGCAGTAATTTCTTTTTCCCCCTGCAAGGTGACAGAGAGGGAGAGAGAAAGAGGGTGCAGCTTAGTGCTTGGAAAATATCTTGCTGCAAACAAAAAAGTAACTTGAAGCAAAGAAGACACACATCTGTTGAAATGTAGGACAAAACCAGATTGCAAGCCCAAAGACTGTTCTTCCAATCTTGGAAGCTTCATTGTGGGTTCCACCTACTGACACAATGAGAAACACCACGGGGATGGCGTGTCCTGTGCAGCCTTCTCATGGGTTTGGTGCTCATACCTGTCAATTCACTGCTGGGCAAAACTGGTCCTCACCACCTATCCTCTTTCTCCATGTGACAATAACAGTGGAGGGGGATTTAGGTTCTCCTTCATTCTTGTGAGTGCTACTCACTGGCTCTTTTACTTTCTTGCCCTCTTCTACCAGATAGCAGCTGACCAGCTGGGTGAGTATGCAGGCAAACTGAGGCAAGTGATTGCCGCAATGCCTGCTCTTTGCTGGTTGGCCAAGGAGAAGACTGTGCAGTCAACACTAGAAAGTGGTGGCAGCTACAAGTATAGATGGCTTCAAGAGGGGATTGGATAAACATATGGAGCAGAGGTCCATCAGTGGCTATTAGCCACAGGGTATAGATGGAACTCTCTGTCTGGGGCAGTAATGCTCTGTATTCTTCGTGCTGGGGAGGGCAACAATGGGAGGGCTTCTAGTGTCCTGGCCCCACTGGTGGACCTCCTGGTGGCACTTGATATTTTGGCCACTATGTGACAGTGTTGAACTGGATGGGCCATTGGCCTTATCCAACATGGCTTCTCATGTTCTTATGCCTTTTACTAAGATAGATGCTTGGTCTATCAGACTTAGTATTTTCTACTCTGATTAGAAGCAGCTCTCCAGGATCGCAGTTAGTGGTCTTCCACATTACATACTCTGTGTGTGTTAAATGCCATCAAGTTGCTTCTGACTCATGGCAACTCTATGAATTAATAATACCCCCAAACATCCTATCATTAGCAACCTTGCTCAGGTCTTGCAAACTGACAGCATGGCTTCCTTTATTGAATCAATCCACATTGGGTCTTCTTCTTTTCCTGCTGTCTTCAACTTTTTCAAGCATTATTATGAACATATGAAGCTGCCTTCTACTGAATCAGACCCTCGGTCCATCAAAGTCAGTATTGTCTACTCAGACTGGCAGCGGCTCTCCAGGGTCTCAAGCTGAGGTTTTTCACGCCTATTTGCCTGGACTCTTTTTAGTTGGAGATGCCGGGGATTGAACATGGGACCTTCTGCTTACCAAGAAGAGGCTCTACCACTGAGCCACCGTCCCTCCCCTTATCTTTTCCAATGACTCTTGTCTTCTCATAAGGTGACCAAAGTATTAGTCATTTTAGCTTCTAGGGAGAGTTCAGACTTGGTTTGATCTTGAACCCACTGATTTGTCTTTTGGGGAGTCCACAGGATCCATAAAATTCCAACACATTTCAAAGGAATCAGCTTTCATCATTGTCCAACTTTCCAGCCCATACATAATAATAGGGAATAGGAAATACTGCCATATGAATTGACTTGACCTTGGTTGCCTTAGAATCTTTTCTAGCTCTGTCATGGCTGCCCTTCCTCATCTCAATCTTATGATTCTTGTTTGGATTATGTACTACCTGGTCCTTTTAACTAGTGTTGCTGAGGATTGAATGTGGGACCTCCTGCATGCAAAGAAGATGCTCTATCAGTGAGCTAATCCCCCTACCCAAATACTGCATTAATGTGAAGCCACCTTATACTGAAAGAGCCCCATGGCGCAGAGTGGTAAACTGCAGTACTGCAGCCCAAGCTCTGTTCACAACCTGAGTTCAATTCTGGCAGAAGCTGGGTTCAGGTAGCCGGCTCAAGGTTGACTCAGTGTTCCATCCTTCTGAGGCTGGTAAAATGAGTACCCAGCTTGCTGTGGGGAATGGTAGATGATTGAAGAAGGCGATGGCAAACCACCCCGTAAAAAGTCTGCCGTGAAAACATTGTGAAAGCAACATCACCCTAGAGTCGGAAACAACTGGTGCTTGCACAGGGGATTACCTTTACCTTATACTGAAGTAGGTCTTTGGTTTACCAAGGCCCTGACTTGGATAACTAAGCAGGGTTGGCCCTGGTTAGTACTTGGATGGGAGACCACCAAGGAAATCCAGGGATGCTGTGCAGAGGCAGGCAATAGCAAACCAGCTGTTAACATCTCTTTGTCAAGCATGCGGTTTTCAAGAATGAGTCAAGTGGATACAAAACTACGTTTATTGATAGACCAATATGCTCTCCTGGTACAGGTTCTTGAGAGTGATACCAAAAATACATTGATACAATTCTTTTAAGACATACTTCAAAGGGTTCCCAAAGGTGGGGGTGAGGGATGCGCTCTAACACATAAACTATTATAAATGTCTACATTCTCACAATGTTATCAGTGTCTTGTCCTTGCTTTCCCCAGATGTCTCACACTCCCAGACAGGAATGTATGGGAAGGTGCTGATTATTCTTTCTCAAGTTAGTTTCGTTTCTCTCTACCCTACTTCACAAGCAATAAAGCAAGAAGGGGGAGGGGGAAAGAATAACAGAGCTAACATACTTTGGTCCTCCATGATGTTTCACAGACCAGCTTTATGGGGGACCCTAAAACAATTAATTACCATTGGAATTCTACCATGCTTGACATACTGCCCCCCCTTTAATCAACGCCGGGGTTTCTGAGGGAATGCTTTATAAAATTCATTAACCAAATCAGGGGCCCAAGACATTTTGCTCTGCCACCCATTTATTCTGGCTGGCAGGGAAATGCTTCCACTTGATCAGATAATACAATACTCGACGTTTCAATTTCGCATCTAAAATTTCTTGTACTTCATGATGACTCTGATTCCCAATCTGGATAGGTTGTGGAGCTAGTGGTCGAGGGTGCCAAGGAGTACCACCCAGGTCTCTTCGCAAAAGACTGCAATGAAAGACAGGGTGTATTTCACTAAACATCTTGGGTAACTCTAGTTCTACTGTCACTTTGTTGATTACCCTTTTTATTTTGAACGGTCCCAAAAAACGATAAGCCAGTTTCTTTGAGGGTTGATTAAACGGGAGATTTTTGGTTGACACAAATACAGAATCACCCACTTTAAAATCCCACACAGGAACATGTGATTTGTCATACTGTTTCTTATAAGCTTCTTTGGCCATCTCCAGGTTTTCCTGGATTTTCCCCAGCTTCTCCCACCACTGCTCAAATGTTGTGGGGTCTCTGGTTCATTCTCCCCGTGGTAACAATGGGACGGGCTTGCCTTCATACCCATTCACGATTTGTAGTGGGGAGACTTTGGTTGAGCTATGAACACTGTTATTATAACCATACTCAGCAAACGGCAACAGATCTACCCAATTGGACTGTTGGTGCGTCACATAGCACCATAAATATTGCTTTAGAAGTGCGTTTACTCGTTCCGTCTGCCCGTCTGTTTGGGGATGGTATGCCGAGCTCAAACCTTGTTCTATACCCATTAGTTTGCAAAACTCCCGCCAGAAGTTGACAACGAATTGTGGGCCACGGTCGCTAATTATCTTATCTGGGAATGAATGGATCTTCACAATGTGATGGAAAAACAAATAGGCTAGTGTCAGCATCAGGCACTTTAAGAGGAAAACTGCTGATGCAACATTATGTAACTCCAACTATACTAGCTAATGAGAGGCATGTGAAGCTAGTTAAGTGGGGTGTAACATGATAGGCCAGCTCCACCATAAGAACCAGCAGCCTAGTCCTTAGACTTTGCCTTGGGTTGATGGAGAGGAAGGAGTGTTGGAGACGTGGAGAGCTATGTGATAACAGAGACCGTTACTCTGTCCGGTTGACTGATGATGGTAATGACCCTGGTATGTGTAGACTAATCTTTGGACTTGTGACTCTGTACTTCTGACCTGGCTGGACTGACTAACTGTGCATTGACTACCTTGGACTGCCTTTAACCACTCTTTTGCTGTAACCCCAATACAACTGTTTCAACTGGCTTACTGAAGTTGTGTTTTTGTAGACTTTTTACTCGAGGCTGCTCTTATCAGCACACTCATACCGTGGAACTTCCACGCACCTCTGACATCGGTTGTGGGCCCAGCGTGGTCTGCGTGAGAGTAAGCACTGTCTGCTGCAGCACTCGCCAGAAGTTCTACTCGTGAGTAAGCGAACAGTTTGGGGCGTGGCACTTTGTTTGTGTTACAGGCAGCAATGGAGTCCAGCGTTCATATCTCTGGCTTCTTGATACAGAGGCTTAATGGAGATAATTTTGGGACATGGTCAGAGAAGGTCACCCTATTGTTGAAGTTCCAGGGGCTGTGGGAGTACGTGGCACACCCCCCGGACATAGCTACACTACATGCAGTGGATGATGCCGAGGTGATAACAAAGCATAAGAGCAATGACGAGAAGGCGTTTGCATTGCTAGGCTTGACCTTGGAGGATTCACAACTCATCCATATCAAAGGGGCCGACACAGCCAAGTCGTGCTGGGATGCACTAAAGGCGATATATGAGAGAGAAAGTGTTGGGTCACACATTTTCTTAATGAAAAAGCTCTTATCCACACGTCTGGAGGCAGGTGGTGACATGATGACTCATCTGGAGCACATGACTCGTATGTTACACCAGCTGCAGGACAAGAAGGTAATTTTTACTCCCCTGCAGCAAGCCTACATAATCCTATGTTCTCTGGACAGTACGTATGACCAATTTGTGGCTAATCTTGACATTATTCCACAAGCTGATATTAACGTGTCCAGCATTACCCAACGCCTGTTGAATGAGGCTATGAGACGGAAGGACGCAGCTCACTTTCATTCAACAATGAATGTACCTGCCCGGGAGGTTCTTAAAGGGGCAGAGTGCAAGGCAGTAGTAGCGAAAACAAAAGCTGTGCGTAAGTGCTACTTATGTGGGAGCAAGCAACACCTGCAACGCCAGTGTTCTTTGTACAAGAAGAAACATTCTCCAGCTGTTACCAAAGGAGGTGGGTGCAATGTAATCATTAACAATTCCTCCAGCAGTAGCCAGCAATTCATGATTGACAGCGGTGCTACGGAGCACATTGCCAAGGACAGGAGGCTCTTTGAGACTTTTACTCCTACGCAAGGTCAGAGCGTGAAGCTTGCAAATGGGCTGACTGCCAATGTAGCTGGGAATGGTCTTGTCAACATCCCGAGCCTGGGGAGGAAATTCCCAATGCTCAATGTTCCAAGTCTGAATTATAATTTGTTATCAGTTTCTGCATTGACTGAACAAAAATATAAAGTTTGTTTTACAGCTACTGACTGCAATATATGTACAGGTGAAATAACTGCAAAAGCTAAGAGGAAAGGCGACCTCTTTTTCCTGGAGAAGGAGCAAATAGTACAGCATGTGAGTACTAATGAACCCCTGCATGATAACTGCATTCATCTTTGGCACCGCAGGCTGGGGCACCTTAATTTCCAGGCAGTGAAGAAGACGCTTCAAGCAGCTGGAATTAAGACCAAGCCGTGTGGGTGTTACATTGAATGTGAGGTGTGCAAGGCTGTTAAATCCAAGTCGACAGCTGCAATATCTCCAAGCAAATTTCAGTCCGATAACATACTCGACCTGGTGTTCCTCGACCTGATAGGTCCATTCCCTACAAGGAGTCTGGGCGGAGCAAGATTTGCATTATGTATCGAAGACCACTTTTCAAGGTATGGATTCTGCTACCTACTTAGGTCTAAGTCAGAAACATTCCAAGCATTTCATAATTGGCTTCGGTTTGTGCACCGCAAGACAGGGAAGTACCCTAAGACTATTTTAAGTGACAACGGTACTGAATTCTGTAATGAGCGGATGATTGCTCTGTGCAGGAGGCACGGCATTGAAAGGAAATGCACAGCTCCTTACCGCCCCCAGCATAATGCTTTCTGCGAACGCAGAAACCAAACCCTGACCAATATGTGCTTTTGCATGTTACAAGACAGTAATTTACCTATGAGTTACTGGGGTGAAGGCATGATGTGCGCTTCTCATATATTAAACTTGTCTTGGTCGTCAGCTACAGGTATGATTCCTGCAGAGGCGTGGTACGGCAAGAAACCTTCCTTAGAGCATGTCAGGATATTTGGGATTCCAGCGTACGTCCACATCCCAAAGGAGCTCAGAAGAAAAGGGAAAAATAAGGCAGTAAGATTATTGTTTGTTGGCTATACTAACAACCATCGAGCTTTCAGGTTTTGCCACGATGGGGAGAAGAAAATAACGACTAGCGCATCGGCTAGCTTTCTTGAAAAAACTGTTGGCTGGCAACGAACGTCCTCAACTCTAATCATTCCGGCAGGAGTGAAACAAGAGCCGCTACCCGTTCCTGGGAGGGGGAGGAGGAGCCTGTCGCCTAGCAATGGAGACATCAAGGAAGAACCGTTAACTCCTACATCGCCAGGAGCCGGTGTTTCTCTGCAACCTGAGATGGCAACACAACAGACTGTGTCTGATGAGGCTGAAGAACCAATTCTTCGGCGGTCCACTCGAGAAACGAGGCCACCTGATCGCTATAGTCCAGAACAGACATGCGCTGTGATTGCTGAACCTTCGAGTTACGAAAGCATACAGCACCTATCAGCAGACGAGCAGGCTGGATGGCGCGCTGCAATGAAGTCTGAACTAGAGTCCCTGCAAAGCCAGCACGTCTATGAGGAAACGACTCTACCTATCGGTCAGAGACTCATAGGGTGTAAATGGGTGTTTAAGCTGAAGGCTGGCATAGATGGTACTACTCAGTACAAGGCCAGGCTTGTAGCCCAAGGTTTTTTACGGGGGGGGGGGGGGCAAGACTATGACGAAACTTTTGCGCCTACATTGAAGGCTACATCACTGTTTTGTGCTCTCACAATTGCTGCCAAACAGAAATGTTTAGTTAGGCATCTTGATGTGAAAACAGCATACTTACATGCACCACTGAGGCACAATATATATATGAGAAAACCACCAGGGGTCTCAGATGATGGTGATAATGCTAACACTTGCTGGTTGCTTAAGAAATCCCTGTATGGATTAAAGCAATCCGGGTTCGAATGGAACCAACATTTGGTGGATAACCTTAAAATGATGGGTTATAAACAAGGAGTTGCAGATCCCTGTGTGTTCATGAAGGGAACAGGGGAGCAACGTTCTATCATCTTAATATTTGTTGATGATCTGGCACTGATATGCAAAACTGCCAAAATAATGAGTGATACAATTGATGCTCTGAAAGCAAAATTTACTGTAAGAGATCTAGGAGAGATCAGGCAGTATGTTGGATTGGAAATTGCTAAAGTACATGATGGATACAGAGTATCACAGAGGGCAAAGATATCCCAATTACTAAAACAGTTCAAGATGGAACAGTGTAAAGGGGTACAAAATCCTATGCTACCATGTAATGAATCTGAATGTGAACAGAGTCCACTGTTTGATCAAGGAATATATCAATCCCTGATTGGAAGTCT